>NC_133317.1:6425225-6449562 GCF_012295235.1 Primulina huaijiensis | reverse complement strand
TATATCAACAAAGTTTTAGAGAGATATCGGATGAAAGATTGTTCACCAAGTATAGCTCCTGTTGTGAAAGGCGATAAATTCAATTTGAGCCAATGCCCAATGAATGATCTAGAGCGGGAACAAATGAAAAACATTCCTTATGCTTCTGCTGTCGGAAGCTTGATGTGTGCTTAGATTTGCACTAGACCTGACATTGCATTTGTTGTTGGGATGTTGGGAAGATATCAGAATAATCCAGGTTTAGACCATTGGAAAGCTGTNTGAATGATCTAGAGCGGGAACAAATGAAAAACATTCCTTATGCTTCTGCTGTCGGAAGCTTGATGTGTGCTCAGGTTTGCACTAGACCTGACATTGCATTTGTTGTTGGGATGTTGGGAAGATATCAGAATAATCCAGGTTTAGACCATTGGAAAGCTGTAAAGAAAGTAATGAGGTACCTACAAGGGACCAAAGATTATATGCTTATGTTCAGACGAACTGAGAATTTGGAAGTAATTGGCTACTCTGATTCAGACTACGCTGGCTGCATTGATTCAAGAAAATCCACTTCAGGATATATTTTGATGCTAGCTGGTAGAGCTGTATCTTGGAGAAGTGCAAAGCAGACATTAACTGCTACTTCCACTATGGAAGCTGAGTTCGTATCTTGTTTTGAGGCAACCTCACATGGTGTATGGTTAAAGAGTTTCATTTCAGGGCTTAGAATTATGGATTCAATATCTAGGTCATTAAGAATATATTGTGACAATTCAGCTGCTGATTTTATGGCTAAAAATAACAAAAGTGGCAGTCGAAGCAAGCACATCGACATTAAATATTTAGCCATACTAGAACGTGTTAAAGATAAGAAGTTACTTATCGAGCACATTAGCACTGAATTGATGATTGCGGATCCTTTGACTAAGGACATGCCACCATTGAAATTTAAGGATCATACAGAAAGAATGGGACTTAGTTCCTTTATGTAATTTTGTTGTAACAACAAATTTAATGAAACTATGATGTGATATTTTCTCATATTTGTTATGTACACATTCATTGATTTGAGAAATATCAATAAAGTTGGATCTCGAATAAACATAAGGTTTATTCATTAAGTTATACAGTTTGAGATACATAATGCATTGTAATACATGGAAGATAATATTCGTTTTAAGATGACCTATCGCCATGATTCATGTATTTTGTTTTCTCCTATGGTAAATGAGATATATGTGTCAAGTGGGAGAATGTAAGAAATATGACACATGAAGTATTGTGTAGGAATTGGCGACGGCCATTGCCTACATATTTTGACGAAACTTGTGTACGCAACCTCAACTTTAGAAAATTGAGATGCGTACACGTTTCTTCTTTTAACATTCAGACTCCCGATTTTCTCGTTGATGGTATGAGATGCCTATAAATAGAGACGATTGAGGTCCCTAAGCACACACACCTCATAAGAAATATACACCATCTATCGAGAGGGTGGAGTGCTTAGAAGATTTCAACCGGAAAGAAAAGCAGAGAAATCAAAATTTTCAATGGCCGGAGGTAATACTCGATCTATTTCCGCATATAGTTTTATCATGTTCATGTACACGTAAAAACATGATTTTGGGAAAAATTTCTAACATCGTGAGGATGATATTAACCTATCGCATAATGAAACATAAAAAGATGGAGCATTCGTGTGCTGAAAAGATTCTAACTTTTGATATATCAAACACTTTTTCTTCACTTGACCCAAAGAAGCGGCTAGGTTCGGACACTAAAGCTTTAATCGTCAAGTTCTTCACCCCTTGGAAATCTGGAAGGCTCAGCCTACAATAAATATTCCAATTTATATGCAACATACCAGCACATTATATATATACCGTGTGAAGCATGGGATTAATTCAACCATCCAAGAAACGAAACTAGTCATCGGGTTTCCCCCAGAGTTCCCTCAATCGCTTCATTGAGTATTCTCTTCAAGAAACATGCCCACTGAAGTGTTTGGGGGAACTCCTGGTGCGATCTGATCTAATACAGAGTTTTAAAACCACAGCAGAGAGAGAGATGAAGCGTGAATATATAGCTAACTGGTCGTTTAAAGGCCGGGTCACATAACAGGTACATACATGCCTTTTATAGAGTGATTCTTGAAATATGAAAGACATTTACCGATCGCTAGGCATTGCTCTGTTTGAAATTACTACTGCTAGGCTTATACACGCTCAGAGTGAATCAGATAACTTGAAGTACTTTTAGGCAATGCGGCCGAGGGTATTTTAAAATTTCAAATGCTCTATTTCGAAAAAATTAATTGTTTTTTGGTCTTGTGACATTTTCATTGCAACTATATAGTATTGATTTATTGAGTTGAAAGTTAAAAGTTGTAAGGAGATACAAGCAAAGGAATCCTCCTTGGAAATATTATGCCAAAAGTTAATACAAAGTTGAGCGCGACCTAAGGCATCAATTAATTCTTAAGAAACTGAACATTTCAGTTCTTGTTTGACGGTCTCAAATACATCATTTACACAACGCAGCACCTGACATTACTGAAAAACATTGTGAAACATGAGAATAATTTGATCTGAATTGGAACCAGCATTAAATACATTAAAAAAGAATTTTTTCCCTTATATTCTAGATCCCCAATATTGAAGATACAAGGTAGATCTGCCAATTTACTTCGGCTGTGGATTCAGCGATTCAAGATATTTGCTCAAGTAACTAGTGGCACAAGCAGCAACACCAGTTCTTGACGATGGCTGTGAAAAACTCAGACCAAAATTCTCATCCCACTTCAGGTTCTGTCCTAAATTTGTTTCTTGAAATTTATTGACACCACCTCCATTGCCAAGAATTGATGCAACTGCAGTAGCTAATGCCGCTTGAAACTTGGGATCACGAGTAATAGCCTTAGCCGCAGCACTAATTCCATCAATACTCAGAACGTCTTCTTGAATATTCTTGTCAAAAACATAAGGCTGGGAGTATGACGGAGCATGGCTTTCGGTATGAAACAAGGTCTTAGAAACCCCTGAGGAGCCAGAATCCGAACGGGGCACTGATGAAAAATTGAGACAAGTTGAGGAAGATCGTGGCACGGAAGGATACAAGCTTGAAGAATTACAACTGTATGGAATGGAGGTGTGACTTGGTGGGGTGAGGTCTAGGATAACAGTGGGGTGTGATTGGGAAGTGGAGATTGATGCTCTTGGGAAACAGTAGGGTGATGTGAGGGTACTATTTGATGAAGAAAAGTTAAATGTATTGAAATTGGATGCGGTGGCAGAGGAGGTGGAAAAGATTCCTTGGCTTGGCGAAGATGAGGTGGAGGACCCACAGTTGAGCATGGCGGCAGCTGAGGTGGTCGCGGATGCGATGGTGGTGGCAGAAGGTGGAAGTGGGTGGTTGTGTGTTCCTTCATAGGTGGTGATTAGAATGGCCATGTTATCTGCACATCTTTGCACCTGGAAATGGGCAATATAATGATTAGTGGAGTAATTTAATTATAAACTGATCTTAATTTAAATAATACAAAAAATTAGCTTGTTCACATTAAGTGCAATCTCAGATCCTCCTTGTGTGAAAGTCAAAACAAATTATTTTGCATAAAGTACATAAATATGGCTAACATTCCTCTATGTGACCTGTGCAAGTAATAGAACAAATTAGGGTTTATTCTATGATTATAAATAATTCACCATTATTTTGCCAGATGCATAATAACAAACCACTTTATTGATAAGTGTTTGAAGAATCCGCATACCTGTTTTCTTACTGGGCATGCAGGTGAGGCCGTGCAACGATAGTAAGCTCGAGGACATGGATTTCCTTTCGCTATCTTCTGTCCGTATTTTCGCCATTGGCATCCATCATTCATCTGAATAGATGAAAATTCGAGCTTTTCAGAATTAAATGAAGCTGCCCTTATGACTCGAATAGCAAAAAATCAACAAAGATCAATAAACCAAAGTGTGTGAATCCATAACTGACCGTTTGAGAGTCACACACAGCTCGCACAGAAACCCTAGGCTTCTTCACAGGATTAAGCTCCAAGATTTCATCACTTGTAGCACTTCTTGCACTTTTCCAACTTTTAAAAGATCCTTTAGCCTCGATTTCTTCTTCCTTTGATTCATCGACGCTGATATTCTCCGAGAACGAATTCTTTGTTGCGTCACCAGAATCACATAAATGAAATTTATGGTCCAATCCCAGTTCAAGTCCATCAGCTTTAACAAGCTCCGTCAGGTTCTTGTTCTCTTGATTATTTTTCTTCTCTTGTCTCTTGCAATCTTCACCTGAAAAACTCCCCAGGCTTAGACGAAAAACGAGCTCGGACCTGTCTTCTGATTCATCAGGCTTGGGAGATGAATCTTTAACTTTAATGGGATGATCATCTTGTTTGAATGTGCCATCAAAACTCATTTTCAAAGATAGGTAATTTTTCATCATCTGCGACAAAGTCAACTTCAGTTTCTTATTTTCTTCTGCAACTTCATCCATCTTCGCTTTAGCTAACTTCAGACGATCCACCTGCAACATCACCAAATTAAATTAAACCTATGTGACACCCCAAAATCATAATTGAAAATCTTCAATATTTTTTTAAAAAAATTAACAATTACCTCCTGATATTGAATTCCTTCTATGATTATTTCTTCAACAGCCTGTCCCGAAAAGATTATCGTATCTTCTTCCTTAACAATCATCCTTCAGATCACTATATGCGTACGTAAAAATCTTTGTAAACTTAAGTATTCTTCAAACTTAGCTTTTGTTTTCTTGTTGATTTTGCATGTCAAGTATGAAAAACAGACGCCGTTTTATAATATACGAGTCCAGAGTTTTGACTTTTATTAGACATAAAATAAATAGATAATTTTTTTGAGAAAAGTCAGACCCTAAAGCTTACCTTAGCATGTTATGTACACACACAGAAAACGAAAATGTCAACTTTCAAGAGTATCAACCGTTTTAATCTTTGTTTTTTTTATTAGGATGTACATCTCTTCTATTTCACGATAAATAACTTGTCGAGTTGAATTTATATGTTACTCATCCATCATGTCCACTTATAGAGCCCCGTTGAGTTGCCATTCACATATTGGATGTATAATTTTTATATGATTCATCACATCTAATAGGTGAGTGTCGGCTTAGCGATGCTCATATAGATGTGCACGATGAGTTGACAACATATCAAAATTGTACGTGTGTTGTATATATTAAAAAGAAACTAACTTCCATCATTCTAGTTAGTTGTTAATTTTTTCCTGTATCAATAGTGAACTAATTAATTTCCCGCCACGATTTAAATTGTTTCTCTTTGTCGAAATTTCTAATCGGTCGATGCACTTCATAGGATTTGGATTTGGTTTACATTTTAACGATGGAAAAATTCAACTCAAAATTTAAATCGAGATGGAAGAAAGTCTACAAATCTAGCGTGACACTTAGGCTTTAATTTGTAGGGTTGTATAAATTCAACAGGTCTTAGTTGACGATTCGTACACAAAAATGGCTCAATTTCTTATATGAGAACCGGCGTTAGGCCACGGATATTTATTAATTACCACTTTTATTTTGAATTTATTTGACTATTAAAGTCATGTAATTAAATGTATATGGTCCGCAAATATTAAACGGAGTTTGCATGCATGCTGAATAAGAATTCAAAGTTTCAAATCTTCAACTCTTAATAAATACCATCTAAATAAAGCCACTAACAAATATTTAGTCAGCATAAGGAACAAAACAAATCTTTTGTAAGACGATTTCACAAATCTATACTCGTGAGACGGGTCAAATTGGTCCATACTTGCATTAACAAATAATAATTTTAACATAAAAAATAATATTTTTTCATAGGTCGGGTCTGATTCGAGACTCGTATCACGAAATTGACTCATGACACCATCTTATAGAAGTTTTTGTGTAACGAAAAACATGATGCATGCCAATATGATGGTTGTAAATAGTGTAATCCAAATCCGAATTTTCTAATTTAACATGTTAGAAACACTATTTTTTCGTCCCCGTCCCAGAGCCACGAAAGATCGGCCAAAACAAGGATTTATTTTCATTTTAGTAATAGTATATTAATGGATCAAATAATTCACACTAGAAAAAAAATTAAAAAATAATAATAATTCGCAAACATTCATATAATTAGGTCCTTTCCTATGACTTTAAATGAAGCGATGTTCAAACCCAACATTTAAAATGGAAAAACCATACAGTACGTGTCATGTCTGTATTTCTTAAAAAAAGACTAAACGTGCAAACAAAATAAAATTATTACATCGAAATAAATTTTTGACTAATTATATTATCAAATTCCAATTTAAACCAACTTATTGGACGGAAATTACGATGATTATTTTCCGTATCCATTTTACAAATAATTTATATTTTGTCCTAGATTTTTGAGAGCTGCAACACGACGCCGTCCAGTATTAATTAATAGAATTCAAAGAAAGAGAACACGTGAAGCCTTTTTGTTCGATGCCCTTTTTTATTGGGAAGATGCAATAGAAAAATTGAAGTTAAATTTAGTCTTTACAAAGAGTCAAGTGGACCAAAGAATTGTTTCTGAATCTAGTCATTTCAACCAACGTGGTGAGACTTCGGAAAAATCAATTCTTAATTATGCCTTTTATTTTTTAATGAAATTTCTAAATATATATTTTAAGTACTACATTATTTTAAACTATACAAATCGTACTCGGAGAAGGTCATATCGTATGCTCAAAATTTTTATTTAAAAATCAAGAAGATCGTATTTTTGTTTTATGTATATTTATTTTTTTATGATATGAGTTCTAAATATTGTCAAATTTCAGTTTTAGTTCACTGTTTTTTTTTTTGCTATTTTAGTCTTTTTCTGACATGACGTTGTTGTGCCACATATGCGACATTGACATGTGTAATGTTGCATCAGTACTCTCGATGAAAAATGAATAAAATCGTAAAAAATTGAAAGATAAAAGATTAAGATTTAAATTTGATAATATAGAATAAAATCGCAAGGTAAATATATATGACCATAATTCAATTTTTCCTTATAAATAATATGAAAGGTGTAAAATGTAATTAAGTTGCAATAAAATTGATATATAAATGAATTTATATTAAATTATAGTTTAAATGGATTTTTATGACATAATCTTATCTTCTTAATTTATTTTTTCCAGTTGAATTCCATTTTTTTCTCAACACATAATTTAGTATAATGGGTATTTAATATTTTAATTGCAGATCTCTAATTGAATATGTGTATTAATATATTATCCAACAACTAATAATCAAACAATTATGAACTTTTAAATTAGGGCGTATTAGTGTGTATATTCTTTAACCACACAATTAAGTCTTTTTTAAAACACAAAAAAATTAGGGCGGTGCTAAGATTTACTGTCAGATTAATTAAATTATAGCGTGTAAGATGATTAGGAACCTTTTACTATTCCATAGATGAATACATGATATATTCAACAACAAAAGTTGACCAAATTTAATGATGAATATGATTTTTAAGATTTAATATATCTAAAAAGTATAATTATCATTATAATTAATGATCAACTATTGATCATTAATTATAAAAAGTATACGAGAAATTGGCCTTCAGTCTCCGGTCGTCGTTTTTTTTTTGTGTTCAGTCCCTGGGTACTTTTTTAGTACCACATTTTTACATGAAGTGTACCACATTTCCACATGAAGTGTACCACAATTTGTATGACATAGTACCACATTTTTTGGATAGGGAGTGAACCCAAAGAAATGTTTTGATTGGAGATTTTTCACCAACTTCCCCCAAAGTATAATTATCATTATAATTAATTATCAAAAGAAGACAATATTTTCCAATTGTGAATTGTCCAAACTAGCTCTCCATATGTCTAAAAAATTAGACATTAGTGTTTTTCAGTTATTNATTGGGGTACTGAATCGTAAGTTACCCTTAGTGTTTTTCAGTTATTGATCGTGTCAAACGGTCAAACCTATAATATAGTATTATTATGAATAAAAGAAGGCAATGTTTTTCAATTGTGAATTGACCAAACTAACCCTTCACATTCCCACAAATAATTCTTAATGTAACGTTACCATCAATAAATTGGAAGTTAGGTTGATGTAATGACAATCACCAGTTGTACAATTAATAAATACAAATTGGAATTTAAGTAAGCTGATGGGGAAAATAGTCTAAAATTAGTTTTCTAAATATTTTTATGTTAAAATTCTAAATTTATATCCATGTGATGTGATGCATTTGAATTTGTACAAGGGAGGGGATAATTTTTTCTATTTACAATTGTAAAACAATTAAGTTATGATAATTATGTCACTTAAATTAATATGATATGAAAAAATTATAAAATGCGAAAAAAATTAGACCATTATAAATATGCCATTATCATCATTCATCTGGCACATCTCAAATATTTTCGTATGATCATGATTCGTAATTTGACCATCCCGATGAATAATTAATAATAATTGATTATTCATTGTTATTATCATCTCATTATTATTTATTATCTCATAGCTCGCCATTTTGTTATGTTAAATTTTATTATTTTTAAATAGCAAAAAAAGAAAAAGACTAGGTATGAATCTAATTTATTGATAAACTTCTAATAATAATTAATTGAATTGAAAAATATAGTTATACTTAATTAATTATATTTTATACTAATTCAAATTTAATAATTTTTAAATGTCTAATATATATAGAATTCATCAATAGTGTACATGATTTTACTTTTCAAATGATAATAAGAAAAATCTTAAAATATAAATATATAGTGAGAACGAATTCAAATTTTCTGTTAATTGCTTTGAACCTTAGCAAATGTAATTCTGAAAAAATGAGGGGATAATGATTATAATGATACATGATACTAAGATTAATTTAGAGTAGTGATATTTTTTTTCATTTTTTGAGATAGAATAGTGATATTTCAATAAATATCATAATATAAAAATAAGATGAATATACAATAGTTAGAAAAAAGTTAGGTATTTGTAACATCTTTGCATCATTCAAGTCACTTAATAATCGTTTGATTTTAATTATTAATTTAAGAAAATGAATACTCGTTTAGTATAAGAAATGAAGTTTTCTTGGTTAACTACTTTAAGCGAATATATCTTGGACATAAAGGGGTGAATGAAGTATTTTTTTTTAATTTTATTTTCAATTCTTATTTCTAAATATATCATTTTTCTCAAAATACAATTTATGTCTATGGTCTTTCTTTAGCTAATATAATATTTTATTATTATTTTTATCTAACTCATTGACTAACAAAATGCAGATTTTTGAAAGATTTCGAATTTATGATATTCATGTGGTTATGATTTAAAAGATAACTTTAAATGAAAAATTGTTTTCAGATATTCTTAGTTATTCCAATAATAATAATTAAGTACTATTTTAGATTTTCAAGATGTAATTTTTAAATTTTAATAGCATATTTATCAATTAATTGATGTAATGAGTATAAAAATATCAACATCATATACCAAAATGATTTCTTACACTTTTATATTGCTTAGTTAATTAAAATAAATTCATATAATTCTATTTATACTCTTATATTTGTTTAATCAATTCAAATTCATTTATATAATTATATTTGTACTGTTCTGTTAGTTCAATTTAATACTTAATAGAACTTCGTTTGACTCGCAAAAGAGGCTAGTCCTACTGAAAGAAACTATATAAAACACGTCCCTGTATCTACAACACGCTCGAAAATTATCTCCCAACAGCATCCGGTAGCAAATCCAGGTGTATACAATAAATAACCGGAATCTCATCTAGGGGTGTCAATTGGGTCGGGTTTCGGGTCAACCCGCGAAATTTTTTTATTTTTTTTCCCAACCCGAACCCGAAGCAACCCGAAAACCCCCAACCCGAACACGAACCCGTCTAACCCGACTCAACCCGTCTAACCCGCCTAACCCGAATTNGTTTTCGTGTCAACCCGCGACCAAACCCGACCCAACCTGAAACCCGTCTAACCTAGTACTAACCCGAACCCACCCAACCCGAACCTGAACCCGAACCCGAAAAACCCCAACCCGAACCTGATTTTTTTCGTGTTGGGTCGTGTCGGGTTGACGGGTCGTGTCGCATTTTGACACCCTTAATTATTCTCATCCCTTCCGCCTTGAAGAACCTGCATACCCAACATAAGACAATTTCTCAGAGACCATGCGAACTCTTTTGTGTAAGCAGTCGCCTCCTTTCGTTGGATTCATTTGTCATGGAAATAATAATAAAATGAACAGCTAGCCAGACAATGAAGCATTATGAAGTGTGACAGCTAAATCAAGTTCATGTTTACATATAACTACAAGCATACTTAGTTTCTTCAAATTGAGAACTGAATTAATTCATGCTATAAATCTCTAATACTTGCAGAATGCGCTTAGATTCTCTTGTAAACAAAACCAAGTTGTCAAACAGGTATACCAATGCTGATTTAAGAACAAGTATTGACTATTTTGAGTGTATCTGTGATATCTTAGAGTTAGATTGACCTCAGCATGTAAAAAAGAGAACCTAAACGACGACTTCTTGAATGCGATTAGATTTTTCCCCTCAATCTATATGGATAATCCTCTGGCGAGTCTATTATATATTCATACACGAAATATGACGAGCCATATAAGTCAATAACAATACATAATTGAGGTTAACTCAACTAAGCCATGTCATGGATTGAAACCAAAATAATAGAAAAAAAGGTGATTATTTATGTTATGACAGACATAATAGATCGAGACAACGTTTTCGTGTGTCCGTGTGTGTATGACATGTTCAAAATCCCACCCAGTGCATGCATATTAAAGAATTCAATACAAATTAACTACAGTTATTCAACTTCAGAATAATAATAATAATAATAATAATAATAATAATAATAATAATTTAAGTTATACTGATACTTAGTGGGGAGATCACACCAGAGGACCTGTTCTAATAAACTTTCGGTGAAGTCTGACCTGGTCCATCGACATATATAACAACTGATAAATAGGGAGATACTTTTATTTGTACTCAGTTCTAACTTCAGTTGCAATCAACTTGACGTCATTAATCTATGAACATGGACAATTATATAATAACAGTAAAGCTCATTGATTATGTACTATAATATCTGATGTGATCTGGGTGAATAGGGTAAGTCGGACAATCCACTGAATCTTGATATGAGGTTGATGATGAAAAATGAGCTGTAAGATATATCCCAAAATGGGACTGTAATGATGTCCTGAAAACAGGAAAACAAACACGTGAATGGGCGTCGGAGTGTGTCCGACGTGACCACTCCGATCTTAAGTTAGCAGGTGGAAAATGAAGAAAACCAACGTAGCTTTTACAGAGAAATAAATGCCAATACTGGTGTATATATGTCTGAATGTATGTCAATGAAATAAATGCAAAGTAAACCTGCTATTTATAGGAAGGAAGATAATGATTTTTCCTTGTTTCAAATGTGTACTTACCACTTATAACAACCTATTATAAAGTTCCTGTCACGCCGTTTTGACTTTTCCATCACGTCAAATCAATACGATTCTGTCAGGTACGCTTATCGAGAAAAGATATTACCTGCTCTTGCACTCGAGTGCGGTACTATTATCGAGGCATCCTGGGTAGAGAGTTATCACCCGAGAATTCGCCCGAGAGCTCGGGCCTCTGGTTGCCCGGGAAAATGACGTCCTGGGCACTCACCTGCTCGGCTACTCATGAGCTCCTTCTGTAAGCTTACCATGATTTGGACTATCCATTTACTGTCCCGGATCATCCATAAACCATGTCTTTCCGGGGGTATCAATATCCCACACACAATGTTTTACCTCAGTAGATAATCTTACAATTTTTATAGTCATCTGAAATCATAAATCCATGCTTGGCAGATTGGTAAAAACTTATTAATATCAAGCAAGGCCAGAAAGATTGAAATCCTTGGTTTTATGAATTAGAGCCTACAAGGTATAATTCAAATTTTTACGATCAATTGCACGGTCTTGTAGAATAAAATACGTAAACTTAAGCCAAAAAAAGGGATGATGGGCCATTTTCTACATGATTTTTAGTTCAATGATATTTCCCCCAGAACTTGGATAAATGTACTTATAAAGACCTAACTGTTTTCTTTTCTTGAGTATATATTGAGGTTTGAATTCGAAAACTAAATTCAATTCTTTTTAGTGAGTCAAACTCTTGTCACAATGGTAAAATCACCTCAACCTATGTTGTGAACACCATTAACTAAAACAATTTATAGCATTAAACTCTTTCAAAAGATTGGCCAAGGGTATTGAAAAAGGTAAACAGATTAGTACATCATGGCTGGCTACAATTCACAACTTGATAATTTGAATTACATGTTTTTCCATGATCCTCAAGGATGAAAAATATATGTTTGCTTGTTGTTCCTGATAAACCACTTAAAGTTGGATATCCTCGCAACACAAATATCTTGAAGGGTTCTGTCACGAGCTTAGAGCTCATCATGGAACAAAAAATAGGGGAGTTGTGTGCAAGGGAGATTAAAAGAAGGGAGCTCCAAAGTACCACATTCAGCCGCGTGAGTTTCTGGCTGTTCTTCTGCTTCCCTGAGCTCCTTTTCCTCCTCATCTTCAGCCAAAATAGTCACCCGTATGGATTTATACGCACATTTGTGTAGAAGGTTTTACGGCTCTCGACATCTAAAACAGAGTCTCTTCTCTCTAAGAAGAACTCCAGATGAGGGTAAATTCTCCCTCCTTGTTGCTTCTGGTTAACCCCTTTTCTCCCTCTGCCTATAAATGGACTTTTCTTTTATTCCATCTCCCTATTTTTAATTCTTTCTAGTCTGTACATACTTTATGATTGAATTTTCTTACTCATCTCTTCGGCGCTCTCCCTTTAAGTTCGGAACAGGCTCCTTTTCAATCCTTGACTTTAGTGAGAATGTAACCAATCATCCTTATGATAAAGTCAGATTCAATAAGACAGTTTAATGAACAGGCCAGAAGGCCTTCATTCAGATGATTTCATAATGACTTTTCTTTTGGCTTCTCAGCATATACCAGAAACAATCAAAACTCAGACAAGCTTCAGCCGGCTAACACTATGCTACACCTCGACCCCAAGACAGGGTGCATTTTCCCGTCCAATGGGTATGAATGCACCGGGATAAGGTAGCCAAATGTAGCTTCAGACACACAAAGTGCAAGAAAAGTTACAAACAACAGCGTAAAAAAAAAGAACCCGAGTTGGTTGCGTGGCTTAATAAAGCACAAGAATTCGAAATGCCTGATGTCTATAGAATGAAAAATGAAAGAAAAATCAGCAACACTCAACTAGAAAAATCCACCTGCACAACAATTCAAATCTAAAGGATAAGCGTAAAAATAATAATAATAAAAAAAACCAAACCAAGTAAGAGTATTAGCGTCTACAATCGCTGGATTAGGCTAGGCTAGGGAAGACAAAACCAAGTTAAAATCAGATGTTCTAAACACAAGCAAAAACGATTCTCCAAATAAAACAAAAGAGTCCTGAAAGCGGTGAATGAAGCTGCCCCGCCAAAACCCATAAGCCAAAATCAAATCTTTACCGCTAAACATAAGAAGAAAACCTCCGTCGCTGTTGGAGCTGTTACCAAAGTATGTGTTCAGAATCTTTACCAATTAAAGAGGCGTTTTTTTCTTTTCTTCTGGCGAACATAATTTGGGGTGGATATGGTGGATTTACAAGAGAAGAATTCATCGGGGTTTAGGTGTTGGTGAAGCACCCTGTACTTTAGTGTCGAATTAAATCATGTTTGTTCCGCTAAAAAAAATTCATGTTCATTTTATTGAATAATATAATATTTTTTTAGTATTTTTGAGAAGTAAATTTCGATTTATCCATTCTCGATTTATATTAAGATTAGGGGCGCCGCAATTCATATTCCAATACAGGTCCCATACCATGTCTCTTCTGCGCCACACAAATTCATTCGTCACCTCTGTCAGCTTTGAGCTATCTAATCCATCCATGGAAGTCGAGTAGTCTTCTTTTGCTCTGCTTTTTACTCTAATGTCACAAAAATGTCTTCTTTATGGTCCTCATCGCACCTGCTGGTAATCTCTCAATGGAGGCCCAACCGCGCAAATCGCCGCTACTGGATTTTGCCACATTCTAGGAGAATCTCGACTTTTGTTCCTTCCCCCGTCTCATACAAGAAAAAATCTCGAAACTCGTGTTTCTTTCAGTGCACGTGTTCTTTTGTTTGCATTTTCTCTTGATTTTTTCTTTTTTTTGGGTGATAATGATACCGAGTTTATGTGGGTACAATTGGCCTACGATCCTTCCGAAGAATTGTTTGGACTGTCTGCTGATTTGCAATCAAGGCTTTGCCAAATTCTTGGTGTCTTATTTCCTTTTTGTTAATCTTGTTCGTTCTTGATTTTGTATTTCTACATTTATCTGCTCATCATTGTACAAAATATAATTTTTTTAAAATGCAATGAACGCTTTTTATCTAAGATTCTGGAGAGTTAGATAACTGAATTACAGTAATTATATTTCTCGTTGGACATTGTTTAGCAAACTTTATGTATTTCGTGGCAAGGAAAACAATAGCCATGGTATGTCGATTCTCTGTTGTGATTTAATAACGCGTGGAGCCTGAGGGAATGACAAGAAAAATTCATTGCTGTAAATTTTCAAGGGATGATTGCATCTGTTGTTGATGCTTTGCTTATAAAATACACTTTTTATGGTTTTTATAACATATGATTTGTTTAAGAATGAAATAGATTTGATTTTAAATAAATCAATATAGTTATTTCTAATTTGGCAGATAGGAACTTGAAATCTATCATCGGACAAGTGATTTAAATTTTAAATGGTGAACCTTTGGTGTCGAATGTTAATGGAGTTCATGGGGAAGTTACTTCACCTTCGTGACTATTTTACAGTTATTTTATTGTTTCCTATATAGGAAGGTTGCTTCTGCTACATCTAAACCAAGGTCATGGTTTGGTCCAAATGGCCTATATATTAGAGAATTACCTTGCCCAATTTCCCGGGGAAGAGGTTACATTCCATGTACCCAATGTGGAGTAGAAAGGTCACGATAAGATTGTTTGAAATGTAATGGAAAGGTACGTAAATGATATTTTGATTTACTTACACATGTGTTACAACTGTTAGCAATCGCCAGCACAAATTATTTATGTGGTCAACTGTATTTTTTCATGGATATCACTTGCCAATGTTGCTTCTAAGATGTTTAGCTAACTCTGTATTGCCGATTTGTAACAGGGTATAGTCACTTGCCATCAGTGCCTTGGTGATTGCATTATCTGGGAAGAGTCCATTGATGAACAACTTTGGGAGAAAGCCCGCTCAATGTATGTGACTATGATTTACCAGCCTACCACTTTCATGTACTTCATTCCCTCTCCCATGTATTTCAAAATGTGTGCATATCATGGCAAGTGCAGCCTGCATAAAATATTGTCCTCTTTTCATCTTTTTGCTTCATGCTGATTTTCCCCTCAAAAGAACCTAAGTTCAAATTGTAAGCTACATTCGTTTGAATAAATAATTTTAGTTTATATAACTATGTCGTGAACAACTTGAAGCCTTTTTGTCGTGAATAACTCTGCGAATGATTTTATTCCTCATTTAATTATTATTTTCTCTAATATTTTATTATTTCTAAATGAACATGTAAGGGGACTGCTGCTGCAAGAAAGCGTGCTTCTGAATCTATGAAAAATTACTTTCGTGATCCAGAGAATAGGCACAAGAGAAGCTAGCATTGCAATGAAAGTTCCGCTCTATTTTTTTTTTATTCCTTCTAGCAACTTTCACCGGGTTCAAATCAGCTTATAGTTCTATATTTCTTTATTATGATGGATATATGTTCTTTCTGCAGGGGTCAAATTTTACTGCCATAATTGTGGATGTGAGGGTCACAGGCGAAACTATTGTCCACAAGCTACGGTCAGAGTTGCACTTGGACAGTTCTGACGCCTTCTGTGTACGCAAGAAGGGGTATAACATAAGAACATGCCGAAGACTTAAAACAAGCGAACAACAAATCCCGGCAGGGAAGATTCACCATTGCAAGATTTGTTGTCAATAACAGGAGAACTTGTCCACGTCTGGCTGAAGTAGAATCTACGTACTGTTACTGTGAATGAAGATGCTTCCTCTCCAGAAGGGCTTTTACATGCTGTCTCTTTGGAGAAACAACACAAGGAATTGTTCATACAGAAAATGATCGCTTCAGTACTAATTAACATGGCAAGCCTCACTGAAATTCTTGAAGCTTGACTTTTTCAACTTTCATCATTCGATTCACGGGGTCTCTGAATTTGACCAAGATTTTGATCCAAGAACATGAATTTCCATTGGTTGCTGTCATATATTGATTGTGTTTTTATGATTGTGTTTATGTGACATTTAGAGTGGAATTTATTTATGGAAAAAAAACTTATGGTAAATGAACTTAGATAACATAAATGCAATCTTTATGTAAAAGTAGTAATCATCTCACACGTTGCGTGTGTTTGTACATTTTATTTTTAAAAATGAAAAAACAAAAAAACTCGGGAAAAAAGGTCAATATAGTAAATACAAAAATTAGTGGTAAAAAGAGTGATAAAATGAAAAAAATAAAATGAAAAAAGAAAGAGAAAAAAGCCACACAAAGTACAAACGTACCAATTTGGTCGGTCTTCACCCTTTATAGTAACAGAAGATTATATCAACTATAGAAAAAAGTATGTATAGTGGTGCCAAATCAAATGGACCGTTACAATTCTACTGATAAAATTAGTGCAAAACTCAATTTAATCCTACCCAAGTTCAAGGCAAGAAGAACACCACCAGATGGGATGCCCTTGCGGGCTGCAATTAAAAAGATCGAGCAGATTAAGATAAACCGAAAACAAATTAGAACAGCAGCAGGGTTTGTACGTATAACATTCTTTTTTTTTCCCTTCTTAATCTTGAGTTTTATTTATTAATCAAGATCCTAAATGGGAATGAAACAATATTTATATAAAAGAAAAGTAAATTAGCAGGGTTTGCCTTTAATGCACTTGAGTGCACCAGCAAAACGTGTGAGCCTTCCTGCATAGGAACCAGGCTTGAACTTGACCATATTTCTCTTTGTCAATGGACTTTTTGAGTGCTTAAACTCGGGCCCTGATTCAACAAAGTAGGCTCCATTCATGAACACGTCGCCTTCCGATCGCCATTGCCATTTCATCCATTGGTCCTTAGTAGCATAATCCCTCTTCGTCACCTATATGGGACAAGCATATTATGATTTAGAAACTTTTGTGCACATCTGATATATGTGTCTAGGAACGTGTGTTTAGATCTGTTCTTTATACCTCTTTGGTGAAGGGGCCGTTTGAGGCTCTGAACCGGTTCCCTTGGCTGAGAATGGTGGGGTGGGCGCTACCACCAATGGCGTACATTTCCCAGTGGGAGTAGTCGTTGTTCACGACGTGGAAGAAACCCCATCGGCACCTTGGCATCCTTTGCACCAGACCCCTTCCGAATCGATTGAATGCTACTGTGACTTGCATGATTGAATCTTTAGTAGTACTATCATGAGCACCCAAAAGCATCACCTGCACTACAATGTGTTAAAAAAATGAACAGTTGAGGAAAGGTTTGAGCGTACAAGAATTGAAGAATTATATCCTTTTAAGATTCAAGAAACAACAGGCAAATCAGGGGGAAAATTCAACAGGTTCATTCAATCACCCCATCTCAACCCCCCTCATCCTCTATCGGCCTCCTTTCGGCTTCTAGGTTATGTTCCAACTTACATCATTGTGGTTGTTGAATTTGCAGTTAGATATGGTGATAGCAGTGGAACCCTCAATCACGTCAATGAGCCCATCACTACACTTAGACAACGACACATGATCGATCCATATGTTGCTAGCACTAAACACTGAAATCCCATCACCATCGCTCCTCGTACGCAGTCCGATGTGGTCTAGTGAATCTCGAATCATGCCACCATTCGCCGGCACAATATCATGGATCCAGATATTGTGTATGATAATATTCTTCACAAATTGTAGGGTCAAACCAGCCCCATATGCTATGTGCACAACTGCACCTCTTCCATCAATGGTTTTGTCACTTTCGAATATGAGTTCTTCCCTCAGCCTAATGACCATGTGATGAGCAAAAACGATCCACAGCGGCTTCTTCTGGATGACCGCGTGGCGGAGGGTTCCTGGTTTCGGAAAAAACATGTCATCATCTGAGGGGTCAGTTACAATGTAGTACCGACCGTCCTTGCCACCTGTGGCATGGTGGCCAAAGCCTCGAGCACAATCAGCTATCTTCTTCCGGTCCTTGGCCCAGTTGGGGTCGCATCGCAAGCACCTGTCGATGGGGTTCGTTGCAGAGCAATCACTTTCTTTGAGGCTCCTCCTGGTCACATTGGAGCTTACCAACACCCTACACATGCAAAAAATAAAAAGTAAACAAACATTGCCAAATAGTTGAAAAAAAGATTGAAAGCAAAAATGATAGACCTACTCTCCAACTTGTTCGTTGAACTGATCCGTAAGTTCCTCGGGATTCGGGTTAAACGCGCTCAAGGAATCCTCGAAAGATTCCTCGGATCTCTTTTGATAATACTCATCGTAATTTGCAATCTTAGCTACAGATTTTGGTACATTATTAACAAGTAACACAAGGCAGAAGAGAATTATTAACGGTAATTTACAATAACTTAGCGCCATTAGAGCGCTGTCTTATATTTTTTTTATCTTTTCAAAATTTTCTTGAATTTATTTATGTATATATTTTCAAGAAAACTCGAACCACTGGGAATTTTTGTGCCAGTGATTCGGTTTTTGTCTCTTCTCAAGGAAAAAGACCAAACGTTAATGGGAATGAATTTGTTTATATTTATGTACAATTTACAAAATCAGCGGACTAGAAAGTTTTAAGGAAGCAAGAATGGTGGATAGATATTTACTTTAACTTGCCCTCCAGGAAAGAAAGGCGGGAACAATGGGGAACCAATAGGAAACAGAGGTTGGTAGTTAACTAACTTTCAAAAGGTTAACTTTTAAATCATACCTGATGGGTCGTTTCCCGCTAAAGTTAAATTTTTCGTCCGTTATATTTTGATTATTTACAATTTTAGTTATTTATATTGAACAAATTGAATTCTAGTTTTATATATTTCAATTTTCGGCACTTTCAATCTTTTTTATCGGGATTTTTGTCATCATATTGTATATATGAGCATCATGTCGACATCAAATCAGCGCTAAGTTCATGTTATATCCGCACTACATTAAAAGAGAAGAACAAAAATTTCAAAAAAAAAAACAAACAAACATAATATTAAAACTTAAATTTGAAAATATAGAACACAAAATCTTCATAAAACATATATACGTAATCAAATTTGTAATTTTTCATAAAATAAAATTTAACATAACTCTTGTATTGAATACTACTGACGGGCCAGTATTTTTCTCAATCCACATCCGAAGTAAACAAGAATCATTTAAATTTAACTTACTTATTTAATGCACAAAGTCTGAATCAATTCATGAAGTCAACATATTGAGATCAGCTAAATATAATTCTGAAATGAAGAATCACTCTTGAAGGGAAATATATTTTCCTAATAATTTCTTAATTTAATTTATTTCCCTAATTGTCTTTCCTTGTTGATTTGATTGAATATAATATTTTGACTTTCTAGATAATGAGATGATATGATTTTGAATAATTAAATATGTTTGACTTTCTAGATAATATGATATTTAATGAGATCTTGCCTTTGTAATTAATGAGATAAATATGCTAGGATTTTATTCTTGATAATGAGATATTATTGTGATTTGGTATCAATATTTAAAAGAGTTTATTTCTAATAAAACTCTTACTTTCCTTATGATATAGGTTTTCTTGTAGAGATAAAAGTCTACATCTATAAATAAGAGGTAAAGCTCATTGATAAAGGCTGCTTCGATATTGACTATACACACCTACACGTAGCAGAGTTTTTGCTGAGCAAAATAATTCTCGAAGCCGTTGCTGTTTGAAGTGGTGATCGCCGTGTTGCTCTGAATGTTGCCAACATCTACAGACAACATCCGTAACGATGTTGACTGAAGATTGCTTCTGATTGATCGTGTTTTTCGGGATCACGCTTTGTTTTGCTTTCTTGATTAAGTTTTTGTTTTGGTTATTTTGTTTTTGAAAGCTTTTATTTTCTCAACTTGTTGAGAAAATTGATTTTTGTCATATTCACTAGTGATAGGTTTTTGTGTAAACATTGTGGTTTTCTAGTGATTAATTTTTGCCATAAGGCACCGCACAAGTATTTATACTTGTGCATATTCAATCTTGTCCATCGATTTATTTCAAGTCAATTTGTGTTATAAAAAGTTTCCGCTGCATGATGATGTTGTCCGAGATGTTGTAACATCTGGCACAACATTTAATTCTGACAAAACACAAATTTACTACTTTTACTCTTATTCTGATATTTTCATTATTTATTGATGTCTGTCGGACAAAATAATCCTTACAAATGGTATCAGAGCCTACTCTTGATATACTAAGTGCTGATTAAAATGGCTACCTCCCTGACTGCATTATTGACAGAAAGACGCTGGCTGCAGGTGAATCCTTTAGATGTTGCCCTAGGTGTTGCCACACCTGGCCGCAACATCTGCGAAAAATCAATCTGTTTAAAATCTACAACTTCTGGAGACTCAAGTGCGGATGATGATTTGGAAGCTGACGATGAAGAAATCACTCTTGAGAGTGTACAAAAGCTATATGAAGAGCTGTTTGAAGATTGTACAAAAAGAAACAAGCTGAATTCTACTCTTATGAAGGAGAACACTGATCTAAAAGCTGTGGTTGTCAAACTTGAAATAATTCTGAGCAAAAAAGATTTGGAACTATGCAAGACCAATGATGAGCTTCAAAAGGCAACTAAAACTTTATCCAAGTTTAATTCGAGCGCAGCCAAGCTTGATTCCATACTTTTGATGGGAAGAGATGACAAGAAAGGCTTAGGCTTCAAAGACAGTGTGTTTGAAATTGGTGAATCTTCCAAGTCGACTGTTTTTGTGAAAGAAAAGGCTGATATATCTCCACAACCACAATCCAAGTCACCAATCAAAAGCTCTCCACCTAAAAGACAACCTGCTGCACATATCCCTACGAAGATAAAACGCAGGTATGTATGTCATTACTGTTTTAAGCTTGGACATATCAGGCCCTACTGTTTTAAACTCAGGGATGACTGCTTGAATCGAAAGACGAGTCGGATGTTGCCCCGAATGTTGTCCAACACTTCCCGCAACATCTCCCATCATCGACTTACAGTAAGACAAATTTGGGTACCAAAGGTAAAAATTCATTGTAATGTTGTCTATACTTCATTGAAAACTAACACTTCAGGTCATTGGTATTTTGAGAGTGGAAGCTCACGCCACATGACAGGTTCAAGAAAACATCTCATCGATTATGTTGAACAAAATTGTGGTAGAGTGACCTATGGAGGGGGAACTAAAGAAAAAATTGTTGGAAATGGTACACTGAATGTTGAAGGATTACCAAAGCTCCACAATGTGCTTCATGTTGAAGGATTAAATTCGAATTTGATAAGCATAAGCCAATTGTGTGATGATAATTTGCATGTGAAGTTTGATAAGCATACTTGTGAAGTTTTTGATGAAACTAACATATGCATTATGACAGGTACAAGGTCTTCGGATAATTGTTATCAAATAGGTGAAGAAATTTCATGCAAACATGCACAAATTACTGAACTCGACCTTTGACATCAAAAACTCGGTCATGCAAATTTCAAAACCTTGAAAAATTTGGGTAAGTACGATGCAGTACAAGGTATGCCTAATCTTTCATTTGGTACACCATATGTTTGTGGTGATTGTCAAAAGGGTAAGCAAACTCGCGTGTCACACCCAGTGTTGCCATCATCTGGGACAACACGCTGTCTGGAGTTATTGCACATGGATCTTATGGGTCCTATGGAAGTGGAAAACTTTGGAGGTAAGAAGTATTCTTTTGTATGTGTTGATGATTTCTCACGGTTTTCATGGGTAAATTTTATTAGGGAAAAGTCACACACCTTTGGTGTGTTTAAACAATTGGTCACAAGAATCAAATGGATGAAACAAATTGTAGAAGACTATGGACTTAAGAGCGAAACCTTACTTGTGTATTGTGATAATTCGAGTGCAATTGATATTTCAAAAAATCCAGTACAACACTCTCGAACTAAACACATTGACATTCGACATCACTTTATTAGAGATCTAGTAGAAAAGGGGTTGATTCGAATGGAATTTGTTGGTACACATAACCAATTGGCAGACATATTCACTAAAGCATTACACTTTGAGAGATTCTCCAACCTTAGGAAATCTCTCAGCATGTGTGCATTGTGATCATTCATGGATGTTGTCTCGGATGTTACAACATCTCACACAACACCCCATCTGCATGTGCATTTCTAGGACTTAGGCATACTTAACACACTTGGATATGATTAATAATCTGATTAAATCACAAAGTAGTTGAAGGATGATCATGTAATCCATGACATTATCCCATACGAAAAGTGACTTGAAAAGATTGAGTAAAAAGACAAATCAATTATGCATATGCTCTGTATCAGAAGAAAAGATGGGAAAAAGCTACCTAAAAGAGTCCAATGAAGACTGTGCTTTTAATGTGGGAGCTACATCTTCTGAATTTAATACAGAATTCAAAATAGAAGAAATTGGAAAAAGCTACCTAGAGAAGTCCTAAAGAAGACCGTTCTTCTAGTGTGGGAGCTACCACTTCTATGGTCAGAAAGTGAATAAGTCTCTAAGTGTGCAGAAAAATAAAAATAAATGTTTGGAATTGGACGTGTTGTCTGGAGATGTTGCCAACATTTGCGAAAACATTTCATCTGTAAACATATTTCATACTCGTTTGCATGTTTCTATTTTTGTTTCATTCTGTTATTAGGTATAATTAGGACATGCATTTACACTTCATTGTGAATATTGTTGAGCCAAAAAGGGATTGAGTATTTCAACAAAGAAAATTCGGTAAAATTCCATATTTTGCTAGAAATCTAATATTTGTGATTTTTAATGTTTTAGTGGTGTTAAATCGATGTAGGTTTCAATTCTGGAAATTATTTTGAAATGATTTTGGACGCAATTATCTCAGTAATTTTGGTAAGTGATTACGGGCCAAAGCTGATCTGGTCTAGTATGAGAACTTGGTTGTCCATTCTAAACAAAAAGGGGGAGAAGATGCGACTCAAACTCAAACTTAAGCTGATGCTGATGTTGATAATGTTCTGCTCTGTTAGGTTCCCTGATGTTTCTGTTTTCCCTGATGTAATCCTTTTTAATGAACTGTTAATGATTTTTGCAGGTGTTGTCTCAAGTGTTGCCAACACAACGAACAACACCCGTACTAACTTGTTTTTATTCAGGTGGAGAAATATTAAGGGGGAGTTAATTGGAGTTTAACTGAGAAATTGAGTTTGATCTCATTTTGTCCAAAAAGGCAAAAAGGGGGAGATTGAAGGTAAATATATTTTCCTAATAATTTCTTAATTTAATTTATTTCCCTAATTGTCTTTCCTTGTTGATTTGATTGCATATAATATTTTGCCTTTCTAGATAATGAGATGATATGATTTTGAATAATTAAATATGTATTGACTTTCTAGATAATATGATATTTAATGAGATCTTGCCTTTCTAATTAATGAGATAAATATGCTAGGATTTTATTCTTGATAATGAGATATTATTGTGATTTGGTATCAATATTTAAAAGAGTTTATTTCAAATAAAACTCTTACTTTCATTATGATATAGGTTTCCTTATGGAGATAAAAGTCTACATCTATAAATAAGAGGTAAAGCTCATTGATAAAGGCTGCTTCGATATTGACTATACACACCTACACGTAGCAGAGTTTTTGCTGAGCAAAATAATTCTCGAAGCAGTTGCTGTTTGAAGTGGTGATCGCCGTGTTGCTCTGAATGTTGCAACATCTACAGACAACATCCGTAACGATGTTAACTGAAGATTGCTTCTGATTGATCGTGCTTTTCGGGATCACGCTTTGTTTTGCTTTCTTGATTAAGTTTTTGTTTTGGTTATTTTGTTTTAGAAAGCTTTTATTTTCTCAACTTGTTGAGAAAATTGATTTTTGTCATAATCACTAGTGATAGGTTTTTGTGTAAACATTGTGGTTTTCTAGTGATTAATTTTTGTCATAAGGCACCGCACAAGTAT
>NC_133317.1:6382480-6425206 GCF_012295235.1 Primulina huaijiensis | reverse complement strand
TTTTTTTTTTTTTTTGTGTTTTACTCGAATTTCAAATATTAAGGTATTGGCCTGGCACAACGGACCAATAAAAGGACGTGATCTCGAGTTCAAGACCTCAAGTTTGTAATTATCTTCCCCAAAATATATAAAAAAAAATTCAATTATTTTTCATTGATTTTATTACTTTAAATTTGTCGCTAATTACCTATTTTAACTTTGAGAGTTGTATGTATAAACTAAGATTCTAAGGTAGTGTTTATAAGAGCTCGTTTTAAGTGCTTTTCAACTTCTATATATAATTTCAAAACATTTTCTCAGCTAGAATTCTAGAAACTTAAAATCACTTCAAATAAGCTTTAGCAAACACTATCGCAGTTCTTCATGATGGGCAGACGTTGTGATTCAATTAATTTAATATCTATTATAAAAGTTAGAATTTAATTTGATTGTGTTATTAAAACTTTGTCCTTGTTTTTGGGTTTGCTTTCATTGTGAGTTTCCTTGCTTATTTTGGGTTTGCTTTCATTGTGTGTTATGACTTTTTTGTATTTATTACTTGTTAATATTATTATAATGCTCATTTTATTTATTACCGGATACATGAAACGTTTCCTTGTGGTTGCGTTTCTTCTTCTTCTTCTTCTTGGATGAAAAAAGGGCTAAAGATCTGGGATTGAACTGGGTCTTTCCCCTCACAAATAGTTTATATTGTATATAATGCAAATTTATATGTTTTGATTTATTTTTTCAAAAAAAAAAACAAACTAAATTGAAAAAAATATTACCAGAAACATATATATTAAAAATAAATAAATTAAAATTATATTAAATAAATTAAAAACAATTATTGATTTTTAATTCTTTAAAATAGGAGATGAAGTTTAAAAATAATGGAGTTATTTTAGGTAAAACAATAAAAATCACCATCCGCACCAAAATTACACTACAAGAGTAGTGGTCACATCGAATGAGTGATCTCTAAATAGGGAACGATAATTTTATAAAACGTCGCTACATTTTCTCCTTTTTTGAAAAAAAAAAATGAAGTCGTAATTTTTGCGATCAATTATTAATATCCGGTCTCTAATTTGAGACTGAAAGTTATAAATCAGTGTTTAATTTACAATCGAATTTTATATTTGGTCCCGATTAATTTTAGCCAATATAAAATACATTTAGTTTGTGACCGATCTTTTAAAAATTGCGACCAAATTGAATATCAATCTCTAATTAGGAACAGAAGTACTATACATCCGTCACTAATTATTTGGTGATTTATTTGTGCATGGATTTTCAAAAGTCTTTTTATATAATCAATAATCGGAAATACACATCGGCATCTGATTATTTTGGTGATGATCCATGCATGCAGTGGAGATCTCAGCCCTCCAGAGTTTGCTCATCATGGCCTTGCTGCTCATTAGTGTGATTATTTTCGAGATATAAATGATTATTTAAATAATTGAATATGATATAGAATGGAAGTTGAAAAATAATATGTTGTCTCATTGATTGAGACTGTGATTAGAATTGCGATTAAAAGAAAAATCATAATTTTGTCACTTAATTATGATGAAAGGTAGGACATATTACGAGTTTTTTTAATTTATTTCCGTTTATACATACCTTAAATTCTTTAATTTGAGTTTATTTATGATAAATAAATGTACGGCTGGGGTAGTCAGTAAAATAACATTGGTCAAATATTTTTTTTAAAAATGAACTTGTGTGTATTTGAAAACACTCAAAAACATTTGGAGATTGTCATTTTTTTTTTTAAAAAAAAAAATGAAGTTTGACCATGGTTATTCTCCCAAATATCCCTTGTACTACTTTTGTTCGATGTCATTATAATTGTCCATCGACATCAATAATTTTTTTATGATGTGAGAATTCGTAGCCGCTACTTTTCAGTACGCATTTTGTAAATCAATGGGAGAACGCAGTAACTTGCAAACTACACTAGTCAGGTAAATTGGATTGGGCAAGTTGTGTGCGATAGGCTCGCCCCGATAAGGTGGTAGTAAGATAAATCGAAATCCTAACTACTGAATAAGTACTCAGCTATTTTTTTTTTTTACTCAGATACCACTTGGAGGCTGCATCAATAATTTTTTAAACCATGTGTGAAGTTAATTTGATGATTTCTTTAATTATTTGGGTAGGTTTCCCGTTATAAGATCTCGCGGATCTATAATAATTAGATGAGTTGATCTGATCCATACTCGGAGTGAAAATTATATTTTTTTGCATAAAAATAAATACTTTTTCACGAAGGGGTCGGATAAAAATTCTTTCTCACAAGATTGACATGTGAGACGATCTCAAATAAGTTTTTTTGAATTATTTTCACTCTTCATTGCATTTTATCTTGATTCACATTTTTAATTTGTTGTTAATTCAAATAATGGATATTGGATCCTCTTTTTACCATTTATATTTTTTTTATGTTGTGTTGGACTTGGATAAAAGAATTTGAGACGGTGACTTTCAAATTCTCTAACTTGTTTAGATGGACAAAATTCAAGTTGATTTCAAATTCACTCTACATCATATTATGTAATTTTCAATAGTAAATATGATATATTTCAAATATATCTAATATGAGTGTTATTTGAAATCTATTACTCAAATCCCTCTTCAAGTCAATTTCATCAATCCAAGTATTATCTTAATATATTATTGTTGGTGTTGTAATAAAGTTAAATTAGAGAATTTACCCAATGTCCACCAGAAAGTAGCGGAGATGGCCGATGGATTCTCGTGTCATAAAAAATAATAATAACAAAATCAAAACATATTTTTTGACAACTAAGTAACGACCATGAAATCTGAACTGGAAAAAAAAAACCCAAATTTAGTCAAGCCCACATAAAATCAAGTAAATTCACCAGATAAATCAGCATTATGACTTGCAAAAATAAAAATAAATATTTTGAGAATACATGTGATCCAAAACAAAATACATTTATGTCAATGCAGAAAATCTTAATCAATTAGTAAAATCAACCCCTTCAAGCCAGCGAAATTTTATTCGTTCACTCTATTTAAGGAGCTCAAAAAACTAACAGAGACATTCACAATCAAAACTCGGCCTTCCAATCCTTCAAGAATGTCCGGGCTGCGATGTCTCATTAATCTTTCGTCTGTTTTATTTGTTCTTTGTGTTTTGGGTCGGATAATGGATTGCCATGCTTTCGATCAAGAAAGGAAGATTTACATAGTGTATATGGGACATCTTGGTGAGAACGAAGGATTATTTTCGACATACCACTCGAACATGCTTCATGATATTGTTGATAGCAGGTATCGTAAATTTGTGTAAGATTTTCCATAAAATATATATAGGTATAGGATTCCAAGGAAAATATAAAAGTTTTCGCTTGTATTGTTCCTAATTTGTTCTTGTATCTCGAAGGTTTCTAAGTCAATCATTAATCAGAAGTTATAGGCGGAGTTTCAACGGATTTGCTGCCTATCTCACACATGAAGAGCAGGAAAAGTTGGGAAGTAAACTTATATATGTTCTCTCAATTTTCACATATTTTGCTTTCTTATTCCTAATGCTTTGCATTGAAAAGAGAGAATGGATAGGTAACATGAAAGCGTATGTAATGTTTCAAAATGAAATCCAGGTAAGGAAGAAGTAGTATCAATTTTTCCTAGTATAGCTCTTCATCCACAAACAACAAGATCATGGGATTTCACGGGACTCAAGCAAAATGCTCATCGAAATCCAACTGTCGAGAGTGACACGATTGTTGGGGTCATTGACACCGGAATATGGCCCGAATCAGAGAGTTTCAGTGACAAAGGCTTCAGCCCTCCTCCCAAGAAATGGAAAGGAGTGTGCAAAGGAGGACAAAATTTCACCTGCAACAAGTAATTAAATTCCCTTTTCTCACAGTCATGTCCTGCATATTCTTGAAAACTTAACAACGCATTTTGTGCGTGCAGCAAACTAATTGGAGCCCGGTACTACAACTCCTTTAAGCCGTCGGGGACTGATTCAGCAAGGGACATAGAAGGCCACGGATCTCATACAGCATCAACAGCAGCTGGGAACGTGGTTAAAGATGCCAGTTTTTATGGCATTGCAAATGGGACTGCAAGAGGAGGAGTACCATCAGCTAGAATCGCTGCATATAAAGTTTGTCACCCTGATTTTGGGTGCCAGTCTGCAGATATATTAGCTGCATTTGACGATGCTATAGCTGATGGAGTTGACATCATAACTGTGTCTCTTGGAAACGCCGAGCCAGTTGTGTTGGAGAAGGACGTGATTGCCATTGGATCACTTCATGCTTCACAAAAGGGTATTTTAGTTGTACAATCAGCAGGGAATTCAGGGCCTGGACTGGTTGCAAGCACCGTTCCATGGGTTTTCACGGTTGCAGCTAGCATTACTGATAGAGGTATCATCACCAAAGTGGTTCTTGGGAATGGAACTACAATTACGGTACGCGTGTTCTTAAAAATATTAGAATCATTTCTAAACTTCTAAGCTCCGGCCATTTTGATGAAAGTTTACCTTGCCTTACAGGGAAAATCTGTCAATCCTTTCGACTTGAAGGGGAAGAGTTTTCCCTTGGCATATGGGAAAGAAGTAACGAGCACATGCGAGGACAAATTTGCTAGGTTAATTAATTACAGGGAAAATAAGTTTTGTTCTTAAAAGTTATCCAATTTTTGTTTTGATCCGATAAGTTATTAAAATTTCGTTTGGTACTCTAACTTTTATTTTTCGATGATTTTGATCCAATTGTTAATATATCATTAAAACAATTCAGTAATTTACGGTGTCATGTCAGTACTCTATTGAAATAAGACTGAAATTTAAAAAAAAAAATCAAAGTCAGTGTACTAAACTAAACTTTAAAAACTGAGTGGATCAAAACTCAAAATAAAGAGTCCTAAAAAGTTATTTTCTTTTTATTCAATTATTAAAATTCTTACCACTGTTGTAACAAAACACAGACATAATTTAAATTTTCTGTTTGAAAATTTCAGGGTCTGTGATTTAGACTGTTTAGATAGAAGAATAGTAAAAGGCAAGGTTGTGCTTTGCAACGAATTCGACGGCATGGAAGAAGCTTTCAGTGCTGGAGCAGTTGGTTCCGTCGTACCGTCAACAGACTCACCTGACGTTTCCTTTGTTGTTCCCTTTCCAGCTTCTGGTTTAAGTCCGCAACGCTACATTGACTTACAAGTTTACTTCAACTCTACAAAGTAAATCCCTGTCACGTCTCGTTTTTCAAATTTCGAATATATTGGGTATGATAAATGTTTTACTAATCGATAATTCAATGCAGAAATCATACCGTCGACATACTCAAGAGCGAAGTTGTGAAAAATCTTAATGCCCCTTCTGTTGCTTCCTTTTCTTCAAGAGGCCCTAATAAATTTTTTTCCAATATTTTGAAGGTACATAGTACAAACTTATGTAATTACCGTATTTTAAGAAAGTATATAAGATAACATAGGAATGGTATTGTCTATGCAGCCAGATGTAACAGCCCCAGGAGTTGAAATTTTAGCAGCATTTTCGCCTTTGAGTTCACCTTCAGATTATCCGGAAGACAAGCGATCCGTAAAATATAGTATTTTATCCGGGACATCAATGTCTTGCCCTCACGTCGCTGGTGCTGCTGCTTATGTAAAATCATTTCACCCCAAATGGTCGCCTTCTGCAATCAAATCAGCTCTCATGACAACCGGTAATCCATGTTCCATTTAGTGAAATTTAAAGATGGTAGTCTCCTCATTCATCTGTATGCTAACTGATTTTTTTTTTACCTTTCAAATCATAGCATGGAGAATGAATGCCACCAAGGATCCAAAGGCAGAATTTTCTTACGGAGCAGGCCATATTGATCCTGTCAAAGCTGCTGACCCTGGCCTCGTGTATGAGATTTTACCCGATGATTATATCAAATTCCTTTGCAACTCTGGCTATGATGCGTCAACGCTCAAAAAAATATTCGGAATAAGCATCCGCTGTCCAGACAAGAAAACTTCCAACGACTTGAATTACCCCGCAATAACTTTTCGGTTCGTTAGCCCAAGTAACGAGAGTGCAACATTCTCAGCACAATTCAACAGAACAGTAACAAATGTAGGATCCGAAAAATCGATATACGAGGCAATTACCAGCAGTAGTTTGGATTATAACATCATCGTGAAGCCTAGCATTCTTAAATTTAAGGCACTCGATCAAAAAAAATCATTTGTAGTCACAATTAGTGGGAAGTTAAGTTCTAAGATAAAGTTAATGTCTGCATCATTGGAGTGGTCGGATGGCGTTCATAGTGTCAGGAGTCCAATCGTGATGTTTTCAAGTGACTTATAGATCAATTTGTATATACACTAATAAATGTTTATTGCATGAATAAGACATGCAGGCATGTATTTTTTGTATCGTAAAAATTTCTTTGAATTCTTACATTAAGGATGTTGAATGCCTTGTCTTTCCTTAAACTTACCTAAAAAGATAGAGCGCATACATGGGAAATCTCGGGCAGTCGGGCATAATAAAATAACTCAATATCATCGCCTGTGTAACTAAATTTAGAAAATTGAGCCCCAACACGGTGTCCGAATTTGTGAATATTTGACCAATGATTAGGGGCTCGATTCTCCCTACCAATCAATAACTTCTTAGATGAGCTTGTCACATAGGATTTGTCCAGTGTGGTTTAACTAGCTAGTGTGATTTGCAAGTTCTTGTGTTAGCTAGAAATTTTACGTAGTGTACACTAAAGGGTAGTGGCCACGTCATAAAAAAAATTAGAAAATTGATTTAAAAATGTAACCAAATTAAAATATCTAATTTATTTCATACACTAATAAATTTACTTATTTAAATACATACATAATTTTAAAAATAAAATTATAATTGATATGCGGTAAAATAGGCATCTTAGTAAAATTTCATACAAAATTTACCCTAATTTGAGATGTGTGTACTAATTGAATCAATAATAAAAGTTTCTATATCAATTTTCTCCTCTCAAAAGGTCATGCGCCAAAATATTTTTTTCTTAAAAACAACTAGGGAAAATAACCAATATAATCATCTACGTTCTCATGTTTTCTGTTTTGATTCTTTAATTTGTTAAACTTGTGCTTTATTTTTGTAACTTTGTTTTTTTGCTGGTTTCAGTGTCCTAATTTATCACCTTTTGTTCATGTATTTGACTCAACTCTGTCCGAATTCTCATTTTTGGTCTGCTAATAGTTAAGTACAACAGTGATCCAGTAAAACTTCTAAATAAAGATATCAATCTAAGGTCTTCCTTTCATATTTGTTCAGTTTGATTGAAGAACTCATAGGTGTGTAGATAACATAACAGTTTTCAATACCTATTCAATACCAAACTTTTTAGAGGTTTTTTGGTATATTTAGCTTGATTTATGAAGATTTCATCATCAAGCTTTCTGACTTGTAATCCAAGTAAAAATTTCAGTTCGCTCATCATATTTATCTCAAACTTGTCATGCATCAGTTTAGAAATCTTTTCACACAGTTTGGGGTTATTTGACTAGAAATGATATCATCAACACATATTTGAACTAATAGAGTATATCACCTTTTATGAATTTAAAAAATCTTTTCAACAGTACCAACAACAAAGTCTTAATAAGAAACTTATACAAAGTGTCATACCAAGCTACAAGGGATTGTTTCATACCATACAAAGTTTTATCTAATTTAAACACATGAACATGTAAAACTTGATTTACAATTCTAAGAGATTGTTCTATATAAACTTCTTCCAGCAATGAACTATTTAAAAATGATCTTTTAACATTCATTTGATAAACCTAAAATCTTTAAAGTCAGCAGAAGCAATAAATATCCTAATAACTTCTAATACGCTTACAAGAGCAGAGGTTTTATCAAAGTCAATTTTTTCCTTGTCTATATCCTTGTGTAACTAATCTTGTCGTGTTTTTAATTATTGTACCATTTTCATCTATTTTGTTTCTATAAACCCATCTGGTATCTATAATAGATTGATATGATGGTCTAGGAACTAAATGTCAAATTTTGTTTCTATCAAATTGCTTTAATTACTCTTGCGTAGCATCTATCCAATTAAAATCAGCCAATGCTTTATTTTCTTAGGTTCAATCTGAGAGATAATTGCAACATGCATGAATTCATCAATCATTCGTTTTCTAGTTCTTAAATGAACATAAAGGTTACAAATGACCAATTCAGGTGAATGCTTTTTATTCCACCAGAAGAATGGTTCAAAGGGATTTGTATTAGGAACTGGAACTTGACTTTGAACTGGATTATCTTGATCTTGAATTGGATCAGCTTGATCTCTTATATTGTCAATAACTTCATCAGCTTGAATTTCTGGCTCACAACGTGGATTATATGTTCTTCTGATATGAATCTCATCATCAATTTTAGACTCAAGATTAATACATTCCAATTTGTCACTCAGATCATTTAATTGTGCAATGTGTGCAATAATATAGGATTCATCAAAGACAACAATAACTGATTCTTCAACATTTAAAGTTTTATTATTGTAACACAACGATAGGCTTTGTTAACAGATGAATATCCTAAGAATATATCAGCATCCGATTTGATATCAAAGGCAATTAAATGATTTTTATCTTTATTATGAATAAATTAAGTACTTACAATCAAATGCTCAGATGTATGAGATTTCATGTTTATTGATATTTCAGATCTCATTTGGTGTCTTTCCATTATTCTTGTTGATCATCGATCTGTTCTGAGTGTAGCATATCGTGTTTACATCTTCTGCCCTGAAATGTTGAGAGATACCTAATTGAGCTAACATGGTTCGAGCTAATTATTTAAGTGTTATGTTCTTTCTCTTAGCAACTTCATTTTGATAAGATGATCTTGTAGTAGAGAACTCATGTTTAATTTCATTATTATCTAGATAAGTTGAAAGAAATTTGTTGGTAAACTCAATTCCTCGATCACTTTTTATCTGTTTGACAATTAGGGTTTTCTCATTCTGTAGACGCTTCAGGATCTTTATCAATTGAGCAATGGTCTGATATTTGGAATTCATAAAGATGACCCAAGTAAATCTTAAAAAGTCGTCAATAATCACTAGTGTATACTTCATTCTCCTAAGCTCTTCGCATTTATATGAACAAAAAAATCCATATGAAGTAATTACAAATATCGAGCTGAGGTAGTACATTCTTTGTTTTTGAAGGTTGATCTAACTTGTTTTCCTATATGACATGCAGAACCCGACTTAGAACTCTCAAGGTGCTATATATCCAAGTTCACAATGCATTTTTTTGTTTTCCTGATAATAGGCTGGCTTATCTGAACTTAAGTCTCTACATGTTCATATATTGTGATGGATCTAAAAAAATCTTTGAATTTATATTTGCATTTGTTCAGACACAACTGAATACTTGTTTCGGAAGAATTGCAATCATTATTGTCAAAGCTTGAGTCTGTTCTGTCAATTGCTTTTGACTTCATGCAAATTTTCAAGTGAAATTGAAGGCTTCGTCCGAGTGTTGACCAAATTGTTCAACCTATGATTTTCAATCATTATAACTTGAACTCCAAATCACATGTTCTCATTTTCAGCCACTAGTGTACTAACTTTTATCTTTAGACTGTCTATCTCATTAGATTGAATACAATCTGATTTGCTGAACTTATATGTCAAACACTTTTTGAGTGGGATTTTCTCATATCTCCTTTGTTGTAGAACACGTTTTAATTTAAATGGGCATATTTTTATCTAAAGTTTTATAAATACTATATTTGGCCACATTGTCCAGATTAACATTCTTCTTATCTTTGGCAGTCCATTTCATTTTTTGGTTTTTCTATCATTTGTGGAGCTTCATCTGATATGGCTACGAGAGTGTTTGCTTTTCAGATCTTCATGAGTCCATCTGTTATGACGTACCAAATGTTATCTTCTTGAGCTGACATGTGTGCCAACATTCGAATTTTTCAATCATCATATTCTTCTTTTCAAAATGTAATAAACTTATTAAAAGAAGCCATATGAGTATATAAAATATTCAAAGATCAGAAAATCCCGTTCTGATACAACTTATTTGGATTGAAAATAAGTTTAAACTGGGTTAATAAACTTATTTAAATCTTTTGACAGATTTTGAAACCTTTATGCCGAGTGAGCATCTGATGTTAATTTTCCAATCAAAATTAGTACGTCGAACAACTAAACTGATAAAGTGCATACCATATCAATATACAAAGAAAATAATAAACTCAGATAAAATCAGAACATATAAGTAAGTGACTAAAAGTAAATAAGGGCAAGAGTTTGTTTATGGAAGCTCGAAGACAAAACTTCTACGTATCCTTTTTTGTTTTTAGAAGAATTTGACTAGAAGATTTGATATGCACAACTCATTGTACAAACCCACTTCAACTTGATTCATCAATCCTATTGAACTGAAAATCCTAGAAACTATCTAAACAACTCAATCTGATCAAAAATTTTTTTTTGACAGTTACAATGATTCTCACAAAAAAATTAAGCTCGTCAATACAAAATATAAATGAGAACAAATGAGTGTTCTGAATGATCCTTAAATGATATGGTAAAACTATTTAGCTTGTGCAGATTGACTCGAAATAATTTCAAAGTGCAATTCTTCGTAAAGTTCTCTTATGCGTCCATCTTTATATAGATGTTGATCCAACGTTCATAAATATGGACAATATTCACAATCATACTGGGTGCCCGAAAATTATGCAGAGAACGTCACGGGTCCTTTGTCGTTTTCCCAAATATAGTATTAGCCAATTAAATTCTTTTGGACACTAGCTGAATAAGACAACCTACATATACTTTAATCTATTGTTTAGAGAAAATCTGTCTTTGCTGATTGAATTCAAATAAACACTAGGAGATAATTGATTGACACATTCCGAGAATGTTTTCGGATCAGTCCAATGATTAGAACAATTGCTCTAGAATTGTCTGATTCAGCTGAATACATTTTGGACTGTTTGAGTAAGATCAGATCAGTACTTATATGTTGTCAGGTTATCATATCACTTCTTGATACATATCAGTTCAGTTTAGCATTTCTCATTCCAATACTTCAGATAAGTATAATTCTTGACAATTTTTCGATTAGTTCATTTTTGTTTTGTTGTAATCTCATAAAAACACATCAGTGAAGTTAAGTTATAATTCAAATCAGATAAATTCCTTGAGTTATCTGCATTAATACAATTTAGTTGAATTAGTTTAGTTTTATAATCACCAAAACTTAAGTCCAAATTTTTTTCTTAATAAATTGATTTCAAGTTTATTTCCGTAAAATAGCATATCTTTAATTATTACAGTCATATCTTTATCTATATTTTAAATTCAATCATAAATTTTTTCTATATTTTAAATTACTATGTTACTCTTAGTTAAAAAAAATATGGAAGTCATTAATTTGAAATTTTTAAAAAAAAAAAATCAGATATTTAACACGTAATGCATAGAAAAGGGACGCTAGTATTAATGATATATATAATATTGTGCAATAACTTGATTGGGTTCCCAATTAAATACAATTATTAAAATCAAACTAATTTAATTTATTTCTAAGTATGAAGATTAAGTAAATATTTTCAATAAACAAAGAGAGTTGAATAATTTTTTTTAGAAAAAAATATAATCAAAATATGAATAACGAATATTTTCCCCTAAACTTCCTTTTAATTGTTTTTCAAATTTTTTAAAAATTAATAAAATGAAATAAACTAACTTATATGTTTCAAATTAATAATCGATATAATGAATTAACCAAATCAAATTACGCATATAATTTTAGTTTATGGTTGACATTTAATTTGAGTAAACCAATGTTTTCTATATCTTTTGTAAAATTCGAGATAAAATATAAGATGACTTTTTATCTATATTATGCAAAATCTTTGTATAATATTTATTATATTTAATCTGCGTTAATATGCAATCCCTGTCCATTTTTGAATTGACCAAAAGTAAAAATAAAAATTAAAAATCAAAGGCATCTTTTGGCAACTAAGTAAAAGTCTGAGATTTTGTTAATTAAAAAAGAGGTCAAAATTCAGCCATGCGAATTCACCTAAAAATCAGTAATTTGATTTACAGGGGAAATTATAATCTTGACAATATGGCTTCCAAAAAAAAAAAGATTCATTTATGGTAAAGCAGGAATGTTAATCAATCAACGGAATAAGCCTCTAAATATAATTCTTAAATGAAATTTCACTCTATTTAATTAAGGATGTCAATGGGCTAAACATAAACAGACGTTCATATTGAAAACTTAGTCCAACTTTGTTTAAAATTTCAATCATTCTACGATGGATAGGCTGCATTCACTGAAACTTTCCTGCGTTATATTTGTTCTTTGTCTTTCGAGTTTGACGACCGGTTGTCATGCTTCCGATCAAGAAAGGAGGGTTTACATAGTGTACATGGGAAATCTCGGCGAAAGCGAACAATCTACGTCGGCGTACCACCAAAATATGCTTCAAGAAGTTGTGGACACAAGGTACCATGAACAATATTAACGTTATTTGAATTCAAAGACACGAGTTTTTTATATAAAAAAGGCGAAAATCCAGGTTCAGTCGATCATTTTTCTGGTTTAGTCTCAGATATATTGGCGTTCTCGGTTTAATCCTAAAAGTTTCAAAAATTTGTTTGATACTTTCTGATTTTAATGGTTAAAATTAACAGGATAAATACTCATCATTTTTCCGGTTTAATTCCAAATCTTTCGGTTCTCTCTTTAGTCTTAAACATTTATAAATTTTGATCGAGCTAGTCTTTCCATCAATTTAATGTTTAAAACTAACAGTAGGCATGATATATACCCAAAACGACTCCACTTGTTGAAATAACCGAGTCTTTCTCCCAAAACAAAAAGGGATTTTAAGAAAAATGATCTAACCTTTTGTGTGTTGAAACTTGAAAATCACAGCGAATACAACTTAACAAACTGCATAACAGTTCACTGTGATGCAATACTCTAGTATTTATTCTATTTCTTTAATTTTTTTTGACTGATTAAATTTACATTACAACTGCATACATATTTATTTTGGACTATTCGTGATGTTGGGCCGCTTTGTTGTCAAAATGGATAATAGTTAGGTATTTTTTAATTTTTGGCAATTTTAATCTTTTTTTTTAATGATTAATTGATGCAGATATCCAACATCCCATTCAATTTTCTGAACTTCCAACATGCCATTCAACTCATTCTTGAAATTTTCTTGTGTTTGTTAAAGGTTTCAAGGTAAATCATTAATCAGAAGTTATACGAGGAGTTTCAATGGATTTGCTGCATATCTCACAAATGAAGAGAAGGAAAAGATAGCAAGTAAACGTCTATCATCTCCATATTCACTTATTTGCGCTTTCTAATTCCCAATGGTATATATGCCTGCAAAAGAAAAAAAATCAGTTAACTTGGAAGTTTATGCAATTTGAAATCCAGGGAAGGAAGAAGTAGTATCAATTTTTGCAAGTACAACTCTTGAACTACAAACAACAAGATCATGGGATTTCATGGGATTATCTGAAAATGTTCATCGAAATCCCTCAGTCGAGAGTGATACGATTGTTGGCGTCTTTGACACCGGAATATGGCCCGAATCAGAGAGTTTCAATGACAAAGGCTTCAGCGCTCCTCCCAAGAAATGGAAAGGAGTGTGTAAAGGAGGACAAAACTTCACTTGTAACAAGTAAAGTCCCTTACTCATTATCATTTCTATATTCTTGATATTTTAAATATGCATTTTGTGCGTGCAGCAAACTAATTGGAGCTCGGTACTACAACTCGAATAGGCCGTCGGAAACTGATTCGGCAAGGGATACAGATGGCCACGGATCTCATACAGCATCAACAGCAGCCGGTAACTACGTAAAAGAGACCAGTTTTTATGGCATTGCTAATGGGACTGCACGAGGAGGGGTACCATCTGCTAGAATCGCTGTATATAAAGTTTGTTTTTCGGACTGCAAGTCTGCAGATTTATTAGCTGCATTTGACGATGCTATAGCTGATGGAGTTGATATCATAACCATCTCTATTGGATTTTTTGTACCACAAACATTGTTCAATGACGTGTTTGCTGTCGGGGCGGTTCACGCTACCCAGAATGGTATTTTAGTTGTACACTCAGCAGGGAATGGGGGACCTGAACATCCTCTTACAAGCACCGTTCCATGGATTTTCACTGTTGCAGCTAGCACTACAGATAGAGGTATCATCACCAAAGTTGTGCTTGGGAATGGAGCCATAATTAAGGTTTGCATTTTCCTGAAAATATACGATTCATTACTAAATCTTTTGAGCTCACATTTTGATTATATTTACCATTTCTAACAGGGAAAAGGTGTCAATACCTTCGACTTGAAGGGGAATAGTTTTCCCTCAGTATACGGGAAAGAAGTCACGAGCACATGCAGTGAACGGGATGCTCAGTTAGTTAGACTCTTGAAATTCTTAGCATGGTTATGACAAAACATAGATACAATTTTAATTTTCGGTTTGAAAAATGCAGGTTATGCCGTGAAAACTGTTTAGATAAAAGAAAAGTAGAAGGCAAGGTTGTGCTTTGCAACATGTACAGTGGCATGGAAAAAGCCTTGAGTGCTGGAGCAGTTGGTTCCGTCGTACCGACTATAGAGCTTCTTGATTTTTCCTTAGTCGTTCCATTTCCGGCTTCTAGTTTAAGCAAATTAAGCTTCAGTGACGTACACGGCTACTTCAATTCTACTAAGTTAATCCGATATTCAAATTAACATATAGAGAGACTCCAGGATAACAAATCATTTATACTGATCAATCTTTGATGCAGAAATCCAACTCTTAGCATACTCAAGAGCGAAGTCGAGAAAAAGCTTGATGCCCCCTCCGTCGCTTCATTTTCTTCAAGAGGCCCAAACGTCATTTTTCCGAATATTTTGAAGGTACATTGCGAATAAAATACATCTATTCCCACATTTGTGAATGTATACATGATGACATTGGACTAAAACTGTACATACAGCCAGATCTAACAGCCCCCGGAGTTGAAATCTTAGCAGCCTATTCACCTTTGAGTTCACCTTCAGATGATTCTGAAGATAAACGCTCTGTGAAATACAGTATATTATCTGGGACATCAATGTCTTGCCCTCATGTCGCTGGCGCAGCTGCTTACGTCAAATCATTTCACCCTGACTGGTCACCTTCTGCAATCAAATCAGCTCTCATGACAACCGGTAATTCTTGTTTCTCTACCGAAATTTAAATATCGTAGTTGCATCATTGCGTTGTATGCTAATGTATTGTTTTGGGTCATCTCATAGCGTGGAGAATGAATGCCACCAAGGATCCAAAAGCTGAATTTTCTTATGGTACGGGCCATATTGATCCAATCAAAGCTGCTGATCCCGGCCTCGTATACGAGATCTTAATTGCTGACTATATCATATTTCTTTGCAACTCCGGATACAATGCATCAAAACTTAGCATAATATTTGGAGAAACTATCCGCTGCCCTGACAAGAAAACAACATCCAACGATCTGAATTATCCTGCAATGACTTTTAGAGTTACGACGGGTAGAACCAACACGAGCACGCCATACTCAATAGAGTTCAACAGGACAGTAACAAATGTAGGATCCCCAAACTCAACATACAAAGCAATAACCAGCACAAGTTTGGATTATAATATCACCGTTAATCCTAGCACCCTTAATTTTAAGGCATTGAATGAAAAACAATCTTTTGTTGTTAGTATTAGCGGGAAGTTAAGTGATAGGACAATGTTGTCTGCATCGTTGGTGTGGTCCGATGGCGTTCATAGTGTCAGGAGCCCGATTGTTGTATATCCACATCAAGCATAGATGAAGAATTGATTATTTCTATCTTATCAATAATAAAGTTATATATTACATGAAGTAATCCAGCATCTTTTCATAGTATGAAAAAAATTTATTGCTGATTGTCTGTTAATGAACAGAATCACGGCCATTTAGATGTAGAAACTTGATTGAAAATGCTGAATAAAATGTCAAGAAACATCAGAGCGACGAAGAAAAACAATCCAAAAATATGTCTAAAAGAACTTGTCAAAAAAATATGTCTACAAGAAGACTTTTGTAAGGTCTACGCACCAAGACTGAGCAGAAAACTAGTAACATTTGATAAACCATTCCCCAACGTAACCGCGAAACTCTATTATTATCTCAAGTTTTCCTACATGTTGCTAAGTTCTTTGTCTTTTGACACTGATTGCTATTAGCCACATGAGCATCATTGTAACACCTCAAATTTGACGAAAGTCCCTAGTGTACCACCAACACGTCTTTCTAGGATACTTATGTCCTTATTCACATGCACACGAGAAACTTTCTAGGGATCACCCATCCCAAAATTGTCCAAAGTCAAGCACGCTTAACTTTGAAGTTCTTACATGATAAACGGTCGAAAAGAAGATGTACATTGACTCGAAAATGGTTACACCTTCGCTTGAATTTGAATGATGTTTGGATAGAACTTCGGCTTGAAAACATTGAAAAATGGAAGTAAAATTTCCCCTTCTTGCTACTGCTATGGCTTGAAAATTTGAAGTCTTTTGTGAGACCCCGAGACTAAACCCTGATAAAATAGCTTTGATGGTATTTTGGTAAATAAATTGAAAAATATTCAATTTATTTTGATGTCATTTTCGTAGTTAAGTTGAAAAATAATGAATTAATTTTAAGGACAAAATGGTAAATAGTGACATATCATTTTCATATGAAGTTCAAATGATTTGAGATTTGGTTATGACGTATAAAACTCAAAGATATAGAAGTTTCATGTTTTGAGTTTTAGAAAATTGAATCGTTTGACCGGTCCAAAATGATATACTGATGTTAAAATATCAATAGCAATTTCGTAATTAAGTTGAAAAATACTTGATTTAAATTTGATGGTATTTTCGTAATTATTCGATGGTATTTTCGTAATTATTCGATGGTATTTTCGTAATTATGAGATGGCATTTTCGTAATTATCTGATGACAAGGATGGCAATTTCGTAAATAATATAATATAATATTTTTTTAAAAAAAAAAAGATAAATATGACCCAAGCTATTCGAACGTATGGATAACAGAGGGGGAGAGAATAGAGAAGACAGAACATAATAAGGTTTTCGATTTTCTTTTCGATCGTGCGATTTATCGGTTTATCCAATCGACGAACCGACTTCAGTTCTGAGATCGTTGACACGAGGTCTTCGATTTGAGGTATAAATTTTATATTTTTGGTGATGTTTGAAATTCGTCGATTTTTGGAATAAATCCGATAAATTGTTAAATCATACATAAATTGAAGATTGTTGAATATTGTATGATTTTAACGAAGTAGAGAAGATTATAGTGATGTTATTTTGAATTTTTCCCAATTTATTATAATTAGGAAATTTTAATCATTGGATTGAGATTGGAGAATTATTTGTCAGTTATTATTAATTCTGATAAATATATGCGGTAGAATAACCGACAAGAAGCTAAGTTTTGAAGTCGGAATTGAATTATGCTATGATTTGAATTTGATATGAATTTTAAAGTTTCAAAAGATATTTGAAACCTCTATTGTTGATATTGAATGAAATTATGGATTGAAAAGAATGTGTTATTGATGTAGATAGAGTTTCTATACTGAAATATTAAAGCTACATCGACTGGAACGAAGAATTGAGGTATGTTGCGACCGGGTAACATACGACAGGTATCTGTATTATATGATATATGTTTGATTGATTGGATTGAGATTACATGTCTATATGCCTTATTTGTTGAGTTTATGTGGCATACATGACATGCACGTTGAGCTATGATCCTTGGATACACTGATATGATTTGATTTGATTCTGGGGTTTGTGAACACGATGCTATGTTTGGTATTACATGACCCTTAAAGCATAGACATTAGTGGCCCCGATGATTTGATTGAGATTTGGGATTTGATGGCGCTTTTTCGACGCTATCATACGATTATCCCTGATTGAGGTCGGTGTGCCAGCTCGAGCATTGATTTGATAGCGATTCGATTGATTCTGACATGTGCTCAGTAGATGGGCATTTGACCTGATACCTCCACGACATACATGCATTGCATATCATATATCATTGTTTAGATATCTGTGGTATATATTGTGGTTGTTTCAGACTGAGCTTTGCTCACCCCAGACGGGGCTGTTGTTGTCTTTGTATGTGGATAATGACAGGTACTCCTGGATATCAGGAGACCGGAGAAGGTACTTCTGGAGGGAGTCACAGTTTGAGTTGAGGTTTAGTGGTCTTTCCCAGTATATATGTTTATGTATCTATATACCGGGGCATGTCCCGAGAATATGATTTATTGTTGTATGAGTTGTTTAGATTATGTGTGGGCAGATTTTATGATGTGAGATGAAATACTATTTTTAGTATTCAAATAACATATTTTTGGCTCATTGTGAAGAAATTTTAAACTCGTTTTCCGCTGTGATTAATTAACCCTAATCAAATTGTGTTGTAATAACGATTAGGAACTAAAACCCCACATCTTTTGTGCTTGATGATATGTGATTTTCCTTAAGCTCAAACTACTATTTATAATCTCGAAAGAGGTAAGCTGAAAGGTCCTAAATATAGCCATATTTAAATGACATAATTAATTTTTATTTAGATATTTCAACTCTTAGCATTTCAGATTAATGAATCCTCTTTTTTCGCTTTATTTTTGATTTTATGGCTTATAAATGACATATAATATGTGATAATTACTGATATAATGTCCCTTAATTTCCTTATATGATGATAACAATTTTCAGGTCTTTATATAAGCACTAATCTGAAAAATAGTTGAAACACTTTCAATTAATCTCAACATAGGCAATTATTATCTTGATTCTTGGCCCATTGTAGGTGCTAACCCCAATATTTAAAGGTTAATTAAGTTTTTGTAATTTTTTTTATGGGCTTCAATATCATATTATTATAAAAATGGACTTTCCATTATGTTTTGGTTTTTCTTATGTTTATATTTATATATATACAAAATAAATCTACAATTAAGTGTTATTGAGAAATAAAAATAATATTATTTAATTTTTTTAAAACAATCACATATCATTGAACTAAATAATCTATTTTCTAGTTATATGAGTTAAATTGATACTTAATTTAAATCAATAAATGGAGAAGAATCCATGTAGGTGACATTCTAAATAAACACTTCAATGTAGAGATATATCTTTCAATATTTACTATTTAACAATAGATCATAATTTTTTTGATAGCATCGAGTGAAATTAATGTGTATTAAACTTTTAAAAGCTATACTTTATATTATGACAATAATATAAATATTTAATTCTTTAAGTAACAAAAAAAATATTCGTTAACCCATCGGATTTTTACGCAATTATTTTTCAAAATAGATTTTAATTATTAGAATGCAATATATATATAATCGGTTAAATGCACAGAATATTGATATAATAAAATTTATATGGATAAAATAAATTAGTGCTTTGTATCATTATTAAAGAAATTGTAATTTAAAAAATAAAAACATAAAAACAACTCAACTATAATAAATTTTTTTGATATGGCAAACATCACGCTATAGTGGTACAAGAGCCACGGGGGAGTCTATGTTATACTAGGAGATATATTCTCGGTTTGTTGTTTTGTATAACTAATCGGTCAACCATCTCATTTCAAAACAAAAATATAGGTTTTATCAATATTTTTCTAAAACTTTAATTCTATAAACTTGTCAAACTAAGCCTTAGCGGATCGTATTACTACAGTGAGATGATCGACGAATCATCTTATATAAACACATCAGAAGTAGAACTCTCGGTGTAGCATAGACTCACCTCAAAAGCCACCCCTTTTGTCATATTATACAGCATGTGCGAACTAGCATGATGTGCACTAGTAACCAAAATACACGATAATTTGAATGCATAAATTTTTAATGTAATTAAATTTTTTAAAAAATTAAGTTATTGAATATGATTAAGAAATTATTTATTAGTTATTTTTAGAATTTACTAAAATATTTGGTATAATATCTTTTATTAGATTGAAAAAAGAGTATTTTTGTCTATCTATTAAAATGATCAAAGTAATTATTCTAAGGGGTTGATGCATTATTACGTAGTATATTATAGATATATCACTAAATTGTTTACATTAGTCACTAAAATAAAGTAGATAAAAATTTTAAAACTACTGATGTTAAAAAAAATGAAATGACTATATTTTTATGATTACTTAGAAAATAAAAAGACAAAAAATTCAATTATCAGTATTGCTCATTCTACCTATATTTTTTAAAAACAAAGATATATACAAAGTAATAAAAGATAATGATTTACATCATATTCCTAATTGATTTTTTTTAAAAAAATTGTGTGATATTTAATTAATATTGTCAAACCTCGAGACCGGAGTTAGTCGACACCGACGTTGTTTTACAACCACACAATTGAAAACAACAAGTCTCGTAGTACAGTATAAACAAAAAAAAGTTTATTACTCATAATGAATCATAAATTGTCTTTACCACGTAAATTCTTAAAACAATAAAAATATGAAGAAACGTTTACAAATTGAGTTAAAAACTTAAATAAGATAAAGATAAAATAAACTTCTCGATCCTTCTTATTATCAGCCCCAAAACTGATCTTGTTCATGTTCTCCAATTTCCTCTTCAGACATATCTGGGGAGGGTAGAGTAAAGAATGAATGATATAGTTGTCACTCAGTAAGTAGAGGCCGTTTGAGCACATACATACCAAATACACATGATCTTCGAAATAACATATCATAGATAGCATATTTCATATAATATATAACCACAGCTTGGCCTAGGCACTGAGATTCATCTATTTTCCATGGTTTACTGATATCAGTGTCTAATTTTTACTTGTATAAGAGCGATGCCCTATAACGGTCACAATTCCTCCTTGTAAGAACCATAAACATATCACATATTGGGATTCTCTTACATAGCTAAATGAATCCTCACAGTACCAAAACATAGAACATACAATAATCGTATCAAGAAGGGGTACTAGAAGAAGAATTGTGTTCGACCTAACTTTCAAAAAAAAAAAAAAACGAAGCAACGGATAACTGAATTTGTATTTTTGAAAACAAGCTCATTTACCTTAGATCTAGGGGAAAATTTGAAGAACGATTTCTTTGCTTGGATTTTCGAATCCTCCTTAGATCTGAACGGCAGTAGAACTTTGATATTCAGCAGAATTTGAGGAAAAAACTCGAAATCTTGAGAGCACTTTGAGAGAAAATTCTCGAAATTATGACTGAATTTTTTGGATGTGAATTTTCACATGGCATAGGGTAATATTAATAGGTGATAAGGTGAAAATATTACCATAATTCGGTTAATATTTTTACCAAAATTTTAAGATAATTCTTCCATAATTCGAATTGTTTCTTCCATACATAATATCATAACATACTTGTAAAAACGTGTTCCCCAAGTATCATTAATATTCGAAATTCGATGTACGTTGGACTGGATGGTTGAATGTAAACTGTTTTTTTATACAAATTCATAATATATCTAGGCTGCACTGAAATTTGCTAGCTTCTTTATTGAGAAAAACTACATTTTATGTAATACCTTCTTCCAAATTTGATTGATATTTCAGCCTTGATTTTCGATATTAATACATGTCTTTCACTGAATTTAAAATTTCATGTATTTATTGGCTTGTAAATTTTGAATATAATTTATTATTTAATATTTTCGAATTTTTTATTATTTAACCTAATACCAAGATTTCGAAAACATAATCTTATACATATCCATAATTGAATAAATAATTACACCCCAAAAATTTGAATTATCACAAATATTTTTTAAAGTGTGTGCATGCAATCCTTGGCTGACTTTCCGTTGACCGAAATTAACGAAATTTTTAATTTTTGTAATATTTAACTATTGGATAACGACTTTGAAATTTATAATTAATAATCGGTCATCATGAAAATTGACCCCAAAATCAGCAATTTTATTTTGAGGAAAACGGATTAAAAGTTTGATAATATATGAAATCCAAAACAAGGATTTACTTCGATTAATGCACAAATCTCGATCAATAATAGAAATCAACCCTTCAAATATAATTCTTAAATGAAATTTCACACTATTTAAGGACGTCAAATGGCTAAAACAAAAGACACATTCACTCGCCTTTGTTTCATTCGTCAGTCATCCAACAATGGCTCGGATGCATTCTCTCATACTTTCCTACCTTTTACTTGCTCTGTGTGTTTTGGGTCGGATGATCTGTTGTCGCGCTTCGGACCAACAAAGGAAGGTTTATATAGTGTACATGGGAAATCATGGTGAAAAGGAACAATCATATTCGACGGACCACTTGAACATGCTTCAAGAAGTTGTGGACACCAGGTATCATGAACACGATTAACACAAATTTAATTTACAGACATGAGGTTTCAAGAAAATGGATCGAACTTTTTGTGCATGCATATCATCTTGTGATTTCCTTGTGTTTCCTGAAGGTTCCTAGATCGATCATTGGTCAGAAGTTATACGAGGAGTTTCAATGGATTTGCTGCCTATCTCACACATGAAGAGCGGGAAAAGTTAGCAAGTAAACTTCTATAGTCTCCATATTCACATGTTTTGCTTTCTATTTCCCATTGGTATGTCTTCAAAAGAGGGAAAAAACCAGTAACTTGGAAGTTTTTGCAATGACTTAAATTGAAATACAGGGAAAGAAGAAGTAGTATCAATTTTTCCAAGTAGGACTTTTCGAACACAAACAACAAGATCATGGGATTTCATGGGATTCCCTGAAAAAGTTCATCGAAATCCCACGGTCGAGAGCGACACCATCATTGGAGTCATTGACACCGGAATATGGCCAGAATCAGAGAGTTTTAGCGACAAGGGCTTCAGCCATCCTCCAAGGAAATGGAAAGGAGCGTGTAAAGGAGGAGAAAACTTCACTTGCAATAAGTAAAAATACCTTTCTCACCGTCATTTCAAGCTTGTTCATGAAATTTTAATATTGCATTTTCCGTATGCAGCAAAATAATCGGAGCCCGCTTCTATGCCCCTCCTCTTATGGTGCCAAGTTATAAGACGACGAGGGATATAGAAGGCCACGGATCTCATACAGCATCGATAGCAGCTGGAAACTATGTAAAAGGTACCAGTTTTTATGGCTTCGCTGACGGTACCGCGAGAGGAGGGGTACCATCAGCAAGAATCGCCGCATATAAAGTTTGCTACCCCGACTTAGGATGCGCATCTGAAGATATATTAGCTGCTTTCGACGACGCCATAGCTGATGGAGTTGATATCATAACCGTCTCTCTTGGAGGCACTCAGCCAGTTGGATTGGAAGATGATGTGGTTGCGATTGGGTCACTTCATGCTTTCCAAAAGGGCATTTTAGTTGTACAATCAGCAGGGAACGGTGGGTCTCAATCAAAGGTTTCAAGCACCGTTCCATGGATTTTCACGGCTGCAGCTAGCACTACTGATAGGGGTATCATCACCAAAGTTGTTCTTGGGAATGGAACTATAATTACGGTATGCATTTTCCCGAAAATATATTGTTCATTAATAAATCTTTAGGCTCACGTTTTGATCAAATTATGCAATATCCTACAGGGAAAATCGGTCAATCCTTTCGACTTGAAAGGGCATAAATTTCCCTTAGCATATGGTGATGAAGTGGCGAGCAGTCAATGCGTAGGAGAGAGTGTTCAGTTAGTTCAATTCTTGAAATTTGAAATTCTCACCATTGTTATACCAAAATTTATACATAGCATTATTTTTTTTTTGTTTGAAAATTTCAGGATCTGTCGTATTGACTGTTTAGATAGAAATGAAGTAAAAGGCAAGGTCGTACTTTGCAGCGAATACAGTGGCATGCAAGAAGTCAACAGGGCTGGAGCAGTCGGTTCGGTCGTGCAGTCTCAAAAGTTTCCAGATATTGCATCTGTCGTTCCATTTCCAGCTTCTGGTCTAAGTATACCTCGCTTCAGTGACTTGCTAAGATACTTCAATGCCACGAAGTAAAAATCCAACATTAATTATAATACCGAAACTCGAGTATATCGAGATTTAATTTTTATATTAACCAATCTTTAATGCAGAAATCATACCCTGGACATACTCAAGAGTGAAGTAGTGAAAAATCTTGATGCCCCTTCGGTTGCTTCATTTTCTTCTAGAGGCCCAAGCGTCCTTTTTCCAAATATCTTGAAGGTACATAGGGAACAAAATATAGTTACTACTACATTTAAGAATATGTATATGATGACGTAGTAATATAATATTTGCATATACACAGCCAGATGTAACAGCCCCTGGAGTTGAAATCATAGCAGCATATTCACCTGTGAGTTCACCTTCAGTTTACCCCGAAGATAAGCGATCCGTGAAATATAATATATTATCTGGGACATCGATGTCTTGCCCTCATGTCACCGGTGCAGCTGCCTATGTTAGATCATTTCACCCCGATTGGTCACCTTCTGCGATCAAATCAGCTCTCATGACAACGGGTAATTCAAGTTTTCATCATAAGAAATTTAAAGATTGTAGATATGCATCATTGCTTCATATGCTAAATGTGTTTTTTCCTTGTAGCATGGAGAATGAATGCCAAAAAGGATCCAATGGCTGAATTATCTTACGGAACAGGCCATATCGATCCAGTCAAAGCTGCTAATCCTGGTCTCATCTACGAGATTTTAACTGATGATTATGTCAAATTCCTATGCGGCTCCGGCTATGACGAGTCAACCCTTAGTAAAATATTTGGAGTACGTGTCCAATGTCCAGGCAAGAATTCAACAACCGGCGATCTGAACTACCCTGCAATGGCTTTTAAAGTTACAGCCAGTGGAAGTAAAAAGACTACACCATTCACAGCAAAATTCAACAGAACGGTTACTAATAAAGGATCCGCAAATTCGACATACAAGGCAATTATCAGTAAAAGATCATATTATAACATCACCGTGAATCCTAGCATCCTTAAATTTTCCGCACTGAACCAAAAGCAATCGTTTTCCGTGAGTATTAGTGGGAAGATACGTGATAAGACAGTGTTGTCTGCATCATTGGAGTGGTCTGATGGCGTTCATAACGTCAGGAGCCCAATTGTTGTGTATACAGATAACATTTAGATCAAGAATTTATATTTCTATCCAACCAAAAACAATTTTTTTTGTTGTATAATAAAAGTTTAGTGCATGAACAAGATTGTGTTTTTCCCTACAAAATCAACTACAATTTCCTCATTTGCACGAACTTATTATATTTCATCCTAAGAATTGCTCCAAATTCTTATGTGATCTTGATTGGTTTATTGGATCTGGGAACTAATAAAAATCGCACACCTGTTAATCGCAAAGTCCTAAATGCTCTTGCATGTTAGAATTCTTTTGCATTCTTACTTTTTCCTCGCTGTCAGAAACAGAGATTTGAAATATTCCAATTTGCATTTCAAAATTTACGGTGCGAGTAATTTATCTCAATTAAAAAAACGCAGTTTAATTGAGTATTAGAACAGATGTGGGAAGAAAACAAGTTCCAAACTCACTTTTCCTAGGCAGGAATGACTAAGAGTATAATGTATGGATATAGCATGCAATAATCTACTTACATATAAATATACAACTTCCAATTGTGAATTTCCCTATATATCCTTCTTTATCTAGCTTAACAAGTTGTATTCTTATATGGGTCAACTTGTAATTTCTTTGTTTATCTTAAATAACTATAACTAATTACTTATTATTCACAATTTTCATGTATGCCCTTCTTTATCTAGCTTAATAAGTTGTATTCTTATATGTGTTAACTTGTAATTTTTTTGCTTATCTTAAATAATTATAACTAATTACTTATTATTAATATAAGAGCATTAATATTCATTGAAAACATTAATTCATTCCTATTTTTTCCGTCTTGCGGTTCTACATGACTTCTTGTTTTTTTCCCTACGTTCGATTAATTCTTGTCATTTTTCACAAAATTTGAAAATTATATCTTGATCTCTAAGAATTTATTTTGATGGTTATTTTGAAATCATCTATCCAAACTATATAGTCTATATTTATTTTATTTTTAATTAATGATTATTAATATATGAGCATTAATTTTCATTGAAAACATTGAATTCATTCTTAATTTTTCCGTCTTGTTGTTCTACATGGCTTATTCTTGCATTAATATTCATTGAAAACATTGAATTCATTCCTACTTTTTCCGCCTTGAGGTTCTACATGACTTCTTGTTTTTTTCCAAAGTTCGATTAATTCTTGTCACTTTTCACAAAATTTGAAGATTATTTCTTGGTCTCTAAGAATTTATTTTGATGGTTATTTTGAAATCCTCTATCCAAACTATATAGTCTATATTTATTTTATTTTTAATTACTGATTATTAATATATGAGCATTAATATTCATTGAAAACATTGAATTCATTTTTAATTTTTCCGTCTTGCGGTTCTACATGGCTTATTCTTTTTTTTTTCCCCAAAGTTTGATTAAGTCTTGTCACTTTTCACGAGATTTGAAGATTATATATTAGTCTCTAAGGATTTATTTTGATGATTATTTTGAGATCTTCAATCCAAACTATATAGTCTATATTTATTTTACTTTTATTACATTAATTTGTTTAATGCATTGGATCTTTTACTGTTTCATTTTATTTTAGTGATTATCCGGATATTTTACTGTTTCATTTTATTTTAGTGATTATCTATTTTCTCCCTTCTATGAGTACTCTTTTTACTTAATTATTTGATGTTACGTTAGTTTCTTTGATTTAATAATTCTTGTCACTTTTCACAAAATTTGAAGATTATATCTTGGTCTCTAAGGATTTATTTTGATGGTTATTTTGAGCTCCCTTATCCAAATTATATATTCTATATTTATTTTACTTATTACATTAATTTATTTAATCCATTGGATTTTTAGTGCCTCATTTTATTTTAGTGATTATCTATTTTCCTCTTTCTATGAGTTTTTTTATTTAATTATTTAATATTACGTTAGTTTTCTTGATTTAATTAGTTTAATTTATCGATGGTTCGTGTTACCGTTTCTTTTCCTTCATCTTTTTTACAGTTCAGTTAATCTATATAATATATTTATCATTTTTCACAAAATTATGAGATTATATTAGTTTCCAAAAATTTATTTNTCCAATATAAAAGGAATCAACAAGCATTAATAACAATAACATACACACAAATTTATTATTGTTGAGTTTTTGCGAAATAATTTTTGAATATCAGTGTACGCACCTGAGACCTTTATTTTAATTCGATGTCTTAATCGGAATCCTCAAATAAGTAAAGGAAGGATTTTCATTTCGAAACCAAATTTACTCATTGTCATCATTCATGCTACCAAAATCATTAGAATTATTATATCTAAACATATGCTTATAAGACAAGTCACAAATTTTACTATATTGCTAAACCGACACCAACTCGGGTTCGAAGTCATTTAAAAATCATCAATTAACTATGTTCTATACCGAACTCAAATCACACTCATCAAATTTTCCGATCATTTTCTCAAATCATGATATTTTATTCACAACATCTCTTTTTTTCAAATATTATCCCGAACAAAACTTATATTATTTTATTTTAGTTTAAAATTGTTAGGCTATTATTTGCGGTGTACGTTACAAAGATTATTTCAAGAATCAGCTGGTCATATTCATTAATTTTCTTTCCGGAGGCCTTAGCCAATTTTGTTTTAGCTAGATTTGATGGGGCGGGGCGGGGCGTGATTTACCAACCTAACCCACCTACAATATATGACAAGACGAGTTTAACCTGTTTTGACAGCTTTATCTACAACCCATACAAATGAACCATCTTTGCTAATCACCACTCTTCTAAGTTGTATCTCTCTCATGTTGCTGCAAGATATAAAGATTAATATCATGTTTTTAGTTCTTTTTTTTTAAAAAAAAAAAGGTAGTATGATTTGATTGATATTTATTATATTTGGTTTGGTTTGGTTTGGTTTGGTTTGTGTGAACTTGCAATCCTTGTCCATTTTCCCATTGACCCAAAGGAGCAACATTAAAGCACATTTTTGGACAACTCATATTGACTTTGAACTTTCAATTTAAAATAGGTCAAATTATATCCCAGCTGAAATAAGATCTTGCAAATTCACCTATAAATCTGTACTTTGATTGACAAAAAATAAAAACAAAAAACATGGATTCACTTAAGCTAATACACAAAATCTTATTCAAATCAATATAATCAACCCTATTACATATGATAAATATAATTCTTAAATGAAGTTTCACTCTATTTAAAGCTATCAAATCATATTCAAAATCAGCCGGAATTGGTTTGAAAGGTCACTCATCATACAATGTCTGACCTGCATTCTCTCAAAATTTCATGTTTTATATTTGTTCTTCGTGTTTTGAGCTGGATAGCCAATTGTCATGCTTCCGATCAAGAAAGGAAGATATACATAGTATACATGGGAACTCTTGGTAAAAATGAACAATCATCTTCGACCTACCACCTGAACCTGCTTAAAGAAGTTGTGGACACCAGGTATCTTAAACAAGGTTAAGATTTCATAGGAATATAAGGACAGGGGATTTCAAGAATATACGGACAGGGGATTTCAAGAAAAAAGATAATTGTTTTTTGTGTGTAATGTTTTGTCATTTTCTTGTGTTTCTTCAAGGTTTCGTGGTCGATCTTTGGTTAGAAGTTACAGCAGGAGTTTCAATGGATTTGCTGCCTATCTCACACATGAAGAGCTAGAAAAGTTGGCAAGTAAACTTCTATGTATTCTCCACATTCAGATACTTAGGTTTCTTATTCCTAATGATGTGCCTTCAAAAGAGGAGAAAAATGGATCAGTAAGTTTTTGTAATGCCTTGATATAATATCCAGGGAAGGAGGAAGTAGTATCGATTTTTCCGAGTACAACTCTTCAACCACAAACAACGAGATCATGGGATTTCATGGGATTACCTGAAAATGTTCATCGAAATCCCACAGTCGAGAGCGATACAATCGTAGGGGTCATGGACACCGGAATATGGCCAGAATCAGAAAGTTTCAGTGACAAAGGCTTCAGCCCTCCTCCCAAGAAGTGGAAAGGCGTTTGTAAAGGAGGACAGAACTTCACTTGCAACAAGTAAAATCCAATTTCTCGTTGTCACTTCCTGCATTTTCTTGAAAATTTAACTATGAATTTTATTGGCCTAGCAAAATAATCGGAGCCCGGTACTACAACTCCTTTTCACCTATGCCGACTGATTCGGCAAGGGATTTAGAAGGCCACGGATCTCATACAGCATCAACAGCTGCGGGAAACTACGTGATAGAAAGCAATTTTTATGGCATTGCTAACGGGACTGCAAGAGGAGGGGTACCGTCAGCAAGAATCGCTGCATATAAAGTTTGCAATCCCGACATTGGATGCCAGTCTGCAGATATATTAGCTGCATTCGATGACGCTATAGCTGATGGAGTTGATATCATAACTGTGTCCCTTGGACCAGGTATGGCAGTTAGATTGGAGAATGATGCAATTGCCATCGGGTCACTTCACGCTTCACAAAAGGGCATTTTAGTTGTACAATCAGCAGGGAACGGGGGGACCACGCTACGGGTTTCAAGCACCTCTCCATGGATTTTCACGGTTGCAGCTAGCAATTCTGATAGGAGTATCATCACCAAAGTTGTTCTTGGGAATGGAACTACAATAACCGTACGCAATTCTTCGAAAGTATACGATTCATTGCTGAATTCTTAAGCTCTCATTTTGACGAAATTTTACGATATCTTACAGGGAAAGGCTGTCAATGCTTTTGATTTGACAGAACAGAGTTTTCCCTTAGCGTATGGGAAAGAAGTCACGAGCACATGTGTCGAACAATTTGCTCAGTTAGTCCAGTTCTTGACATGCTCACCATTGTTATACCAAAACATAGACATTGTTTTAATTATCTGTTTGAAAATCTCAGGGCCTGTAACGCTGACTGTCTAGATAAAAGTAAGGTAAAAGGGAAGATTGTGCTTTGCAGTGAATACAGAGGCATAAAAGAAGCCTTCGGGACTGGAGCAGTTGGTTCAGTCGCCCCTACGAAGTCTCCTGACGTTTCCTTTGTCGTTCCCTTTCCAGCTTCTGGTTTAAGTACGCTGCGTTTCGGTGACTTACAAAACTACTTCAACTCCACAACGTAAATCCGACATTCAAATTATAATACATAAAGTCGAGTATAACAAAATACTTATATTAATTAATTGTTAAATGTTAATGCAGAAATCATACCCTGGACATACTCAAGAGTGAAGTAGTGAAAAATCTTGATGCCCCTTCGGTAGCTTCCTTTTCTTCAAGAGGCCCAAACATCATTTTTCCGAATATTTTGAAGGTAAGCAATCAATAAAATGCAGTTCTTTCCATATTTAACAATGTATGTATGATAACATAGGAATGTGACTTCATATACACAGCCAGATGTAACAGCCCCTGGAGTTGAAATCTTAGCAGCATATTCTCCTTTAAGCTCGCCTTCAAAATCCAGCGAAGACAAGCGATCCGTGAAATACAATATATTATCAGGGACATCAATGTCATGCCCTCATGTCACCGGTGCAGCTGCTTACGTAAAATCATTTCACCCCGATTGGTCACCTTCTGCGATCAAATCAGCTCTTATGACAACAGGTAATTTGAATTTAATTTACCATGTAAAACTTTAAGATTGTCTGTGCATTATAGCTTTGTATGTTGAATAATTCTTGTTTTCCTCATCTCGTAGCATGGAGAATGAATGCCACAAATGATCCGAATGCTGAATTTTCTTACGGAACAGGGCACATTGATCCTGTCAAAGCTACTGATCCTGGCCTCGTATATGAGAATTCGCCTGATGATTATATCAAATTTCTTTGCAACTCCGGATACGATGCATCAATTCTTAGTAAAATATTTGGACAAAGTGTCCACTGTCCAGACAACAGAACAACATCCAATGATCTGAACTACCCAGCAATGACTTTTAAAGTTACAAATAGTGGCAGTAAAAATAGTATGTCATTCTTAGCAGAATTCAATAGAATGGTCACAAATGTAGGAACCGCTGATTCAATATACAAGGCAATTACCAGTACAAGTTTGGACTATAACATCACCGTGAATCCAAACATCCTTAAATTTAAGGCACTGAATGAAAAACAATCATTCACAGTGATTATTATTGGGAATATAATCGATAAGAAAATTTTATCTGCATCATTGGAGTGGTCTGATGGTATTCGTAGTGTAAGAAGCCCAATTCTTGTGTATATGGGTTAGTTATACATCAAGAATTGATTATATCTATGTAACCAACAATAAAGGTTTATTACATGATTAAGATGAGTGCCTTTTCTCCAAAAGAATCAACCTCAAATTCCTTATTTACTGAATCTCAGAATTAACAAAATCCAGGACCTTTTTCATAATCTGCAAATTTCTGATTGTTGATTGACTGTTAACAAACTATATCATTGCCGTTTCTGTATCAAAATTCAATAAAAGCTTGAATAAATATAAAAAAAGTTGGTTTTTCTCATGTTTATGCACCAAAATTCGATGGCATATAATTAGTAACTTGACTGCTGAAATCAGCACTTCAGTCCCCTATAGGCACCGACAAAATCTGTATACACCGACGCAACATATAAATATGCTTTTGTACTTCAGTTACACAAGTATTATTTTATATTTTGTATTTCCAAGAGAAGGTCTATCATTAATTCTATATTGAGTGACCCCAGGCAGGGTTTTCTCCGCTGCATCCCGGTCAAGATTTCGACAACCGTTCTCGTTTACAACCTTCATCTCATACTACACCGTGGTTCGTGTCACCAGCGGCAGAGAATCAACCCTTCTGCAGAAATCCACCGTGAATCCGCCCTTCCTTGAATCGTAGACACAACGACGAAGCCATGGTAGAAGACTGCACTACACCATCCTTCCTACACGACGTCGCTTCAACACCTCCTCGCCCCGGGAGCTGTGTGAGACCAAAGTTGTTGTCCAATTGTACATTCAAAAACAATATGCTTCATAAATACAAATTATAAATAGTGTATTGATTTCATAATGTCGAAATACATTGTTTTTACACTGATTAAGTCAATAATAGAAACAACGAAATGTCTAACAAATACAACATATCAATATAGTAAAAACTAAACGGAAAAATTATGCCGAATCTCCTTCATCAACTCCAGAGCTGGGCTTACTCATCTTCTTTGATATTTCTTCGTTATTATATGAGAGGTTGTGAATGGGTGAGTGACATGTGTCGGCAAAGAAAAGTCAATAAATGCAGCAGACAAGTGGGTTGGCATACGCGTTTTTAACGCGTATTCACACGGTCAAGGGGCTCTATAAATAGAGCTCCCCCTTTCATTATGAAATCATTCCTCCTTCGAGTTTTCTCTCATCTTATAACATTTTATAATATTTGTGAGGTGTTTGTTCGCCTGTATTAAGAGAGTGTGTGGTCTCTTTGGAAACACAGTGAGTGAGTTGTACACCACAAAATATTATAGTGGAAATTCTTTTCATCTTGCCCTTGGTTTTTACCCTAATAATTTTTAGGGATTTTCCACGTAAATCTCGGTGTCCAGTTTATTCTTTATTTTCGGGTTTTATTATCTCAAATTCTGCACGTAGGACCAACAAGTGGTATCAGAGCCTTGGTTTAAAATTTCTTAAAAATTCTGAGTATGCTCTGTGGTTGCAGCCTAGACTGATCTTCCACATCAGAAAAGATTTTTTTAGATTTTTTATTTAAGGCAGGATTATTTTGTCCAGTCTACTAAAATTGTTGTAGACATAATGGCGGGAAGGTACGAGATAGCAAAGTTCAACGGAAGCAATTTTATGCTGTGGAAAATAAAGATACAAGCAGTTTTAAGAAAGGAGAATTGCTTAGCGGCTATTGGAGATAGACCGGTGGAGATTACGGATGATGGAAAGTGAAATGAGATGAACGACAACGCTGTTGCCAATTTACAATTGGCTATAGCAGACGAAGTATTGTCAAGTATCTCTGAGATAAAAACAGCAAAAGTTATCTGGGATACTCTGACAAAGATGTACGAGGTCAAGTCGCTACACAACATGATTTTCCTAAAGAGAAGACTTTATACTCTTCGGATGGCGGAATCCTCATCGATGACCGACCATATCAACACACTAAATACTCTATTTGCCCAACTCACTTCCATGAGGCATAAAATAGGGGAAATGAACGTGCGGAGCTTCTACTTCGAAGTCTACCAGATTCATATGATCAACTTATCATCAACATAACCAACACTATTCTTATGGGCTTTCTAAGATTCGACGATGTCTTAACTGCGGTTCTCGGAGAAGAAAGCCGGCGCAAGAATAAAGAAGATAGGTTGGTAACCTCGAAGCAGGCAGAGGCTTTACCGATGATAAGAGGAAGATTTATGGACCGTGACTCCAGTGGGAGCCAAAGACGAGGTAGATCAAAGTCAAGAAGTAAGAAGAAAAATATTTACTGCTTCAAATGTGGCGATAAAGGGCACTTCAAGAAAGAGTGTACGAGTATTGACAAAAGTTCTCAAGGAAATGTGGCCAGTACTTCAGGCAGTGGTGAAATATTATTCAGCGAAGCAGCAACAGTTGCAGAAGACAGGCACAAATTTTGTGACACATGGATTATGGATTCAGGAGCGACGTGGCACATGACGTCTCGGAGAGAATGGTTTGATCATTATGAACCAGTCTCAGGAGGATCTGTATTCATGGGAAATGATCATGCTTTGGAAATCGCTAGGGTCGGTACTATCAAAATTAAAATGTTTGATGGCACCATTCGCACCATACAGGAGGTACGACATGTGAAAGGACTGACGAAAAATCTTTTGTCTTTCAGGCAATTGGATGACATCAGGTGCAAAACTCGTATAGAGAAAGGGATCATGAAAATTGTGAAAGGTGCGCTTGTGGTTATGAAGGCGGAAAAGGTTGCTGCAAATCTATATATACTTTTGGGAGAAACACACAAAGAGGCAGAACTAGCTGTTGCATCAATTGGTTTAGAAGAAGAATTAACAGTGTTATGGCATAGAAAGCTCGGGCATATGTCAGAACGGAGGTTGAAAATTTTCTCAGAACGGAAGCTACTGCCGGGACTCACAAAAGTGTCATTACCCTTTTGTGAACACTGTGTTACCAGTAAACAACACAGATTAAAGTTTGGCACTTCTACTGCCAGGAGCAAAAGCATATTGGAGCTGATTCATTCGGATGTTTGGCAAGCACCAGTTGTATCCCTAGGAGGAGCGAGATATTTTGGCTCGTTCATTGATGATTTCTCTAGGAGATATTGGGTGTATCCAATCAAGAAGAAATCAGATACTTTCCAGATTTTCAAAGATTTCAAAGCGCGGGTTGAACTTGATTCTGAAAAGAAAATCAAGTGTCTGAGAACTGACAATGGAGGAGAATATACCAGTGACGAGTTTGATGCATATTGTCAACATGAAGGCATCAAAAGACCGTTCACAACGGCTTACACACCTCAACAGAATGGAGTGGCGGAGCGGATGAACAGGACCTTGTTGGACAGAACAAGAGCTATGTTGAGGACTGCGGGTCTAGACAAGTCATTTTGGGCAGAAGCAGTCAAAACCGCTTGTTATATTATCAATCGTTCTCCTTCAGTGGCGATTGATCTGAAGACTCCGATGGAGATGTGGACTGGGAAGCCGACAGATTATTCTCATTTGCATACATTTGGAAGTCCTGTGTACGTTCTGTACAATGAGCAAGAAAGATCGAAGTTAGATTCGAAATCCAGAAAATGTATCTTCTTGGGTTATGCTGATGGAGTAAAGGGGTTTCGCTTGTGGGATCCTACTGTTCACAAGCTTGTCATCACCAGGGATGTTATCTTCGAAGAAGATAAAGTAAAGGGAGACAAAGGCACACCGAATTCAGAAATTACTATATTTCAGGTGGAAAATAAGACGGACGAAGGTCAAGTTTCTTGTGAAGCAGTACCAGAGCACGAAGAACAAGAACAAGTTGAGTCTGAAGTTTCCAATGTGAGACAGTCAACTCGAGACAGAAGACCACCAGGTTGGCTTTCAGATTATGTCACTGAAAGCAATATTGCATATTGTCTATTATCAGAGGATGGTGAGCCATCGAGTGTCCACGAGGCTACTCAAAGCTCGGATGTATCCTTATGGATGATAGCAATGCAAGAAGAGTTGGAGGCATTAGACAAGAATAAAACTTGGGATCTTGTTACACTACTACGAGGAAGGAAAACCATTGGAAACATATGGGTCTATAAGATCAAGCGTGATGGCAATAACCAAGTGGAGCGGTATCGTGCTAGATTGGTGGTAAACGGGTATGCTCAGAAAGAAAGCATTGACTTCTATGAGATATTTTCTCCTGTTGTTCGGCTTACAACAGTCAGAGTAGTGTTGGCATTGTGTGCGGTGTTTGGCCTACATCTAGAACAGCTAGATGTGAAAACAGCGTTTCTTCATGGAGATCTTGAAGAAGAAATCTATATGTTCCAGCCAGAAGGTTTTGCGGAAAAAGGCAAAGAGAACTTGGTTTGCAAGTTGAACGAATCTCTATACGGTCTCAAACAGGCGCCGAGGTGTTGGTACAAGAGATTTGATTCCTATATCATGAGCCTTGGATACAACAGACTGATTGCATACCCTTGTACGTATTTCAAGAGGTCTGGTGATGATTATATTATTTTGCTGTTGTATGTGGATGACATGTTGGTAGCAGGCCCCAACAAAGATCAGGTCCAAGGATTGAAGGCACAATTGGCTAGGGAATTTGATATGAAGGACTTGGGACCAGCAAACAAGATTCTAAGGATGCAAGTTCACCGAGATAGAAGTAACAGAAAGATTTGGCTTTCCCAGAAAAATTATTTGAAGAAAGTCTTGCAACGCTTCAACATGCACGATAGTAAGCCAATCTCGACCCATCTTCCTGTTAACTTCAAGTTATCCTCCAAGATGTGTCCTAGCAGTGAAGCAGAGAGGATGGAGATGTCTCGAGTACCATATGCATCAGCAGTGGGAAGTTTGATGTTCGCCATGATCTGTACAAGACCGGACATTGCTCAAGCAGTGGGAGCAGTAAGTCGATATATGGCGAATCCTGGACGAGAGCATTGGAGCACTGTCAAGAGGATCCTTAGATACATTAAGGGTACCTCGAATGCTGCATTCTGTTATGGAGGATCGGATTTTATACTCAGGGGCTATGTCGATTCAGATTATGCTGGTGATCCTGATAAGAGGAAATCTACTACTGGTTATGTGTTTACACTTGCAGGGGGAGCAGTAAGCTGGGTTTCAAAACTACAGACAGTTGTGACATTATCTACGACCGAGGCAGAATACAAGGCAGCTACTCAAGCTTGCAAGGAGGTAATATTGATTAAAAGGTTATTGGAGGAGATCGGGCACAAACAAAAAAATGTTTCTTTGTTTTGTGATAGTCAGAGTGCGTTGTACATCGCAAGGAATCCAGCCTTTCATTCCAGGACGAAACACATTGGAGTTCAATTTCACTTTGTGCGGAAAGTAGTAGAAGAAGGAAGCGTGGATATGCAGAAGATTCATACGAAAGAAAACATAGCTGATTTTCTGACCAAGCCAGTTAACACTGATAAGTTTGAGTCGTATAGATCCTCAAGTGGTCTAGTGGAAACGTAAGCAGCAGGGAATGGCAAGATTGAAAGGATGGGTGGAGATGTGTTTGATTCTCAATCAAATCTCCAAGTGGGAGAAATGTCGGCAAAGAAAAGTCAATAAATGCAGCAGACAAGTGGGTTGGCATATTTGACTTATTATTTCGGATGGAAGACAAAAGTTTGAATACGCGTTTTTAACGTGTATTCACACGGTCAAGGGGCTCTATAAATAGAGCTCCCCTTTTCATTCTGAAATCATCCCTTTTTCGAGTTTTCTCTCATCTTATAACATTCTATAATATTTGTGAGGTGTTTGTTCTCTTGTATTAAGAGAGTGTTCTCTTTGGAAACACAGTGAGTGAGTTGTACACCACAAAATATTATAGTGAAAATTCTTTTCATCTTGCCCGTGGTTTTTACCCTAATAAGTTTTAGAGGTTTTCCACGTAAATCTCGGTGTCCAGTTTATTCTTTATTTTCGAGTTTTATTATCGAAAATTCTGCACGTGGGACCAACAACATGACCATCACTCGTTAAGCTGGGAAATACTATCAGCTTTTAAAATCATTTTTCAATGGAAATCACAATATAACAATAATAAAATATATATACAGATTTTCAGAATTAAACATATATAAACTGATGCACAAAACATATTACTAAAGTATTTTAATCATCCAAGAGGTGAGACAAGAATCGTGAATAACATGAATTAGATATGTTCTGAGTAGATATTCCTACAATTTTTTCATAAATTTCATTGATTCAAATATACGAATTTCAAGAATCAGACTTTAAACACATAAAATACATACTGCTCGGTTTTAAATAAGATTACACGAGTTAAAACCAAAAACCCACTTACCATAATATGCTTAATAAGTTTTGGTTAGTGCTTGACCAAAAATATGCTCTTGCTGCTAGAATGGTGCTCAAATAAGGTTGTTCCTTACTCGAATTTATAGAGTGCTTTGTTTAGAATTTTGTGTAACGATGATTCATAATTTCGTGTGTTTTTTTTACAGGGTAAAATATGATTGTTAGTCTCTACTTTACTTATATTTATGTGTCATGACTTCGAATTAACGTCAGTTATGAGATTTGAAATGGCTTCTGACTATTAGGATATTTCGCTAAAATTTGGTTGCGGTTGCTGAAACTTGGCTGCTGAAAATGTTTATCTGAAAAGCTTCATATTGAAAATGTCTGTTGAAATTGCGAAATCTTACCCTGCTGAAATTGGTAGTCTGTCGAAATTGGGGTTCTCATATCCTTCCTTCCTTATGAAAAGATTCATCCTCGTAACTTGATTCTTCTTGTTACTCGAAACGATAAGGATATTTCTTACGCATGTCTTCTTCTATTTCCCATGTAGCTTCATGCTCCATATGGTTGGACCATTTAACATTGTCGTATGGTATATACCTTCGTCTCAAAACTCAATCTTTGGTGTTAACTATGCAGATTGATGTTACTTTCTACTGTAGGTTCTCCTTCATATTATCTTGAACTACCAAAGTTCTCATTTCAAGTACAAGGTTTGGATCAAATATGTATCTCTTTAGTTGTGATATATGGAAAACTGCATGAATTCTAGACCAGTTAGGTGGTAAAGACAATTGGTAAGCTAATGCACCCACCTTCTTCAGTATTTCAAACGGTCCAACGTATCTTGGATTAAACTTTTGAATTTGTCGAATCGAATCAAATCAAATCAAATCACGCCTTTCAAATGAGAGATCTTTACGTATAATTTTTTCCCGACTTTGAATGTTAATGGTCTTCTTTTTAAGTTTTCTCAACTCTTCTGACGATCTTGGGATACCTTGAGTCATTACCTAATGATCTTAACATTATATATGGTGGCTTGAATGAGTTCAGGACTGGTGATGGTCTTCTCTTTCACTTCATCTCAATACAGTGGTATCGATATTTTCTCCCATAAAGAGCGTCATAAGGTGTCATACCCAAATTGCTATGGAAGTTGTTGTTGTAGGCAAATTCTACCAGTGGTAGGTGTTCACTCTATTTTGAGATGAAATATAATGCACAGGCCGCAACATGTCCTCTAGAGTCTTAATAGTTCTGTTGGTCGGTCTGTCCGTCATATGCGAGTAGTATGTTGTGCTAAGCATTACCTTCGTACCCATTACTTCTGGGAAACTTTTTTAAAATCTCTATGCAAATCTCGGGTCTCTGTCAGAGACAATGCTGACTGGAACTCTATGAAATCTCACTATATTATCCATGTAGAGGGTTGTCAATTTTTCCAAATTGTAGTTCATGCGTAAGGGTAGGACATGTGTGGATTTGGTGAGTCTATCCACAATCACTCGTATCTCATCGTGATTATGTCGTGATTTTGGCAATCCCACTGTGATATCCATGGAAATATGTTTTCATTTTCATTCCAGGATTTATAATGATTTAAGTAATACATCGGGTCATTGGTATTCGACTTTCACTTGTTGATATACCAAGCACTTGGAGACGAAGTCTGCAACATCTTTCTTCATTCCACTCCATCAAAATTTCTTCTTTAGATCTTTATACATTTTTGTACTTCTAAGATAGATGAAAAATTTTGACTTGTGTACTTCTGACATGACTTCTTGTCAAAAAATTTCAACATTTGGCATACACAATCTATCTAGCATCCAAAGTACGTCGTTGTTGATTTGATATTCAGAATTTATTTCCTTCCTTGACTCAAGCTTTGATTTTTGTCAAGTTAGGATCTTGGTCCTGACTTTTCTTAATTCTTTCATACAGATATAGTTCAGCAAATACAGAAGCGAGTATCATTTCTCCCATGTTATTGTGACTTAGAGCGTCATCTACTTTGTTGATTATTCTCGTGTTCTTGCGACTTAGAGCATCAACTACTTTGTTGGCTTTTCTAGGGTAGTAGCTAATTGTCATGACATAATTTTTTAGAAGTTATATCCACCTTATTTGTCTCTTGTTCAATTCTTTTATTGTGAACACGTATTTGAGACTCTGGTAGTCGGTGAATATTTCACATTTCTCCTCGTGCATATGATTTCTCAAAATTTTTAGAGCAAACACTATTGCAGTTAGCTGCAATAGTTTTAATGACTTTGAGCCATTCGCTTAACCTTCTAACCTGACATTTGTGCTTTTCATAGGTGACATGCAAAAGGATTACGTCTAGTCATAAATTAATTGGTTATTTGACACAACGGGTTTGTCTCCAAATATATAACTCAGATGTTCGAGTCTTGAACAATTTTGGTATGCATGTGCGATGATCTTTAGAGCATTTATTGAAAAGGTAATATTTTGCGTCTGATCATTATAACACTAAAGTTATTTGACACTACTTAAATCAATGAATGTTTAAATTTCAGGCGTAAATAGGTGCGGTACTTGTCGAAATGAATTGAGTACATGAATTGATTTGCACACAAATTGGCTAAAATCATGTTATTGGTTTACTAACAGTAACAATTCCACAAAAAATACAAGCAATCTACTTCTTTACCAAGACCAAGCCAATCGATATAAATGCGTTAAGCCAAGGACGAACGATGTTAATTGCTACTTAACTTCACATCTAACTGTAAACTTGGCCAGTTCTTGCATGACCAGCAACTCATCACCACAATACCATTTAACTCAAGAAACATGAACTTAGTTCATTAGGCAGTACAAATCCCATATTTTTTGAGCCAAATGTTATTTGTTGACCCCCATTGATCGGTACTTATACTTCGTAGCCCAGAACAGATAATGCAAAAAATTCAGTCCGCTTAATGCACACATTAGCCAGTAGAATCTCTCCAACTGATAATGATTCAAGTTCTTGCCAGAAAGCCATGGCTTATTCTTGGAATCACCAGTGAGACTGTTAACTACCGATACGATGACGGTACTTAAGTAGTATCCTGTTGCTAATGAAACCCAAGATAAAGCAGTTGCCAATGATCTCATGCTAAATGCTGCCTCCGTGAAGAAAAATTCAAGAAGCCCTGCTAGAGTGAAAAGATCAGCTGATCCTAGAAACAAATACTGAAATGCAATCCAGAGAAAAGTAATTGGAAGTGGCTGTGCGGAGTCGACTAGCCCCAACTCTGTTTCTACACTTTTGCGTCTGATTTCGACCAATGCAGCTACAGCCATGGCTATAATGGAGAGGACTAGGCCTACTCCGATTCTCTGGAGGTGAGTTATCCCTGTCTCTGATTTCGTCATTTTTCGAGCAAATGGGATGATAACATGATCGTAAAGAGGTGCGAGAACCATTATAAATACAACAGGGAAGATGGGAAGAGAAGCTGGAGGGACTCTAAAGTTTCCGAGTTTCGTGTTCATGGTGGCAGCTTGCTGGACTGAAAATGTTGAAAGCTGAGCAAGACAGCAGTTGAGCATGATCGTGCAAGCAAATATAGGGAGTACTTTCATGACAATCTTGACTTCTTCCACTTGTTGCACCGAGCATTTTAGTACATCACAGGCTGGCACGTTCACTGATGCTCTGTTGAGAAATTTGAGGCATTCCGATGGGGAATCGAATGCTTTCCGGAGCATCTTGTTTTCTACAACATGTTCTTCTTCAGATGCCAGAACTGGAGACAGGCTTGTGGCCACATTAGCAATGGCATTGCTTGCACTTGTTGGCGTACCGGTATTGAGCAATGCAGCAAGCAAAACCTATTCCATAAACCACTGATCATAAGTCATGGATGAAGTAAATCCTCCCTAAGATTAATGTGAAAAACATGAGTCTTACTCAACCCAACACCTTACCTTACCTATAGTCGTAAGTGGACTTCCAAGAGGAATCTTGTTCCTATAATACCGAGAACCGGCTAGAAATATAGGAACGGACAACAATATAGCCAACGTTGAAATCCCAAACCCCCATTGCCATCCCAAGTTGTCCTCAATCCACACGACTAAGGTCACCGCAAACAGGGCACCACATGAGAGGGAAAACACAAAGTAGTTAAAGAAAGTCGATCTTTGCCTCCTTCCACAAGGGCTCTCCCCATCAAACTGTTCAGCTCCATGGGATGGTAAAGATCCCTTAATGCCTCCGACACCGAGCGCCACTAAATAGAGGCCTAAAAAAAGAATTGCAGCCTTTGCACCATGAACTTGTTGGCATGTATTGTTTGTATTGGCAGGGTCACATTTTAGAGGCTTCAGGGAACCTACTTTTGCTTGTATTGTGAGTATTACCAGACCCTATTAAACATCAAAGATCATTAGTTCTTAGAAACTTGGTTTGATTCATGTTCTTAAGCTAAAATGTCTTCTGTAACTAGCATTAATTCATATGATACGAAAATGATGCAATTTTTTTTTTGCAAAATTAACTCCTAAATTAGTATAAACACCATGACTCACATGTTATACCGCATGGACCAGAAATTTAGAACACCCCTGTACGTGGTATCAATTTGCTTATGGTGGGGTATCATCAGAAGATATACATACAACTTTCAGAATTTCCCTTAAGTAAAGGGCAGATATTAGGAAGCAAAGTTCATAATCGCCTTATATTCTTCCATTCACAATAAAATACAACAAAGTTGCCACCATACATGAGATGTGTGGACATCCTAAAACCTTAGATTATTATGAGTGGAAGCATGCTTAGGTTTATCATATTATATATCATGATATGTCAACGTAGCCATATTAATTAGTTGGAACTAGCTAAGAACTTAAAATATTCATATCTATTTTTAGCCAAGAAATGCAATTTTCGTCAGCCACAATCTTGGGGAAGGAGTTGAGAGATTTTTCAAGAAAAAAAAAAATTTGTGAGAAAAACCTATCAAAATAATGAAGTATTCATGATAAGTTGGTTGAAAGTTGTTGTCTTACAGCCCATCAGAACAGTTGGGGGGAAAACAAATTTCTCAAAAAAAAAAAAAAAAAA
>NC_133317.1:6367489-6382380 GCF_012295235.1 Primulina huaijiensis | reverse complement strand
GTCACTTAAACATTTAAAGGCAAAGTTGTTAAAAAAATCGGACTACTAAAACATGTAAAAGCCCAACTTAACATGATTAAGGCAGGAAACAAGGAAACTGCAACGAGTACAAATCTAATGTTTCACATAGAAGCCTTTCTACACAATCCTGAACAAGAAATGGATACTATTATTTCCCACAGAAATTTCAGTAAATCTACTATCATATCTAAATCTCATAAAACTAGGGGNATCTCGTCGAAAGCATAGATAATTGTCGAATGAATTAAGTAGATTACACTACAAAAAAAAAGGGGTTTAGCGACAGCCAAAACCGTCGCTAAAAGGTTTAAGCGACGGTTCTAGCGACGGTTTGGAAAACCGTAACAGGAGGCCTCGTCNTTCGGTATACCGAACATTCGGTATACCGAATTTTCGGTATCGGTATCGGTATGGATTTTTCCATACCGATATTTACGGTACGGTATACGGTACCGTAGTTCGGTACGGTATACCGTACCGTACCCACCCCTACATAAAACCATGGAGTGACCACTACAAAAAAAAAAAGGGTTAGCGATAGCCAAAACCGTCGCTAAAACCGTCGCTAAAAGGTTTAAGCGACGGTTCTAGCGACGGTTTGNACTGAAAGCGACGGTTTCTAAAACACCGTCGCTACAATAAGCGACGGTGTTTGAAAACTCGTCGCTATATTAAGCGACGGTGTTTGGAAACCCGTCGCTATATTAAGCGACGGTTTATCGGAATACCGTCGCTATATAAAGTGAAGGTTTTTTAAAGAACCGTAGCTTAATTAAGCTAGGTTTTCCGTTAAAAAAATTAAAAAGCATCAAAAAATACTAAGCAAAATTTCATAAATACATACACCATAAATATTAAATTTTCGATAAAAAAAAACTTTAAAAATCTTACTTGCGCGAAAATATGCAGATCCACGTAACGTTGAAAGATTACACCGACGAGCAAATCTACGAAATTAATACAAAAAAATGTTAGTACAAGTAAAAAAAAACAGAAAATACGAAAAAATTTATAGAGTCTCGTTAAAAGAAAAAAATCCGAATAGGCGAAATCGCTGTAAGTTGTTCGCGAACTTCGGTATATAAAAGAATTATAGCGACGGTAGTCGAAAAACTTGTCGCCATTAGCGACAATTTTTGAGAAACCGTCGCCGATCTAGATCGGCGACGGTTAGTAAAACTGTCGCTATTGGCGACGGTTTAGAAATTCCGTCGCGAAAGGCGACGGATTATATAAACCGTCGCAACATAATGCGACAGTTTTTCATTATACGGTCGCACACCCGTCGCACAAAATAGCGACGGTGTCATGAAACCGTTGCTAATATAGCGACTGTTGTTGTAGAACTGTCGCTATAAGAGCGACGGTTTTAGATAAACCGTCGCATAGTTTAGTAGACGACGGGTTTATGAATAACCGTCGCTATTATAGCGTCGGTGTTTAATAACCGTCGCTCAATGAGCGACGGTATATCAGAACCTGTCGCTAATATAGCGACGGTTGTACGCTTTGAAAGCGACGGTTTATAAAAAACCGTCGCAACAAAAGCGACGGTTTACTAAAAACCGTCGCTATGGTGGCAACGGTTTATTAAAAACCGTCGCTATTCTGCCCGTTTTTTTGTAGTGGACATACACCACGAGTTGAGGGAAACCCGTGCTGATAATCAGTAATCACACATGGAACACTTGGTTAAGTCATTTGTGGCTAGGAAAAAGAGATGTGATTCAGAGAAACAATATAAAAGACGTGTGTCTCACTGATCAAGTATTCGATGCAGTTCCTTGAGTAGATGGCCCTGGACAATGTACGTGTAGCGCGCATATTACAAGCAAAATTTTTGTGTACAGTAGAATGTGTTCAGTTGATGGCCCTGAACGACTTGAAATGAATTCAGCGTGGATTGAAATAAAACCACCAGTGTTTATTATAAGCAGAAAGGTCAAAGCTAGAACCAGAACGCCAGCAGTTGGCAAGCCAGAAGGGTATACAGGATCATAGAGTCTTTTGTTTCCCAAACTTCTCACGTGAATTCAACAAAGAGGGATGGACAAAATATGGAAAGATCAAAATATGAATATATCTCAAATGAGAGCTCATACTACTTAAGTTCCTTAGTAAGTGATGTAATAGTAATCATGATTACTATGAATCAGAAAATAAGCTGATACCAAAAAAACATATTGTCGATTGTTACAAACAATACTACTCATTCTTGCATCAATTAATGGATAAAGATTTCTTGAGACTTCGAAGGATGCTCCACATGAATGTGGAGATTATGAATAGAATTATACCCGTCACAATGGCGTATCTAAGTCCAAGGTTAACCAGCAAGTTTACCAGAAGGCCAGCTAATACAACACCAACAAAATTCGCTGAGACACCAGACCAGAATGGCATATCCAATATAGATGCGATAAAGGCTCCAGTCCAAGCTCCAGTCCCAGGGAACGGCACTGCCACAAATAGCATCAACCCAAGCCATTGAAATTCTTTGACAGGTCCGGCCTTCTCTTTGGCCCTCTTGAATAACATGTCAATGAATCGAGAAGCAGTTTGATTCTTTCCAGTGAGAAAGGCTGCAACCTTTTTCAGGTACAGTATAATAAATGGCACAGGCACCATGTTCCTGCAATTGCAGCACATAACAGCTATATTTCCAAAATTCCTATTCAGAAGATGAGCCAATAGCTTCCTTATATAATTCCTCCTTTTACACTAAGATTGTGTTTGAAAGACAAACTAGAAACCAGTAAATTTGGTTCAAAATTAGCTAACGAAAAGAAGACATGAAATTATATGCAAAATCTGGGGATATCTGAGACAGTGAGACTAACCCAAGAACAGACAGCACAGTTAACACAACAGGCTTGAGCTGCAGCCAATAACCAACAGGAATTGCTCCACGCAGCTCAATCACCGGAAGCGTCGCCAGAGCAAATACAACAGCCTCGTCGGGCCAGCCCGAAGCCCGCAAAGTATTAGCAACTTTTACACCAAAGCCTGAAGCCCTAATGGAATCAGTAGGCGCAGAAGCCTTAGCATTCCCAGAAAAGGCATACAATCCAATGGATACAGATGCCCATAATAACACCCATAAAAGAAATTTCACTGGTTTCTCCGCAGAACCCCTCGAAGACTCGTCATTTTCAATAGTTTCAAGAAAATCACTCGCTGAAGCCCTTGTTACAGTAATTCGGGAACTGCCCAGATGAGGTAAAGCCCGACACGAAAGCAAAGATTCCGACTTTATGTAAACGTTATCGATCGGAAGCGAAGAAAAATGGGTTCTTGCAACTGGGAATTTTATGTGGGACTTCACATGATAGAATACGCCGATCTTTGGTGGGTGAGATAAAATGGAAGCCATTGATGAAGTGAATTAAGCTTCCGAATTGGGTCAATACTTCTCAGTGAGTTTCAATGATTTGACCAAGATTCAACTTTCAAGAATGCCGAATTCTTCGAAATTTTGGAGATTCTTCAGTAAGCCAGAGACTTTGTTCCTTGTTTGTTTACTTCGACAAAGTGAGAAATCGAATGAATTGTAACTCAGGTTTATAATCCGTAATTTAGCAGTGCTAAAAAATAAAATTGAAAAAATTATATTTTTATTTTTATAAATTGGTTTGTTTTTGTTTTAATAATATAATTTTACAAAATTTAGTTGTAACTTTGATTTTTTTTTTCTTCTTGAAACCACTGAATATATCAAATATAGTCTATTTATCATCGATTATCTGGTTCGTTATATTAAAATTCACGGATAAAAAAATGAGAAAAATAAAATGAAACGAAATCAAATAATTCAAAATGAGAATAAAAAAGTGTCGTTTTTTTTATTTTTGTTTATGTATATTTTATTGTATATAATATAAAATTTATTCTTGTCACGTGAGCTATATAGAAAAACATCGATGTCAAATAAACCATATACGATGAATTTAGTGATTTCAGATAAATAAAAAAACCAAAACAAAAAATAATCAAAATTACTTATAAATATCAAACTTTGACAAAGCATAGGACTACAGTATAGAACACAGAACACCACATAGCACTAAAATTAAAATTTTCGCAAACAAAAACGTTAGGTGGATTGTTCGAGGTTGAAGCATAACAATAAAATACTGATATTCCAATAATGTTAAAATTGTAATTTTATTTATCCCTTTTTATTTTGGGATACAATTATCTACGTCCTATTATCAATTAAAATTATATATTCGACAATATATTTACGTTATTGTCAACAACTTGGCAAAAACTTATGTGAGACGGTCTCACGTGTCGTATTTAATTTGTGAGACGGATCTCTTATTTGGGTCATCCATGAAAAAGTATTATCTTTTATGCTAAGAGTATTACTTTCTATTGTGAATATCAGTATGGTTGACTCGTCTCACAGATAAAGATTCGTGAGATAGTCTCACAAGATACCTACTCCAACAACTTTGATGATATGTGTAAACATCAAGACTAAGCTTATACATCAACCGTGACACTAAGTTAAACACATTCCGAAACACAGATTGTAGCAATAACATTCCCAAAGAAGTCGATGTTTATTAATTTGATCGACACCGCCGTGGGTGATTAGGTATTGTTATCATTTTCAGCAATCTCAATTTATTGAAGATTGTAAAACGAGATTATAGGCAGAGAAGAGAGGAAAATTGAAAGAAGAATTGGGAATGAATTATGCTGAGAATTTCAAGAATACAAATCTGTTTTCTTTCTTTCCTTTTTCCCTTTGAGATCGCGTGGCTCTATTCTTCTGGTCATGTCAGATTCATAGTCAAAAATATTTGTAAGACAACCCATGAAGCAAGCATGCAAACGTTTATTGAATATTATAATTAAAAAAATATTTATCGATCAATATATTTTCTCCCGAAAGTCACGAACAGTAACACTATCGATATTTTCAGATATATTTATTGAGTAGCTAGTTAGATTTTGGAAATGGTTTCATGGTTGGCTTATCAATTGATTAAATTATTCTTGACTCAAATTGATCATTCGAATAACTTTGTCATAACGTGTGAAACTAACTTGAACTGATGCAACAAATATTTTGGTCAAAATGATATATAAAGAATGAAACAAAACTTTAATTTTGTGTGTCTATCATAAATGATTATATGAAACAAGTAGATGAATACATGAGTTTGTTTGTAGAAGTTCGAGGACTAAATCCAACAATGTCTCATTTTCCTCTGTTTTCGAAAGTTTCCACTAAAAGATTTGGATTTATACTATACATTTTTACAAACACGATCCAACTAAAGTCACATTCTCGGTTAAAACTCCTAGCACTTTCAATTCGTCAGGACACACAATCCCTAACCGATCTACCAAACGACAAGTCTAGAGAAAGCTCTCGTTGATTCTTCATGCCAATTTGGTTCTTGAAGCATGTAACATATGAAGGTCCATGACATAACTCTTGATTTATCCTTCTTTTTTTTGTTAACATCAAAACTTAATGTCCTATTATAACTGTTACATCCACATAGATAGAGATACATGTATGTAAATATTCGTTGTTCTTTTAATCGAAAAGAATATATACAGAGCATAAATTACTCAAGTAAAAAAGGCTTCTTTCGAATTGCAATAAAAAATGCTTCTTTCTGGTTGAAACTTTTCGTCTTTGTGATAAGCACCGTTGCTTCAGAAACCACATCAGATCCTCAGGAATTAGAGTCTCTTACAAACATTGTGAGCTGTTTGAGGAATCTTGTTATCCTAACAATGTCAAACGAAACACCTTATATTTTATGTATCATCCTTGTTTTCCTCCTATAATCGATTTCCGTTTCTTATACTAATTTCTCAAATTAGTTTTGTCGACCAATAATTTCTTTTCCAATAAATAAAAATATATAATATGTGATACATTTGTACTACATCTTAAAAATTAAATATTTAAAATGAGTTTATAATGGGTTTACAATGAACTTCTATAGCAACTTGGGATAATCATTTTCGTAAAACGAGAACGAATACGAAGTAATTGTTATAAGAGCTCATTGTGCAGTCACGCAGGCGCGGGTCCGAGCTCGGGGTGACATAATAGATTTCGGTTTTTTATTCTTACTTGGGTCTTCTTATTCGTACTTTATTTTTTAAATTCATATTTCAAAATGACAGTGTAGTCACTCACTATTTTTTATAATTATATTTTGATCCTCATTTAAATATAAACCAAATGAATTATAAAAAACATTGAAAAAAAACGCAACGCGTGCGTCTATGCACTAATACTAATAAAGTGGTTGCAATCGACGATATATTCCGACACTAAAAGATGATATTACGTATTTGATTCCAAATTATTGTTGTTCTGTACCATTCCAAATTATTGTTGTTCTGTTAGACCAGTTAATATATATAATCAAAAGAAAAGAATCTTGAAAAGTAGTTATCTACTGTCAATATTCCAAATTATTTTTTACTAAGATGCGAATCAAGAATTTATAAATTACTGTACTTTTTTTTGTGAGTCTACGATTTGTAGATTTCATTAGTCAAAGCAAATAAACTAATTTATTGCAACTTTTTTGATGAAACCAAATCGAATTTCAATCTTAGTGCAAAATGACACATTTTCAGTATTTTTAATTTAATTTAATTTGAGGAGTGTTATATATATGTACATACACACTAGAAAAGTGCACGTGCGTTGCACGTAAGCAACTAAACTACTGAAAATATATGAATGAAATTTTGATAATATTTAAATGAATTAAAATATGGCTAGTAGCATTTATCAATTGAAACAAACCAAACCACAAAAAATAAAAATCATGACCATAGACGGTATATGAATCGGAAAAAGTTATCTTATCCACATGATACATTTTTCAATAAGCTTCTTGGTTGCTTTTGACAAATCAACTCTTTGTCGTAGTTTTTATAATATGCGTATAACCATTTTGGTATACTCAACAAGTATATTATGATATTTAACACTTATTAATGATTGAATTAAGTACAGTATTAATTATCATATTAAACTAACACAGAAAATGACTTAAAGAACCTCATGAACACAACGAATTGTAAAATAAATGAAAGAGTAAAATAGTAAGCTCACAATTCAAATGAAAATAAAATATTAATAATAGTAAAATAGATGTTAGTAATATTAATTTTTTTAAAAAAAATATGTAACATGTAATTAAATTAAATTTAAAAGTAAAATCAAATTAATAATTATTTTGATTGAATTAAGTATACTATTAATGATCATATTAAACTAACATATAAAATGACCTAACTAACCTCATGAACACTACAAATTGTAAAATATATGAATGAAATTTAGATAATATTTAAATGAATTAAAATATGGCTAGTAGCATTTATCAATTGAAACAAAACCAAACCACAAAACATAAAAATCATGACCATAGACGGTATATGAATCGGAAAAAGATATCTTATCCACATGACACATTTTTCAATATGCTTCTTGGTTGCTTTTGACAAATCAACTCTTTGTCGTAGTTTTTATAATATGCGTATAATCATTTTGGTATACTTAACAAGTATATTATGATCTTTAACACTTATTAATGATTGAATTAAGTATACTATTGATGATCATATTAAACTAACATAGAAAATGACTTAAAAAACCTCATGAACACAACAAATTGTAAAATAAATGAAAGAGTAAATAGTAAGCTCACAATTCAAATGAAAATAAAATATTAATAATAGTAAAATAGATGTTAGTAATATTAATTTTTTAAAAAAAAATATGTAACATGTAATTAAATTAAAATTAAAAGTATAATCAAATTAATAATTATTTTGATTGAATTAAGTACAGTATTAATTATCATATTAAACTAACATAGAAAATGACTTAACTAACCTCATGAACACTACAAATTGTAAAATATATTAATGAAATTGAATTAAGAATTAAAAGAATGAGAATAAGGCAAGTAGCATTTATCAATTGAAACAAAACCAAACCACAAAACATAAAAATCATGACCTTAGACGGTATATGAATCGGAAAAAGTTATCTTATCCACATGACACATTTTTCAATATGCTTCTTGGTTGCTTTTGACAAATCAACTCTTTGTCGTATTTTTTATAATATGCGTATAATCATTTTGGTATACTTAACAAGTATAGTATGATCTTTAACACTTATTAATGATTGAATTAAGTACAGTATTAATTATCATATTAAACTAACATATAAAATGACCTAACTAACCTCATGAACACTACAAATTGTAAAATATATTAATGAAATTTAGATAGTATTTAAATGAATTAAAATCTGGCTAGTAACATTTATCAATTGAAACAAACCAAACCACAAAAAATAAAAATCATGACCATAGACGGTATATGAATCGGAAAAAGTTATCTTATCCACATGATACATTTTTCAATATGCTTCTTGGTTGCTTTTGACAAATCAACTCTTTGTCGTATTTTTTATAATATGCGTATAACCATTTTGGTATACTCAACAAGTATATTATGATCTTTAACACTTATTAATGATTGAATTAAGTATACTATTACTGATCATATTAAACTAACATATAAAATGACCTAACTAACATCATGAACACAACAAATTGTAAAATAAATGAAAGGATGAAATTGTAAGCTCATAATTCAAACTCATATATTTATAATAGTAAAATAGATGTTAGTAATATTAAATTTTTTCAAAAAAATATATAACATGTAATTAAATTAAATTTAAAAGTAAAATAAAAATAATAAATACCTTAACTAAGTACTCTATTAATAATCCTATTAAACTTACTTAGAAAATAATTTAAAGAACATCATGAACACAACAAATTGTAAAATATATTAATGAAATTGAATTAAGAATTAAAAGAATGAGAATAAGGCAAGTAGCATTTATCAATTGAAACATAACAAAACCACAAAACATAAAAATCATGACCTTAGACGGTATATGAATCGGAAAAAGAAATCTTATCCACATGACACATTTTTCAATATGCTTCTTGGTTGCTTTTGACAAATCAACTCTTTGTCGTAGTTTTTATAATATGCGTATAATCATTTTGGTATACTTAACAAGTATATTATGATATTTAACACTTATTAATGATTGAATTAAGTATACTATTACTGATCATATTAAACTAACACAGAAAATGACTTAAAGAACCTCAAGAACACAACGAATTGTAAAATAAATGGAAGAGTAAAATAGTAAGCGCACAATTCAAATGAAAATAAAATATTAATAATAATAAAATAGATGTTAGTAATATTAATTTTTTAAAAAAAAATGTAACATGTAATTAAATTGAATTTAAAATTAAAATCAAATTAATAATTATTTTGATTGAATTAAGTACAGTATTAATTATCATATTAAACTAACATAGAAAATGACTTAACTAGCCTCATGAACACAACAAATTGTAAAATATATTAATGAAATTTAGATAGTATTTAAATGAATTAAAATCTGGCTAGTAACATTTATCAATTGAAACAAAACCAAACCACAAAACATAAAAATCATGACCATAGACGGTATATGAATCGGAAAAAGTTATCTTATCCACATGATACATTTTTCAATAAGCTTCTTGGTTTATTTTGACAAATCAACTCTTTGTCGTAGTTTTTATAATATGCGTATAATCATTTTGGTATACTTAACAAGTATATTATGATATTTAACACTTATTAATGATTGAATTAAGTACAGTATTAATTATCATATTAAACTAACATATAAAATGACCTAACTAACCTCATGAACACTACAAATTGTAAAATATATTAATGAAATTTAGATAGTATTTAAATGAATTAAAATATGGCTAGTAACATTTATCAATTGAAACAAAACCAAACCACAAAACATAAAGATCATGACCATAGACGGTATATGAATCGGAAAAAGTTATCTTATCCACATGATACATTTTTCAATAAGCTTCTTGGTTTATTTTGACAAATCAACTCTTTGTCGTATTTTTTATAATATGCGTATAATCATTTTGGTATACTTAACAAGTATAGTATGATCTTTAACACTTATTAATGATTGAATTAAGTACAGTATTAATTATCATATTAAACTAACATAGAAAATGACTTAAAAAACCTCATGAACACAACATATTATAAAATATATAAAAAAGTAAAATAGTAAGCTCACAATCCAAATGAAAATAAAATATTAATAATAATAAAATAGATGTTAGTAATATTAAATTTTTAAAAAAAATATGTAACATGTAATTAAATTAAATTTAAAAGTAAAATAAAAATAATAAATACCTTAACTAAGTACTCTATTAATAATCCTATTAAACTTACTTAGAAAATAATTTAAAGAACATCATGAACATGACAAATTATAAAACAAAAAAATGGTAAAACAATTAGTTTATAAATGAAAATCATATATTTATAATAGTAAAATAGATGTAAGTAATATTAAATTTTTTCAAAAAAATATGTAACATGTAAATAAATTAAATTTAAAAATAAAATCAAATTAATAATTATTTTGATTGAATTAAGTACAGTATTAATTATCATATTAAACTAACATATAAAATGACCTAACTAACATCATGAACACAACAAATTGTAAAATATATTAATGAAATTTAGATAGTATTTAAATGAATTAAAATATAGCTAGTAGCATTTATCAATTGAAACATAACAAAACCACAAAACATAAAAATCATGACCTTAGACGGTATATGAATCGGAAAAAGTTATCTTATCCACATGATACATTTTTCAATATGCTTCTTGGTTGCTTTTGACAAATCAACTCTTTGTCGTATTTTTTATAATATGCGTATAACCATTTTGGTATACTCAACAAGTATATTATGATATTTAACACTTATTAATGATTGAATTAAGTATACTATTAATGATCATAATAAACTAACATATAAAATGACCTAACTAACCTCAAGAACACAACGAATTGTAAAATAAATGAAAGAGTAAATAGTAAGCTCACAATCCAAATGAAAATAAAATATTAATAATAATAAAATAGATGTTAGTAATATTAAATTTTTTCAAAAAAATATATAACATGTAATTAAATTAAATTTAAAAATAAAATCAAATTAATAATTATTTTGAGTGAATTAAGTACACTATTAATGATCATATTAAACTAACATAGATAATGACTTAAAGAACCTCAAGAACACAACGAATTGTAAAATAAATGGAAGAGTAAAATAGTAAGCTCACAATTCAAATGAAAATCAAATATTAATAAAAGAAAAATAAATTTTAGTAATATTAAATTTTTTCAAAAAAATATATAACATGTAATTAAATTAAAATTAAAAGTATAATCAAATTAATAATTATTTTGATTGAATTAAGTATACTATTAATGATCATAATAAACTAACATATAAAATGACCTAACTAACCTCAAGAACACAACGAATTGTAAAATAAATGAAAGGGTGAAATTGTAAGCTCATAATTCAAACTCATATATTTATAATAGTAAAATAGATGTTAGTAATATTAAATTTTTAAAAAAAATATGTAACATGTAATTAAATTAAATTTAAAAATAAAATCAAATTAATAATTATTTTGATTGAATTAAGTACACTATTAATGATCATATTAAACTAACATAGAAAATGACTTAAAGAACCTCATGAACACAACAAATTGTAAAATAAATGAAAGGGTAAAATAGTAATCTCACAATTCAAATGAAAATCAAATATTAATAATAGTAAAATAGATGTTAGTAATATTAAATTTTTTAAAAAATATGTAACATGTAATTAAATTAAATTAAATTTAAAAGTAAAATCAAATTAATAATTATTTTGATTGAATTAAGTACATTATTAATGTAATNTTGCTAGCTCATGTATGATGTAAATGCTTTTCAAGGTTTTTAAAGATAGAGCTATCAGCAACTGGAAGATGTCGCTTAACAGACATAATCCAATTTCAGGCATGATAAACTGTATTGATGGTAAAAACTTTAGATGCTGAATCTACATATTACAATTTTGAAACTATACGGTTAACACCAGATTCTTTGCCCGTACAAGAGCTTTCCCACGTATTTCAAAATCCGGATGGAGACAGAAAAAATTTAAAATTAAACAAAAATGCGAAGACAAAAATAATAATAGAAAAAGGATAAAAAAAAACCAACAAAAAAAAAAAAAAAAAAAAAGTAAAAAAAAAAAAAAAAAAAAAAAAAAAAAAAAAAAAAAAACAAAGACATCGAACTAACATCAAAATTGCAAATAAACAAACACAGAAAACCAAAAATACGAATTTTTCATGATTAATCATACATTTCATAATCCTGAAATTATAAAAACTCTTGTTACTTACATTTTTTTAGCAAGACTTCATGATATTACATGGTATTTTTGAAATCTTGAGAAAAATTTGAAAGCTGGATTTTATTTCGATATATCAGGAAACTTAACATTTGGAGTCAGAAGGGAATTTAGACGAGAGGTTCTAATTGTTTGATATGACAATATGCTTACTTTCTACATAGCTAAGTAATAGACATGAACTAGAATTTAATTCTTATTATTTGAATGAACGACATCAAAACTGACAAGCACTCATCCACCATACTTTTTATGCTTATTCTCTCCAACCTGGCTTACATATCATGCCTGCATGTGCTTCTGATCTTAATTACCTGAAAAAAATTGATGCAGCAGGATATTGCATGAACCAAATTATGTATATATAAGCTAGAATTTTCAGACTATATAGATAATTACATCAAATTCATTGATTTGTGCAAATGGTTAATTAATTATTTTCACAGTTTCTATATTATTGTTCGCGACTTCGCGATTAGCGTATTTAAACTCGATGGCTGAGAGATTAATGTATAACCAGATGTAACAAAAGACTGATTTGACAAGAGCTAGCATTTTGTCTGGTTAAGCTAATATATAATTCTTTGATGGTAGAGGAAATTAGCACCAAATCTTTCTATATTTAACATCAGTGGTGGATATAATGAAAGTCCCAATCAGAACATATTCTGAAGACTATTTAGCAAATAAAAGGAGAAAATTTTAAGCTATGGACTAGTATAAAAACCATTGGCACCAAGTTATAATTCAAGCCAACAATATTCGAAATACTTAAATATAAAAAAGAAACCAGGTCAGTAAATTTCTTGAGAAGAAAAATGGGTGCCGGTCTCTCAACTGATATTCGTCAGACCAGTACTAGATTGTATAATCGATCGCCATCAATCCAGAAGGGTGGTCAAGTTATTGCATTCCACTCCTCAACGAAGTGGAGAATTCATTTCGAATCCGCAAAACAAACTTCGAAACTTGTATACATTATATGAGTTTCGCGATATTGTTATTAAAACTTTGTCTGATCTTGTGAAATTTCATCAGGGTTTTCTAATGATTATTTTCTTGTTGAAGATGGTGGTGGATTTCACAGCTTCCTGGTGCGGGCCGTGCCGTTACATTGACCCTGCAATCAACGAATTCGCCGTGAAATACACGGATGTCGACTTCATCAAGATTGATGTTGATGAGCTATTTGTATGCTAGATTATCTTCCTGCTAGATTATCTTCCCACTTTTCAATCAAAATCTAGTCCTAACCATCCGTATGCATCGAAATTTAATTATTTTCTGATCAAATCATGTTGTCGGGATCGTGTAAACTGCAGGATGTCGCACAAGATTTCGGGGTGCAAGCAATGCCTACTTTCCTGCTGATGAAGAGAGGGAAGATAGTTGATAAGGTTGTGGGGGCAAAGAAGGATGACCTACAAAAGAAGATTGACAAACACAGATTCTGAGACAGAACCCTAATTAAGTGGGCTTTGACCTTTATTCAGTGGCACAAGTGAACCAAGAATATCTTCAACGCTCTTATCTGGAATAATATACTATTTGCATGCATGTATTTGGATTTCGTACGATTCATGTATTCTCTCTAGAGAATCAAGAGTGATTGCTACGGTTTTATTTTCGATATTTCTAAGAAATAATTTCTTTGGCACGTATGTTTTGAGATGACATGTGAGATCAGTTCCATTTATACTGTTTTTGAACGAAGATATTTTATGAAAATACATGAAATCCTAGAAAATCAATCCTAGAAAATCATGAATATTTATTAAAAATATGATAAACTGATTGATTTTATCATAGTTGTTGAAAAATAATATTTAAAATGTGTGTATTGAATATTTGAATGTTGAAAATTAGGTAAAATTAGGTGTTGAGTATTGAAATTTGTGTGTGATGATGAAGGTAATGATGTAATTTATTTTTGGATTATTTGTAAAAATTTTCTATAAATAGATCTCTCATTTGTGAAGAAAATCACAAATTGAGTTGAGAGAAAAATATTATAAGGTGTGTAGTGTGATAATTTTGAGAGTTTGAGATTTTTACTTTTTACCGTAAATTTTTACTTTTTCACAACACGTTATCAGCACGAAACTCTAAAAGTCCTCCATATTTTTCCAAGCTCCAAAACAGAAGAAAAAGGTAACAAAAGTAATAATATTTATTTTATTGTTATTTATTTATTGTTTATATATGTAATATATAATATAATGTTATTGTTAGAAATAATAAAAATAATTTTTTCAAAAACTTGTTATAAATCCTGGGAGGATGTTAAGACGACATCCCACACTCCCGGTAAGGGATACGACAAGTATAAAAGCCTATAAGGTTTTTAAACAAAATATCTTATGACACCTCATTATAATATTGTGATATGATATACATAATTATTTAAAACATTACTAATATTATATACACCATATTATTACCATAAAATTATACAAATACATA
>NC_133317.1:6329988-6366060 GCF_012295235.1 Primulina huaijiensis | reverse complement strand
ATAATTCTTCAATATTAACCAATTGGCATGATCGATTAGGACATCCTGGTTCAACAATGATGCGAAGAATTATAGAAAATACACATGGTCATCCATTGAAAGACCAGAAGATCTTTCAGAATAATAAGTTTCAATGTAAAGCATGTTCTCTTGGAAAACTTATTATAAGACCATCACCAGCCAAAATCCAAACTGAATCACCAATGTTTCTTGAACGTATTCAGGGTGATATTTGTGGACCAATCCATCCACCATGTGGACCATTCAGATACTTTATGGTATTGATTGATGCCTCCAGCAGATGGTCACATGTATGTTTATTGTCAACTCGAAATGTTGCATTTGCAAGATTACTTGCTCAAATAATAAAATTGAGGAATCAATTTCCCGATTATACAATCAAGAAAATTAGACTTGATAATGCTGGTGAATTTACTTCCCAGACTTTCAATGATTATTGTATGTCTATGGGAATCATTGTTGAGCATCATGTTGCTCATGTACATACACAGAATGGATTGGCTGAATCATTGATTAAACGTCTGCAAATGATTGCTAGACCAATGATTATGAAAACAAAGCTTCCTATTTCTATATGGGGACATGCAATTTTACATGCTGCTTCATTAATTCGCATCAGACCAAGTGCATATCATAAATACTCCCCATTGCAACTTGCATTTGGTAAAGAACCAGACATTTCTCATCTGAGAATTTTTGGATGTATGGTGTATGTGCCTATTGCACCACCTCAACGAAAGAAAATGGGACCTCAAAGAAAGATTGGAATTTATATCGGTTATGATAGTCCATCAATCATTCGATATCTTGAACCTCGGACAGGCGACGTGTTAACAGCACGTTTTGCTGATTGTCATTTTAATGAGGAAATCTTCCCAATGTTAGGGGGAGACAAGAAACATACCGAAAAGGAAATTACATGGTATGTATCATCATTGTTAGATCTAGATCCAAGAACACAACAATGTGAAAAAGATGTACAGCAAATTGTGCACTTGCAAAGAATAGCAAATCAAATACCAGATGCATTTACAGATATAAAAAGGGTAACTAAATCATATATACATGCTGTAAATGCTCCTGCTCGAATTGAAATTCCAAAGAAACAAATTGAACAAAGTCATGATGTCGTAAAACGCCTGAAGCGTGGAAGGTCAGTCGGTTCCAAGAATAAAAATCCTCGAAAAAGAAAATTCATAGAGAAACACAATGATCACAAAATAGATAATGATGTTCCTGAAGTAACACATGATGATCACAAAATAGAAAATGTTGTTCCTGAAGAAACACATGATGATGAAAATGTTATGTCAGAACCACAAACTGACGAGAATCATGAAATCTCTATTAATTATATTAATACTGGAAAAATATGGAACCGAAAAGATATAGAAGAAATTGATGATATATTTTCTTATAATGTGGCAATCGACATCATAAATGATAATGAAGATCATGAACCAAAATCTTTTGGTGAATGTAAAAATCGGCAGGATTGGATAAAATGNTTATTCTGTGAAATTACAAAGATCATTATATGGGTTAAAGCAATCTGGCCGAATGTGGTATAATCGGCTAAGTGATCACTTGATGAAAAAGGGATATGTAAATAATTCAATATGCCCTTGTGTTTTCATTAAGAAAACAACATCCGGATGCGTAATTATTGCTGTATATGTTGATGATTTAAACATCATTGGAACGAATAAGGAAATTCAAGAAGTTGTTTCATACTTGAAGGAAGAATTTGAAATGAAGGATATTGGAAAAACCAAGTATTGTTTGGATTTACAAATTGAACAAAAAGAATGTAGAATATTTGCTCACAAGAAAAATTATACAGAAAATATCCTTAAACGTTTTAATATGGATAAATCAAATCCTTTAAGTACTCCAATGGTTGTTAGATCATTAAACATAGAAAAGGATCTATTTCGTCCATGTGAAGATTATGAAGATATTCTTGGTCCAGAAGTACCATATTTAAGTGCTATCGGTGCCCTTATGTATCTTACAAATTGTACAAGGCCTGATATATCTTTTGCCGTAAATTTATTGGCAAGATTTAGCACATATCCAACAAAGAGACACTGGAACGGAATTAAACATATATTCCGTTATCTACGAGGAACGACAGACTTGGGACTTTTGTATTCAAAAGATGCTAATCCAAGTATAATTGGTTATGCCGATGCTGGATACTTATCTGATCCACACAAGGCACGTTCTCAAACTGGATATGTATTTACTCGTGGAGGCACTGCAATTTCTTGGCGTTCACAGAAACAAACACTTGTAACAACTTCATCAAATCATGCCGAGATTATTGCACTACATGAAGCAAGCCGTGAATGTGTGTGGTTAAAATCAATGACTCAACATATCCAAATCTCATGCGGATTATCATTCGACGAGAAGCCTGTGATACTATATGAAGATAATGCTGCATGTGTTGCTCAAATGAAAGAAGGATACATAAAAAGCGACAGAACTAAACATATTCCTCCTAAGTTCTTCGCATTCACCAAGGAGCTTGAGAAGAATAAATGTATTGATGTTCGTCACATTCAATCAAGTGAAAACTCATCAGATCTCTTCACAAAGGCACTTCCTACGTCAATATTCAGAAAGCACATATATAATATTGGGATGCGCAATCTACGAAATTTGTGAAGAATTGTTCGTATCAACATGAGGGGGAGTTTACGTGACTGCACTCTTTTTCCCTTACTATGGTTTTTATCCCAATGGGTTTTTCCTAGTAAGGTTTTTAACGAGGCAGTATAAAAACACGTAATGAAGACAATCATTATGATCATCATCACAAAGGGGAGTGTTGAAAAATAATATTTAAAATGTGTGTATTGAATATTTGAATGTTGAATATTTGAATGTTGAAAATTAGGTAAAATTAGGTGTTGAATATTGAAATTTGTATGTGATGATGAAGGTAATGATGTAATTTATTTTTGGATTATTTGTAAAAATTTTCTATAAATAGATCTCTCATTTGTGAAGAAAATCACAAATTGAGTTGAGAGAAAATATTATAAAGTGTGTAGTGTGATAATTTTGAGAGTTTGAGATTTTTACTTTTTCACAACAATAGTATAATTTTGTAAATTTGTAGGAAATTATTGACTATTTTTAAAGTTTTAATTTTTAGAACAAATTGAATATTTATTCCTTTAAATTATATTTATTGTGCTACAATCATTTAATATATTTTTGGAATTTTTTTAATTGATATATATTACTTGATATAAAATAATTAAAATTATAATAAAAAAAATATAAAACATTTCGAACTAAACAAGTTTAAAGCTGTGCAGCTTGCCTTGGGATTAGAGATGTAAATGAACCGAGTTGGTTCGTGAGCCGAATAGAAAATTATTTGATTCGTATTTGAGCTTATTGAATTCGAGCCGAACTCAAACATGTTTGAACTTTTTTCGAGCCGAACTTTTGTTCAATAATTCGCGAGCCGCTCGCTATGATATATTATTAACATAATAGAATTATATATTAAATAAATAAATTTCGAGATTTTCGAGTATTTATTTTTTTAGCAATAATTCTATAGTTTGTGGCCATGTTCAAATTTTTCGAATCGAACTCGAGTTTTAATTTGAACATAAATCGAGTGAAAACTTTTAAAAATTTTGAACTTTCATCGAATTCGACCCAATTCTATGGTTGTCAATTCAGGTGGTCGGGTGGATTCGAGTCGAGCTGATGTATGATACTATTAAAAAGATGTTCTACACGAACTCGGCCTGAACCAACCCGAAAACTCCGAACCCGATTAATCTAACTCAACCCGGCTTAACCCGATTTTGACTTTTTAAATTTTTTTAAAATAATTAAATAATAATAATATTTAAATTTTAACACATAATAACAAAATCTATAATTTATGATTTAAATTTAAAAATCTAATTGTAGAAAATTAAAAATATATTTAAAAAATCAAATAAATATTTTTTAAAAAAAATAAAAAAATTACAAAATAAATATTAAATTATGGAATTTTATTATATAAATATATAATATATAAAAATATAGACAATATTTATTAATTATATATTTTTAAAAAAAATTAAAATTTTCGGACCAACTAACTCAATCCAATTATTTTTTCAAGTTAGATATCATGTCTAACCTAATCTGACTGAAACCCAAAAATCTCCAACATAAACTTTATTTTTTGGGGTCGAAACTCGAACATATCAGATTTTGACAACCCCTGCCCGATTCGGTTAGTTACACCCCAACCTTATATGAAGTACCCGAAAACTCAATTTTTAAAGTTGGTCCATTTGATTATTGGGCTTCTCGATCTGCCCATAATGTGGTAAATAACGAAACGTCATCCGCCGAATTTGAAGAATGGCTGCGGCTCTGGTCACCGCGCCGCCGGCATCCCCCTCCTCCCCTCAACACAACCACCGTCTCCACCAACTGTTAACCCAAAATGACATCATTACTATACGTCGCGTCAAACAAATCCACGCCAGAATCCTCCGCACAACCCCACCTCCTGAAAGCAACCCAGCAAGTATCTTTCTTTACAGCAGACTCGTCCATTACTACTCGTTACAAGACCTCAGTTACACTTTCCATGTTTTTACCCAAATTCCGAACCCAAATGCCTTCATTTACAATACTGTCATTAGAGCTTATGCTCGTAGCAAGGACCACAAAATGAAAGCATTTTCACTTTTTGAAGAAATGGTGAAGCTAGAGAGTGTGGTTCCGGATAACCATACATTTCCTTTTGTGTTAAAAGCTTGTGCTTATTTGTTTTCTTTGAGCGAAGGACAACAAGCACATGCTCACCTTTTGAAGTATGGGTTTGCCTCGGATGTATACATAAACAACAGTTTGATTCATTTCTATGCCTCTTGTGGGTGCTCGGAAAGCGCAAGAAAGGTGTTTGACAAAATGCAAGAGAGAAGCCTGGTTTCTTGGAATGTGATCATAGATGGGCTTGTGCAGATGGGGGATTTTGACGAGGCGTTGAAATTTTTTGTAGAGATGAATAAAACCTTCGAACCTGATGGCTACACGTTGCAGAGTGTGATAGATGCTTGTGCCGGTTTAGGGGCCTTGTCTATGGGTCTGTGGGCTCATGCATGTATTCTGAGAAAGTATGAAATGGATTCTGATTTTGATGTCCTGATTAGTAATTCTTTGGTGGCGATGTACTGCAAATGTGGGTCGTTGAGAATTGCCGAGCAGGCGTTTCAAGGGATGATGAGGCGAGATGTGAGTTCTTGGAACGTGATGATTTTAGGATTCGCAATGCATGGCGAGGCGGGTAGAGTGTTTGAACATTTTAGCCGAATGATGGATGAAGAAAAACTAATGCCCAATTCCATCACATTTGTTGGGGTCTTGACCGCTTGCAATCACAGAGGTTTGGTTGATGAGGGCCGTACATACTTCGATATAATGGTTAACGAGTACAAGATCGAGCCAGTTTTGCAGCACTATGGTTGTCTAATAGACCTTCTAGCTCGTAATGGGCTAATCAGTGAAGCACTTGATGTTGTATCAGGTATGACAATGAAGCCTGACAATGTGATTTGGAGAAGTCTTCTCGATGCTTGTTGTAAGCAAGGTATGAACATTGAGCTGATTGAAGAAATGGCTAGGCAGATAATGGGATCAGAAGAGGATGTTGCTAGTAGTGGCGATTATGTTCTTTTGTCAAGATTATATGCATCTGCTGATCGCTGGAATGAAGTTGGTTTAGTTAGGAAACTAATGACTGATAAAGGTGTTACTAAAGAACCTGGTTGCACTTCCATAGAAATCAATGGCATTGTTCACGAATTTTTCGCTGGAGACATGACTCATTCCCGAAAGAAAGAAATTTTTCAGTTCTTGGATGTGGTTAACCAGAAATTGGAGGCAGAAGGGTATGTTCCTGATTATGCGCAGGCATCCATGGTGAATGAGTTTGATGATGAGAAGGGAAACTCACTTAGACTTCATAGTGAGAGATTGGCCATCGCTTTTGGGTTGTTGAACTCAAAGCCTGGGGTTCCGATTCGTGTGTTCAAGAACCTGCGTGTGTGCAAAGATTGCCATAATTTTACCAAATTAATCTCCAGAATGTTTGACGTGGAGGTTGTTATGCGAGATCGTATCCGTTTTCATCATTTTAGAGATGGCATGTGTTCTTGTAAAGATTTTTGGTAAGGCATAGGTGGGTTCTTACTTGAAATGCAGTTTGTTTAACATTAATCTGCAATACATACGATTGCCATGAGTATATTCCAAGGCCCTGATATACATTCTTAATGGTGTAACAAATCGAGTTCAATAAATTTTTTTAAAAAAATCATGCTTTTATTTAGGTTCATGAATCTTGGACTCAATTTTTTCTGGCTCGCAGGCATCAGTATTGTTATTGGAGAAAATTTTGGTCGGAGAAGCATACACGAATGTCATTGTACTCCAAGTAACTTTCACAAAAAAAAATTGTGAACATGTTAATCTAGTCTAAATAAAGTAATCACCAAATAATATTTCACTCGAGAATTTAAAATGCTGCTCATAAATTTTTTCCTACAAAATCAGCTTAAGATCCACAGAAAAGAAGAGTAAAAAAGGAACAAAAAAACGAAGAATGGGAGAGCTGTAAGAAACCAGCAATAACAGCTACAGATTGTCTCTTCACTCAGCTTGAATGTATATATATACTCGAAGCATTCAAAATTATTCGATCAAAATTGATGGGATCTCCGAATTCCTTCTATAAAATGGCACTCCAGTATTGTCCAAATCTTGAGATACTGAAACACAAGAATATGAAAACATATGAGCCAACAATAATGGTAATATTCAATCCAAAGAATAGGCGGATGCACGTAAATGAGGCGAGATCATGTAACAAAGACGGAAACAATCTTAAACGCAGTTGCCAATTTTAATGCAGCCTAGTGCTTCATACAGAATGCATAAACAAAATCTAATCGATAAAAGATCACCTCTTGATGATGGTGGCACGACAATAACGTGCATGGTAGTGTTATTCGGCGGAAGCTGCAGATGAAGAGGATAAAGCTTTCCATTCAATGGGCTTCGAGCACACACTGTAATACCCTCGACTCCTAACTCGACCTCCAGCCTCCTCGTCAACTCATGCACTCCATTTCCCTTGAACGAAATGCAGAGCTCCTCAAATCCATGATCAACTTCTCCATTTTCGTCAGCTATGTAAAAGTAAATTAGTCTCCCTTCGTTCCCTTTCGGTAGCAAACCAACGAGAGAATCACTTGACTGCAGAATCATGGAGAAAACATAGAATCAAAATACTACATATATACCAATAACCATTTGTACTAACTTCTTGATATATATATCTTACATTCAGCAAATGAACCACCTGAAAATTTAGTCAAAAGTAATTTACTTCTTCAAGACAATACTACCAAAATTTGTACCAATCCATTTCCGAATTAGTTATTTAATTCTTCAAGACAATACTAGTCAAAAGTAATTTACTTCTTCAAGACAATACATTACCAAAATTTCTTCATTTTTTAATCTATAGATTGTAATGCATTAAGTTTTGGACCAAGATTTTGTTCTCAAGTTGTACGTTTTTATCTAAAATGAACAACTTCTCCAATTGTTCGGATCTCTTTTTATAAAATATTTGCAAATTAATTCTCTTAAAAAGTATTAGAAATCACAATTTAACTCATAAACAAGACTAAATAATTACCTTCTGTCTAGAAAAACTCGCAGACTTGGTCGTAGTTGGCGAGCTCGATTCTGAAATGGAAGAATCTTCCTTCTCCGCCAGCAGTGGCGGCGGCGCCTTCCCCGCCGGCGATTGCGCCACTAGAATCTCAACCACGTGCACCTCCCACGAAATCCACTCCTGGGTCGCCGTCCGATGCGGGATATCATGCGTTACCGAATTCCTCCACGGCGGCAAGCCTCCATTCGCACGCAAGAACTGCCCGTACCTCGTCTTCAACTTAACCCCGCCGTTATCTGGAATAGGCTCCCATTCGACGGAGCTGTCGAGCCGCCTCGGAAGCGACTGGATCACTTTCCGGCCCGTCATGCCCAGAAGAAACGGCTGGTTGGAGGCGGTCAAGTACTTGTTGTAACAACTCTTGAGCCGGATTATGTTGTCGGAATTTTCCACGAATTCCACAGTCCATTTTGCGGATTTGGAGGAACCGTTACGGTCTTGGATCACGGATTCCTCGTCTTCATCGGCGGTTAGATACTTGTCGTGGGAGCTTTTTAGGCGGACTGTTTTTGCAGTTAGGAATAAATCCATGGCGGCTGTGCTGCTTCGGAACGTAAATTTTGAGCTGAGTTTCTGCGTTAATTAATGTAGAAAAGAAAATGTAATTAAACTAGTTTAATGGAAGACAGATCGGGTTCGATTACTTGAGAATTAATAGTCAAAGATTGAAGCGGAAACAGAGTCAGGTGGCGGCCAGAGTCAAAAGAATGAAGCACACGGTTTCGGTGTTTGTCCTAACGTGGTTAATGCATTTGTTTTGGAGCAAGAAAAGTCAAATGAATAATATTTTAATTAAATTTAATGAGTAGTTAACTATCTCACAAATTTTTATTTGTGAGACGGCTTAACTATATTGATATTCACAATAAAAAATAATACTCTTAGAATAAAAAGTAATATTTTTTCATAAATGACCCAAATAAGATATCTGTCTCACAAAATACGACCTGTGACATTATCTCAGACAAGTTTTTGCCAAATTTAATCTATCCTCGTAAAAAAAAAATCACCGTACGATTTCACGAGTGTGTTTTTAATTTAGGCAAAAACTTGTGTGAGACGGTCTCACGGGTCGTATTTGTGAGACGGATCTTTTATTTGGGTCATCCATGAAAAAGTATTACTTTTTATGCTAAGAGTATTACTTTTTGTTGTGTATATGGGTAGGGTTGATCTGTCTCACAAATTAGGATCCTTGAGACGGTCTCACATGATACTTACTCTTTAATTTAATGATTTATCTAACTAATTATTCAAGTTTACATTTTACAAAGCAATTGTAAATTATATTACACAGTGCCAGTCAATTAACATTTATTTCATATATAAATTTAAAATTTAATTAATACTAACATCTCTAAAAAAATTATTTAAATTTCAAATCATGCATCAAAATAATTCCACGGAGCAAAGGAAAATTCTTGAGAAAAATCTTATAGATTAAATTTTAGTTAAATTGTTGAACGATTCCTTAAATTATATTCACACTTTCTGTTTTCGTTCTATACTTTAGGATATGAATAATATGTTTATTATTGGGAAAATTTTCAATATTAGTCATATATGTATTGATGTTTGACATTTTTAGTCCTATAATTTTTATCGAATTAATTATAATCCCGCAACTCTATTTCAAAGATCAATTTTAATTTATTCATTCTTATCTAAATCTTGTAATTTAATAATATAATATCATATCACATTTTTATAACTATTTGGTTAAAAAAAATCTCTCTGACATGCATGATTGTTTAATAATGTAATTATAAAAAAAATTAACAATTAAATTAGTCAATCAATTACATGATTTTAATGATAAGGTCTAAAATTTATCATCCAAACATATAACATAATTATAATTGATTCAACAAAATATAAACGACTAGAAATGTCTCACTTAAATACTTACATGATCAAAACTAATATTTTTCTTATTAATACTCAATTATAGTTCACAAAAACTCACGTGAGATTATCTCACTGGTTAACTTTGTGAGATGAATCTCCTACCCGACTTATGAAAAATATTATTTTTTATGTTAAAAATATTATTGTTCACTGTAAAAAAATTTATTTTTGTTAGTTATGTTATAAAGAAATATTATGTAAAATATGTTGATTTGAGTTAAAAGTATTTGACTCGAGAGAAATATTACTTTTTATATCCAAATATTATTTTCACGGCAAAAGTATCATTTTTTTGGTTAATTATGTCATGAAAAAATATTATATAACACATTTTGATTTGAGTGAAAATTATTACTTTTTACGTCAAAAGTATATTGAGTAATATATATTAGTTTGAGTACAAAATATTATTTTTAGTTTGTAGGATGAACAGAATCGACATATCTCACAAATATAATAGATATGTGACGGAGACCTACTTATTTTAATTACTAAGCGAAGAAAAAGAGTTGTTGATGATGAAATGCCAAACAAAGTTGACATATCTGGTGTAGAGAGGGATATTCTAGATATGATCTTCCGGCGCAAAGCCATTGGATAGGCAAAAAGTATCCATAGGATATATGTACCGTATTGGAAGAAGATCTCCGGTGTTGCATAAATACCTTCATCGAGAACAAAGGTGACGTTGAAGCCGATAATCCCGGTGGGGCAGGATTGACTGACGACTCGATGCCAAATCCTAAACTGGAAAGTGATGAGTAGCTCAAAACAATCGACAAATAATCCGTCGAAGCCTCATCCATCGGCGCTACCACTGCCTCCACGTCCCACATAACCCAATCATGTGTAGCACCAGCATAAAGGCTATCATGTGTAACTGAATTCCTCCATGGCGGCGAACCGCCGTTAGCCCTCAGATAAGTCCCCCCGATTAACGCCCGTAACTTCACTTGAAACCCATCTCGTATCGGCTGCCACTCGATTGTCATATCTTTTGTATGATTTATAGGCATGGTTTGCAAGACTTTGCGACCAGTCATGCCCGGCAAAAAATGGTGACTCGAGGCGGTGAGGTAGCGGTTGTGACAGCTTTTCAGGCGGATTACATAGCTGTTGCTTTCGACGAGTTCCACCAGCCACCGGGCATTGGTGGTGGCGCCGTTTCTGCTCTGCCGTGTGGATATTTGATCATCGTCTGCTATTAAGTATTTGTTTAAGTGGCTTCTCAGTTTCACTGCCTTGGCGTTGTTGAAGAATTCCATTGACAAACTAGAGAAAAGGGTTTATTTGATTACATTATTTTATGCATGGGATTGGGAATTTATTTTGTAACTAAAGGCATGAAAAAGAGCTCCTCAGAAAATAGAAGAAAAGAAAAAAGGCATGAAAAAAAGGGTTCTTGTTTTATGGTTATGGATCATTCCCTTCAGTTGTTAAACATTGGGAAAATGATTTTCTTTATCCAATTTTATATTTTGGTCCATTATGTTGCTTGAAGATCGGTTTTGATACTGTGATTTTTAAATTTTTGGTTATTTTGATCTAATTGTTAACTAACATGACATCTGACAAATCAGCAATTTTTATGTCATGTCAAAATACTAGTATTTTTTGATATTATATCAGTAAAATTAGAAGTTGGTACATAAAAACCTTTCCGAATTCCTGGAGAGGAAGATGCATCTTGGGTTGACGTAGAAAGATACGAAATTTTTTGTGTTGCTCATGTATACTTTTTGGCTTTGATTTTAAATATATTCTCCATTCTAGTTATTTGAAATCTGTCAATCTATCTAAATCTTTTCATTCAACACAACTTTAATTTCAATTTTGTCAGCCTCAGCTAAAATGCTAGCTTCAATACTTGACCAATGTGGTTTACATGTTAAATATTAGCTAGAGAATTTACTCAGTGTATACTAAAAAATAGAGACGAGTGTTCCATTGTCATTAAAAAAAATAACATTAAGAAGTGTATTATTTCCACTTTATGAAATGAAAAGTTCGCAAAACCATCTTCCAACTAGTTATTGTTTCTTTTGCCCCATTTTCTTGGGCAATAGCCTAAAATGGCAACTAAGTCTACAATTCATGATCACAGATATAGATTGAGCGTATTATCTTTATGCTAGCATCAGATCAACCGAAATCAGCAAACAAGAAATTAGACCAGATTACTTGTGATTCGAAAGAAACAGTAAACAAGTTAGGCCAGATTATTACTTGTCAATCACAAGCATCAATTCCACTTAGAACCAGCTTTTATAAAATCTTGGATCTTCCTATTAAGTTCCAAAAGCTTCTGAGTCTCCGGCAAAACATCCTCAACAACGTGGTCCGAGCAAAACGAACGTGCCCATCTAGCCAATTTCGGAGTCTTGTTTAGATCCAGCAGTTCGATTTCAAGAACCATCCCTGTCACCTCAAGCCATCTCAAAGTGGATCCAAGAACAATGTCGAGGTAACCGATGTTTTCGCCTCCGAAGTAAGGTTTGCCTTTGCTGCACTTGATGAAAATTTCCTCAAGCAACAGTAGTCCTTCAGAAACTTTCTGTATAAGGGTTGTTCTTTGCTCCTTTTCTTCTGATTGTCTAAGAACTTTGAGTAATGGATACCACTGAAAGTATTTGACAAGTTTATGTCAAAGTATATATATAAATTCGTGTATTTGGATTGATTTGAAACTTTTGACTTGTTAGGTCTTGAAATCATTGCTCAAATCAAATCTATTAATTCAAACGCAACACATGCACGAATTCAAGAAATTAATCCAAGTGGTTATATTCAATTCACATGGCTTATGAGATTAAATATTGATCGATGAATCAAGAGAAAAAGGATACCAAATATCCAAAAGTATCAATTGCCAGCACTTGTTTGGGTAATTAGGTTCTTCTTTTTAATAAGAACTTTCAGGTATGATATTTACCAAGGTCACGCCATGTATTGGCTCTCATTCAATAACATGGGCAGAGGCATGCCTTGATTTGTCAGGTGGCCGGTGTGTTTGGCAAGCTTTTTTTGACTAAAAATTATGGAAGCTGCAAAATTTCTTCATGAGTTTGAGAAATGCATATATAAAAAGGTCTTTTTTTCTTATTTCTTCCAATTCCAAAGTTTCTCATTCATAGATTCTACTTCAAAGTCTACATGATTCATATGATCAACATATTAACCAACAATGTTGTCGCACAAACTTTAGTCTTTGACAATATCGTGACCGCTATTCTTATAGAAGAAAGTTGGCGCAATAATAGCAACATTAGCACCATTGAGAATATGCAACATACAAAAAACTGGAAAAAAGAAAATTGTACAAGACCCGTATAGAGAAATATATGCGTGCTATGATGTTTTTTATATCAATTCGACAAGTGAATTTTTTTGTAAAATTCTATTAAACAGATATTCATATTAGAGGAGTCATAAAATAATATAAAATTACTATATAGTTAATTTACATAGGAAAATAGGATGACACGAAAACTATCTACATAAGTAATCAGATTTTTTACATCCATTGAAATGGATTCTTGACATCCTAAATGTTTGCAAGGTTTTCATGTTACATTTTTAAAATTTAAGGTATACCTCTAATATTAGGATCTTGACTCTGCCCCCTCTATCGGGTTAAGTTCTTTCCTGTTAGCAATTTTAAATGTTTCTTTGTTCTTTCTTGAGAATTTAGGAATAATATCTACATATATATATATATATATAAACAAGGGAATTAAATAACGTACCTTAGTATCAATGTAGTCTGCCCAGAAACGAGACTGTGCACGATCATACGCATCAGAAGGTAAGAATGAAGGACTAGCCGGCCAAGCATCTTCAATATACTGCACAATGATAAGAGATTCGCAAACCGGCTTTTCGTCGTGGACAAGAACTGGGATTTTCTTGTGGACTGGATTATATTTTAGGAGGATCTCACTTTTTTTGTAGGGAATATCTTCGACGAACTCATACTCGACAGATTTCAACTTCAGAGCAAGTTGTGCCCGATTCACGTATGGGCATGACCATGTTCCAAGAAGCTTTACTTCGCTTGTCGCCATTGCTTATTCTTTGAAGATTTTACAGTATTTGAATTCTATTTTGATTTCTACTTGAATATGCACACATACTCTTAAATCTTGAGGGATTTATATATGTGTCATGGAGCCAAAAATAGACATTGGAATTGGAAAAATTGGAGTTATCGAATGATGCTGCGTATACCACCATTCGGCGGCCTACTTCTATGATACTATTACAGTAGAAGGCAAGAATTCCCAATCAAAATGTTGGTGTACAATGCTTGGTGTCTCCGCGAGAGGCGATGGGCTCCAATCTTACCTAATTTTTTTTTTTTCAAAAAACAATTATTAATTTAAATTTTTTTTATTCTTTCTTCATCCTCATGTTAAAAATTAAAAATAGAACAAACCCACAAATCACACTTTATTCTTGTTTGTTGGTTTATTGTAGTAGATTCTGAAATTATGCAACAATTCTAAAATAATGCAAATATTTAGTTATGATTATTTAAGTTACGATAATATTGACTTGATGGACATGAATTTTCGAGTTTAGATTTTTATCCTAAAAATTTATTGCTGCGATTTTTGGGAAAAATAATCAATTGGTTAAAACATTTTAGAATTATTGATGTTACAATTATTATTGAGCTTGTATTGCGATTTTTCTAGTTAGAATAATCGAAAATTGAATAATTATGAAATTTTAAAAATAATTTTTTTTTGAAATTTTTCGAGATGATTGGATTTTTTAAGTTAAGTAAATCAGTGAATGAAAAAAAAAATTATTACATTATTTTTAAAATATAGCATGTATCGTCCCAGAAAAGTAGGAGAGACGGACATAGCGAACGCAAATACACCATCCAATATTTGGGCCAAGGATCTTTTGCAATGGACAGAGGCCCAGATCATGTCTGAGGTCCAATAGAAGACTCAGTTGTGGCCCAAAATTCGTCCTTATATGAAATTTTTTAATTTTGTTGCTGAATCCTTTCACGTGAGAGTGACGCACTTCTCATTATCTAGATTAGATTCCTTTTTCGCTGTTAAATTTTTTTATTAGTGTCGTTTTTCAGACAGAAGAATCCATGCTGCTGTACTTGTCCGTTTCATGTTTTGTTGAATCCTAAAAAAGTCTTATTAATTAATAATAATATAAAAAAGTCGAATATATTTATTTAAGAATTATAGTAAATATATATGAAGAATTTGACTAAGGTTGTATTTGTAAATATTTTTAAAAAGTGATTATGGATTTTTGTTTATATAAATTTGCGAAATTTAATAATAAAAAATTTATAATCAATTTTTAAGCATTTGCAAACCCAGCCTAAGTTAGTATTTATTCTCGGATTCGTTAAACTCTCATCTTTTAAGAAAAACAAGGCTAAATTTAGAACGATGGGGGTCAAGGATCCGTTGGCCGATTGCAAACAAAGGGGGACGTGCCATGATTTTCACGTAGAGATGTTGAAATTTATTGGTCTCGTTTGTGTCTACTTTATTAGTAATTGGTTTTAATAAGTTGTAATGGGTTATGATGCTCACTGAAAATTTAGAGTTCGATTCCATCAAGTGATACTAGTCCATTTACAGAACTCGAATTTACTCTAGGCCTGAAATCACGAAGGAGACTGTTAGAAGGGGGTCGGAAGGGTGTCTCAGCGTAGCCCCTCCGACGCTTAAGTCAGATACTGCGAGTGGAATGAGAGAGCAGCTAAGGATACTGTTGATACGCTCAATTTTTTTATTTTTTCAATTATAACAATTTTACAGAAAAATATATAATGGTAAAAGATAAAAACAATTTATCTCCTCAAATTTTTGTTTAACCACCTTGAGCCAATTTTGTGAACAGATGTGGGTTTCATTAAAAAAATTTATTTTTTCATAAAAGTTTTAAAACAATAACAAAAATTATATTAAAAAATATATAATATTTAATTTTATCTGCCTGAATTTAAAATTTTGATTATATAATAATTGAATAATAGATGAGAAGTAGCCCATGTGAAAAATCTCTGTCGCCATAAAGCATGGACCATACTCATAGAGTCGTATAACAAGTGCATGCTCCAGAATTTAACGATCATATTTTCTATTTTTTTGTTAATTTGACTCTCACAGGATTAGGATTCGAGAATCTGATATTATAACAATATTGTTTGGGTGCAATAATTGTCCTTAATTGATAGAGCGATCGAACTGTGGTGCTTGAGTTGCTGTGCGGTTTAAAAGATTTGAGTTCCACCATTACTACTAGCTATAGCTTTTGGTAAAGCGGCAAGCGCTCGGTCCTACAATTGATATCAGAGCCAAGGTCACGGGTTCGATTCTCATTGATTGCAAGGAGTGCAATTATTGGGAGGGAGATTGTTTGGTGCAATAATTGTCCTTGCTCGGTAGAGCGATCGAACCGTGATGCTTGAGTTGCTGTGCGGTTTAAAATATTTGAGTTACATCATTACCACCAGCATTAACTTTTAATAAAACCGTAAGCACTCGGTCCTACAAATATAATATAATAAAATTATTACATCATAATATATGCATGGTGAAGATAAATTAATGAACAAGCGAAGACTGTCGGACATTTATATTTTGAACTAATTAGTCAAATGTCATTTTGAAATCAGAGAAACATTTATATCGCATATATAATTTATTTATTTTTACTATCAAAACCTATTTTGAGTTATTTCCACTAGCAGAAAATATTTGCAATCATTAAAAAAAATATTTATTGGCTTTTGACTGTGAAAAATCATCTTAATGTTTGTTAAACTCAAATTCTATTATAGCTTCCGTTTAATATAATGAAATTCGAAAATTGACGGGATTTTGATTTTGTTTCTGTTAAAAGTTAATATTATAATTAATCACTTATTAATCATCAAATACTTATCATTTCTAAATTTTAATTTTTTCACGTTTGTTTTATAACACTAATCGTTTCTGATTTGTCCTCATTTCTCCTCATGATTGATAAATTTAATCATTTATTTAAAATCGAAAGTTGTTGCAAACATTCTCGTCGTAAATTTTTTTTTTTATTTAAACACATACATTCTAGCCAACTGTAACAATTAAAGAGATTTAAAAATTATAAGTTTTTTTTTATAAAAATGGTATATCACAATAAATTTTTTAACCATATTTTATTAAAGAAATTTTCTTTTTCAAAAAATATTTTTTAAAACTAATAAGTTGTAGCCAAAGTCACCAAAATAAATAATGAGGAAATGAAAAAAAGTATTAATAAGACACCAAAAAAAATTCATAATTCAACAATGAACTATTTTTAAATTTTAAGTAATTTAATTGACGTAAGAAAAGATAAATAAAAAAATCTAAATCATTTGATTAAAAATAACATATTATAATGTGAGTAGACATAAAAGATATCAAATACTAATTTACATAATAAAAAATAAATAAATAAATCTAAATTGATAATGTGGGTAGATAACATTAAAAACAAGCAATTAATAAGATAGACAACATTAAAAACAAGCAATTAATAAAACAAATAATAACTAAGGAGAGAAATGGAAATTCACATATAAAGTCACATATTTATATATATATATAATATAATATAATATATATATATAGAGAGAGAGAGAGTGAGTATATGTTGTATCGAGAATTTTACTTTCGTTATTTTTGTTTAAGATGTTCGTACGAACATTCTACTATAAAATTAAAAAAAATTACTGATATATTTCAGATTTTTTAATTTTGAAATGAGAATATTTATGAAAAAACAAAAATAAAGAGATTTGAATAAACTCGCACCTACACATATAGTGTCCATCTTCTAACATCTTTTGCTATAAGGTGACACGAGTCGATTCTCCATTGAAGGAAGCCCCTAGCGCATACAACCATTCGCCGTCTTCACTTCCTAGATTATCATCACCTGCATTTAGCTTTTCTCCCGGTGTGTGAGCCAAAATGGCAAAATTAAAAAAGCACCAATAAATGGCAAATTTTTGCATTTAAGTTCACCAACAATCACCCACTTCCGCTATCTTTATTGCTACTTTTTCTTTATTCAAACCTCATTGTTTTCCTACCCACTCAGATTTTGTTCACAAACAAGTCAAATGATGTTTCTTGAATCTCATGCTTGTCTGAGTGCAAAAGTCCACCCTCCTTTTATGCTAGGACTTAGCTTTCAGAGATAAATGCACTGACAGATGTTGCATTTTCAAAATTCAAATGAGAGAGAGTGTATTTTATTAAGCAGTTCTAGCTTTGTTTCGTAGTATTGGATTAGAGACACTATTTATTGAGTGGTTGCGACATATAGTTACTGTCCAATCATTCTCTCTGCAATATTGGAAAATGGATGGAGTTTTAAACATTCTCTCATTGTTCAGTCTACTGCTGCTGCTACCTTTTCCTTCTTATGCACTGCCCTTGTGTACTAGCTTGAGTAAGTGTGTGTTTTGTTCTTGAGTGCCTTTTTCTTGGATTTAAAGTGCAGTAAGTTGAGAAAGTCGGTGTTTTTTTGTGTTTCCTATTGTTCTTTTCTTGGTTTTTTTTTCTTGTTGCCATTTTCTTGAATTTATTTCTTCATTGGTGTGATTTTGTGTATAGGAGCACCTACTAGCGTGAAGGGGCGTTTAGCATTCTGCCCATACAATGGGCAAGTGTGCTGCAATACAGCAGAAGATCTGCGGTTGCGGAAGCGTTTTGATTCTATGAATATATCTGATTCTGCTTGTGCTGCTGTTGTGAAATCCATCGTCTGTGCGGTTAGTTTCTCTGTTGTATTCTCAATCGGGCATTTTGTTGAAAACTTGAGACTTTGCTGGAATTTTTGCGTCAGCTGTGGAAGAATTTAGTTTTTAGATTTTGTTGTTTTACGGACTCCCGTGAAAGACGTGTTCCGAATTTTCTTGATCCCGGATTATTTTACTTTCAGTTTGTTTAGAAACAATCTTATAAATTGACCTGATCTGGACGTGTGGTAGGGCCACCAGGGCCGAATGCAAAACAGAAAGTTAAATTTCATACGTGATCAGACTCTTTTGAGTGTGGACTGAAATTCGCTAACTCAATTCGAAATGCAATTTCATTAGAGCACGTTAATTTTCATTTATGCACGACTTATTCAGCAGTTGGTTTCTGGAGACTTGATCGTAGTTCAAATTGGGTGCGTAATAAAAAGAGTTGGTTTTCAGTTCGTAAGGTTAACATGATTGATGAATTTGAACCATGAAGAACAAACTCAGCTTTGTTTGCAAGATTACTTATGAACGTTTTTTTTTTTGGGCTACTGCAGACTTGTGATCCATTCTCAGCAGAATTATTTGAGGTCAATTCGAACCCACGGTCAATTCCAATTCTTTGCAACACCACTGCCGGTGAACCAGTTTCATCCTTGTCAAGCCAAACAAACGATAGCTTTTGCTCATCTGTATGGGAAGCTTGTAAATCCGTATCAATCTTGAATTCCCCCTTTGCTCCTGCATTGCAAACCAAAGCCGAATTGCCACAAAACGCAACCTTATCAACTCTGACTGACCTTTGGCAATCAGAATCTGATTTTTGCAATGCATTCTCTGGCACTTCTGATGAAAAATCTCTTTGCTTCAATGGTAAACCTGTTTTGCTCAATAAAAGTGATACATTATCTCCCCCTAAAGGCATATGCCTTGAAAAAATCGACAATGGATCTTATCTCAATATGGTTGCTCATCCTGATGGATCAAACCGCGCCTTTTTCTCTAGCCAAGCTGGCAAAATCTGGTTAGCCACTATCCCAGATCAAGATTCAGGAGATGCATTAGGGCTCGATGAATCAAGTCCGTTTGTTGACTTAACCGATCAAGTTCATCTGGATGCGAGCTTTGGAATGATGGGAATGGCTTTTCATCCGAAGTATGCAACAAATGGTAGATTCTTTGCATCATTTAACTGTGACAAAGAGAAGTCTCCAGCCTGTGGAGGGAGATGTGCGTGTAACTCAGATGTTTCATGTGATCCTTCAGAGTTAAGTTCAATAGATTCAGGAAAGCCTTGCAGATATCATGTGGTTGTTGCTGAGTATACTGCTAACGGGACTTCTTCAAGCCTGTCAACGGTAAACATTTTTCTTCAGATCTGAATGGGAATTTTTTCTTTTTAACTATTTAGAAACATCTAAGTGTATTTAAGATGTGTTATACCTGATACTAGGCAGAGAAAGCGAGTCCAGTTGAAGTCAGGAGAACTTTTACTATGGGGCTGCCTTTCACTGCTAATCATGGTGGCCAGATTCTTTTTGGTCCTGCAGATGGTTACTTATATATCATGATGGGAGATGGAGGAAGCAAAGGTGATCCATACAATTTTGCACAGAATAAGAAGTCTTTACTTGGAAAAATCATAAGGGTCGATGTAGACAATATGCCAAGTAAGCCGTTTTTTATGCATATCATCAAATCTGAGCTTATCAATCAAGATTTGGTATGTTTTGTCAGTTTTGATCAATCCAGTGTAAGGACTTTTTGCTTTTTAGGTGAAGAGGACATAGTTAAGCATAGCCTATGGGGAAACTACACTGTTCCACAAGATAACCCTTCTTCGGAAGATGAACAAATGGAACCTTCAATATGGGCTTATGGACTAAGAAATCCTTGGCGTTGTAGTTTTGATTCAGAAAGGCCTTCCTATTTTGTGTGTGCTGATGTTGGGCAGGTTCAGATTTATGGTTGTTTTAGTATGTAACTTAAAAGTTTTGTCACCTAAAGATTTATATCCAAATTTTAGTCCCTTACGCTTGTTGAATATTACTTTTATTCAGGATCAATACGAAGAAGTCGACATAATATCTAAGGGAGGAAACTATGGATGGCGTGTATATGAAGGCCCTCTTGTTTTCGAGCCTCAAAAAAGTCCAGGGGGTAACACATCTGCTGATTCAATTGACCCCATCTTCCCTGTGTTGGGATACAACCATTCTGAGATAAATAAGCTCGGTTCTGCAGCAATATCCGGTGGATATGTCTATCGTGCACAGACCGATCCATGCACTTATGGAAGGTGAAATCAAGATACCACAATCATGTTTTCTCATAGTCTGGGGTTGTGGTTGCAGCTAGAACTATAATATAAAAATCTATGTGACATCAAAGAAATTGAATCTGTTTTTATAATTTTCATGTTTTTTTTTCCAGTTACCTGTACGGAGACCTATATGCAAGTCATCTTTGGGCAGCATCGGAAACACCACAAAACAGTGGGAACTTCACTACTAGTGACATTTCCTTTAGCTGTGCTCCTGACTCTCCCATCAAGTGTGAATCAGTGCCTAACAGCAATCTTCCTGCTTTAAAGTTCATATTTTCATTCGGGGAAGATAACAGAAAAGATGTGTACATTTTAACACAGAGTGGAGTGTACAGGGTGGTTCGTCCAAGTCGATGCAACTATGCTTGCTCAAAGGAAGAAGTGATAACCACAACAAAACCTCCTCGGGCTTCTCCTTCTCGTGGTTACATCATGGCAATTCCTCGTTTGGGATTGATGCTTCTAGTTTCTACAGTTTTGGTATTTATGGATCTTTTCTTGTAACAAATCAGACTATCAGTAAGGTTCGTTTGGGAGAATGTTGCGATAATGATGAAGCATTAATAAGACTATCAGTAAGGTTCTAGTCATCGGTTATGAAGCATTAATTTTCAGTCACGCTTTCTCGGTTGCTTCTCAATTTTCAAGGGGTTAAATTTTCTGTAGCAGATTGATTTTGATGAAAAAAATATCATGCAACATTGAAAACGATTGTCCTCTGGTCTGTGTCCATATCTCATAGCTTACAAGAATCGCAGCTCATCTTACTGCGTGAGAAGTATGAGTTATGGTTGATTTTCTGAAGCCTCTTGCAACTCTCAGACATCAAAATTGTTCTTAAGAAAGGGATAATATTACCTCATTCTGTAAAGTTACAAATTTTCCATTAAAAAATATACGTAATTGTAGCATAGAATAAATAAGGCATCACATAGAGGCTTTCCTAATCAACAGAAATAACGCCTGAGAACAGCACAAGAAAATATCAGGCACAAATCCGCGACCAGCGCCAGAAGAAGCACGTCTAATAAGCCTAGAGTTGAGGCAATTTATTGTCGTGTATCACACGGAACTCTTGCAACATAAAGTCACACCAAATGAACACCAGTTAACATGGCTTCCCAGTATTCATCTCCAAGATTCAAAGATATATCATATCTTCTTCCGATAACACTTGTGAAATCGGGCAGTTGGCGTTAACTCAGAGCACCAATTTCAAGAATCATCGTGTGTGTTATCTTTGTCCATCCATAATGGCATCCTTGAGTTCTTAATCAGAAAGCAAGAAGCCACTCTGCATGCTTTTCTTATTTACCTCTTTTCAGTGGAACAGAAAATATGTTATCTGTGCATTTTCACAATAAACTTCCTGAACTTTGCAGATTTTAGGTTCAAAAGATCCCAATTTCCTGTATTTTCAAGGTAATAGAATGAAAAAAGATGAGGCAGTGTAAAATTTAACGAGTAATTCAGGGAATTAACCGACCTTGGTAGGGGTCTGCTTAACCCCCGCTTCTGGCGGTGTTTCTGTTAAAAAAAAAAAAAAAACTTTTTGCTCGAGGATGGGAATCGGGCTATATACGAAACTGATAACTAGCATATGGGTACCCAGTAGGCATTTAACTAGTTATGCCCCAGGAAATGAGAAACATCAAACTTGTCTAATTTGGAGAAAAAAATAAATAATCCAATTGACTAAAATGAGTTTTTCTTGATCCGTCTATATTTCCAAATTGTGCTGTAACTATTTCTTCTCAAACAACAAGAAACAAATTATGTTAACTCAATCCATCGACATTGTGATACTACATCCATACTATTCACATCAAAATCATAATAGTCCTATGTGGTTCCATGAATATAGATATACATGTGTGCACGTCTATACACATATATGTGTCTCTCTATGTATATATATGTTTATATTATATTCATGTTAGTGTGTATGCATGCATTTAAACATTGAACATGCAGGCAGCAGATTAGCGCGTGTCAGGAAATAAATGAAAAAAATTTAAAGCAAAGAACAACATGAAAAATAAATGTACCACATAAAGTGTAAAGTGCAAACGGTCAAGAAGAAATGTTGCCCATAGCTTTATACCCATTTAAGTTCCATATTTGCAACTAATACTGAAACATATTTCCACTGCCTCATTGCAAAGCTCAAAAGTTGAATCAATTTTCCCCTCCTCATAGTTCACATCTGCAAAGGTGCAGTAAATTTCCTTATCTGCAGATAGCCCCTTTTTTCTCATCTGTTCAAAAAGTTCTCTTGCCTCTAAATACTTTTTCCTTCTCAGAAATCCCTTGATTAGCGCGTTATAGCTCTCAACCGTGAGCTTGTTCCCTTTCTCAACTATTTCCTTATGCAAAAACCATGTTTCCTTCATATTCCTCGCTTTGCAATGCCCTCTAATCATTATGTTATATGAATTTTCATCTGGCACACCCATCCCCCGGTATATTTCTATTGCTGAACGCATATCATTTCTTACACAGTATTGTTTCATAATAGAGTTATAAGTGGTGGCGTTAGGCATCATACCCTTCTCCAACATCCAATTTAGCAGCTTCTGGCCGTTTTCTAGCATCCCTGACACGCAAAAGCCATTCATCAGTACATTAATGTTATGACAATCGGTTTAATCCCTTTTTGCAACATCTCATGAAGCCACTGGTGCGCCATAACCATATCTCCAGATTTGCAATAAGCATCCATTAGCATAGTATAGGAAAAAGCATCAGGCAATATTCCTACCACTTCCATATCTTTCATTAACTTCACTGCTCTGCTATATTTCCTGATTTACAAAGGCCATTGAGAAGTGAATTGCAAGTGTAAATATTCAGAACATGTCCCTTTTCACCCATCTCATGAAAATGTTCATTTGCAGTATCAACCTCCCCATGTTTACAGATCCCATCAACCATCAACCAGTGCAGTGCATGTGACAATATTTGGAACCAATCCCATCTGACTCATCTCACTGTGCAGAGAAAATGCCATTTTAATGTCACCAGCTTTGCAATAACCATCAATAAGAGCTGTATAAGTAAATTCATCTGCTTTTAATCCGATACTAATCATTGCACGAAAGAGGTTATCAGCTTCCGAAACTTTTCCGTTCTGACATAGGCAACAGATTAGAGCAGTATATGCAATAAAATCAGGAACTATTTTCAGAGTCTGCATTTCCTCGTACATTCTAAACGAAGAATCAGCATTTCCAATTTTTCTAAAACCGTTAATGAGAGTCGTGTAAACGACATTATCTGGAAAAATTCCCTCACACATCATCTGTCTCAAGATCTTCTCTGCATCCATAACTTTACCATTCTTGCATAAAAAAAAGGATTATACTGTTGGTAAACGTGTTTGGCTTTACTCCTTTCTGCCGCATAGTATCGAATAGTTTTAACGTCAGCTGGAGTTCTCCAATATTGCAATATCCATTAATTATGGTACTGTAACTTATAGCATCAGCAATGCAACCTCTTAACTCCATTTGCATAAGTAGGTTATGAGCTTCTCTCACTTTTCCTGATTGACAAAGTGAGTGCATCACTATGTCATACGATGCAGTATTCCATTTAATACGGACTTCAGAAAATTCACTGAAATTCTTTAATAGCATTTTGAGACCATAGTTATTTTTCGATATTCGGGAAAGAAATAGGTTACATGAATCAACAGATAGAAAAACGTTGTACTTCAGAATCATATCAAAAAGCTTTCTTGCATCATCGAGATGGCCAATTTCAACAAGAACTTGGAAAAAAAATGTCAAAGAGGAGTAGAGTTGAACCCCAATCCTTGTAAGTGTATATTAACTTTTCAAGAAACTGAGAGAATGAGATGTTACCATCAGCATTGGATTTTGTCAGGACGTCATGAAAAAGCTTTTGAGCCATTTTTAGATCTTTTGCAGCAACGGCAATTTGAATAATAATGCAACAGACCTCAAATGATGGATCCCTTCGTATGCAAGACCAGTCAAAGAAATTCAATACTAGTATATAATCACTCTTTATTTCCATGAGAACCCAAATGACATGATCAGGCCTGAATTTGGATACATAGGGCTTTAAAATTCGACAAAGGTACTCATAGCGGCGTTTCTTGATGATAGTTGACATGTGGTGAACAAATTCAGAGTCTACAGTGGAAGGTTTCTTACGCAAATAATCTGGAAAAGATCTCATAGTGATTGACCCAAAGGAAGATAACATCCGGATCGAAGAACTAGAAAAGCAGAAGATTGAGAGATTGTTGATGCTCGAACTTGACTGTGAATGACAAGAAAACACTTGATGAATGTATGCTGAGAAGATGATGGTGCAACTCTTCATGCTGATCAGAGACCCATCAATGTAGCCTACAAAAACTACATATTTGACATGGAGGGGCTCTCCTGCAGGCTTATTCATCACTGCATCATTCATGACTGAAGTGATATTTAGAATAGTTTGTGTTCAGTGCACACTAAATCATCACCCACAAAAAGACGAAACGAGAATTACACGAACACACTATAAACATTGTTCATGGAACCATAAGGTAAAGATCAAATCATCAGTTTTCTGCCATTAATCTCTGCCCAAAGATTTCAGATGTTTCTCAAAAATTTGAATCACATAAGCCAATATATTTAAAGAAATAACTAACAGGTAAAATATCAAAAGATTATGTTTATAACCCAACCCTCATCTGCTCGTCATGAATCCAAGCTTCCATCTTGAAAAGAAAAAGCATTTGGTGACCTTGAGGGAATTGACAACCAATGTACACACAAAAGCTGTTCACAATAAGTCTAAGACTCGACTCTGCTTATTGTTCATGAATTTCCTTTCAAAACTTTCAATTCAGGGCGGACAGTCCACCTCTATCCTCTAGGCCTCTCCCAAAAGAAACTAGACTGTCCATTTAGTTTTATGATGAACATATTCTGAATACACTTCACAGAGAGCATTGAAAATTAAACTTAAAAGACTAGATCGTTTTTGCAAAAATTTACAAAACCAATAGAGTAAAACATTCAATCTTTGGACAAAATCATATTAAAACAATCAACTACAGAACTAAAAATTCAATCTTTGGACAAATATAACCCACAAGTGCAACATTGTTTCAATATCTAAGAACCCATAAGAAATCAGAGAAGTGTTGCAATTGGCAAGGCGGATAAAACGTGAAGAGTAAAACCGACAAAAAATATCAATCGAATCAAGATGCAAAAAGCAATAATTTTAATTGACTGGCAATAAAAAATTTACTTCCTCAGCAAACCTGCAGAAAGAAGGCGCCAGGCTGCATGAATCTGCGAATGCCACAAATGTTTTTGTTAGTTTTATGGGCTTTCATTGGGCTATTTTTTTATATTTGGGCTTTAAAATAATACCCATTTTCTGGTGATAAAATTGGAATTGGGAGCACATAAATTAAATAATTGGTATTTTTATACACAAATTATATGCCTGTAAATTAAATATTTTATTTATAATTGTTTCTTATTAAAAAATCGAGAAATTATATTGCAACTAAGAACTCAAATATGAGTTTTCATAAGAAGTTTTATCATTAGTTAAAATAGTATTTTTTTTAAAAAAAAATTCAATATTAGTGGCATTTTATAATAATTTTTTAGGCTAGGGGTGTCTTATGGATTGTTAATAATTCTTAACGGAAAATAAGTTTAAAAAAATATTATTTCTTTCCTTTTTACCTTTTTCAAATTGTAAAATTATGTTCGATCTCCTTTACAAAAATGATCCGATTCTTTGTCATCGGCATTATTTAGTGGGAAAAGCACCACATTTGCCTCCTTGGTATTGATCCTCAAGCTTGCACTCATCCCCCTGTTCTAAAAAGCGTGAATTAAATATAATTGATTGTTGAAAAAAAAAAAATTCATTCGAGGAAAAACATGGAAAAATGTTCAATCATTTGGCACGAAAAATGTGATTAAACGTGAACTTTTTAAAATAAAAGTTTAACTTTAAATTTCTTGAAATTTTATGTTCATTTTTATTCTTTTTTGTAAAAATTAACTTTAAAATATGAAATATTTGATTATATACATTTTTTAAAAAAAAACTCTAAAGATGCGGAAATATTCTAAATGGTTACTCTTATTTTTATAGTACTATTTAAACATTGATTCTAAAATTTTGTACATTTATATGTTTTTAATATAATGATCATAAAATTTAAAAAATCACACTCAATGTCATACTAAATCCGTGTAAAGTTTTAAAACTTACTTGCCACGCTTCGTCTTTTTAGATACTTGCTCATATCCCCTACAAATTAATTAAGATAAATATTTGAAGTTTATTCCTATTGCGTAGAAGCACTCTTTTACTAAATAATAATAATAATAATAAACTATCTCCCAAAACTATATATACTATACATGACGAAAAATGACCATATAAAAAATAATTAATTCATCTAAAAAATTATTATAATTAAATATATATATAAAATCTCCAAATATTTTGCATAAATTTACAAAGAATATTATAAAATCTAATATATATGTAAGAATCTATTATATATGAGTTTGTTTTATGCTACACGGAAGTATATTACTCTCTGTATGTTTTCATATAAGATAATCAATTTATCATCTTGTATAAAAATACACCGACAATAACATTTTCGGGCAAAAAACTTAGCCGGTATACATGTTTATTTATGTCAACCTTTAAATCCCACTTCTCCACTGTCTTGTTAATATTGCATGTGTTTACTTTATCCCTTCAACATGAAGTCGATGATACTTTGCACCATTCTTCTCATCCTTCTCCCCACCTTAATCTCCTCGCAAACATGTCACAAAACCTGCGGCACCATCCCAATCAAATACCCATTCGGCACGGGCACCGGCTGTGGCAATCCACGCTTCCTCCCATATGTAACCTGCACCGAACAGCGCCTCACGTTCTCAACTCACACAGGCTGCTACACGGTCACTTCTATCGACTACACCAACCAAATCATCTACATTTCCGATACCGCTATGTCCACTTGCTCCTGTATCCTGCCAAGCAAAGGCTTCGGCCTCGACTGGGACGCCCCCTTCTCCTTCCACGACAAAACAGTCGTCGCTTTGCTCGAATGCTCCACCGATCTGAAAGAAAACGGGTCGTCTACTTCCTTATGTGACCCTCAGGGCTCATCTATTTGCAGCCTACTGTATTCTTGTGGAGCTATCAGTAGGGTTAGTTTGCCTGGGTCCACTTGCTGCGTGTACACGCCGGTAAATCTTGGCCCTTCATTTGAAATGGACTTGCCGAAGCTACAGTGTTCATCCTATTCGGCTTTGTATGGATTCAACGGGGAAGAATACGATCCCGAGGTATGGAACTACGGTTTGGCGCTGAAGTATAAGTTCAGTTTCGATAACGATTATCCTGTGTTGTGCACGAGCTGTGAAAAGAGTAATGGAGTTTGTGGATACAACGACGACGAATCCAAGTCGTTCGCCTGCAATTGTCCCGGTGGATTGAATACATCGACAGATTGTTTTTACGTGGGATCTTGGAGCTATGGGTCAAGATTTCTCCCCTGGAAAATTTCTGGTAATTAAGATATATAGTTATATATTACAGTTATTAAATATTAATACTTTCACATTTAATGTCCTGTGATATTTCTTGAAAAAAAGTAAGGAATCTAAATCATTCCAATTAATTTTACAGGGCTTCTATCGATGTTTTTATCGGCTTGGTTCATCTCAATACTGAACTTCATGTGACAGTGTTACCCTCAGAGGTAACTTCAAATTACAATATTGTGAAGGGAGAGTTCATATGTTCTCTGTTGTTTGTAAATTTGTTTGTATTTACTTCCAATAATTATCCTTATTTATCTTGTTAACTTTGTAAGAGACATCCTATTCAATACTAAGCTACAAGGCTCGTGAATCGTTCAACTCGAATTCGATTGATCGGTACGAGGATTCGTATTATACAAAATATTGTACCTAAAAACTAGTCCATTTCGAATTAGATTAACTTTAAATTAAGTTAATTAGTGACTCGAGCTCGAGTTCAANATATCATGTAGCTAGAAATAAATGGAGATGGAACGAATCAACTTTCACGACAAGATTGGAAGCAAAAGGAATGCCTTGGGAATAAATTCTAATTTCATTAAAGAGAATCCCTTTATACCGCAAGTGTTCTTGCTTTATCCCAAAGTAAAATTCCATACATGGCCACACAATATGTAAACCATATATAATGTGTTCCTACTTTCTCTCCATTGTTTCGTTTTCGTCTTTGAATATACAAAACTTGTATGATAATCTCATCAAATGAATTGAATTAGAGATTAACTTGAGATAGGAGATTAGGAGAACATTGACGTTAGATACTAAAAATGAGAGATAGAAAGAGATGGAAGCCTGGGAAAGAAATCATCCACTCGAAGAATACATCAAATTTATTGTCATTATCTCCCAAGATTTTACACCTATTCACGGGTTTCTTCTGGAAATCCCAGTTGTTGATAATCCAAATAATGGACCCAGATCCTCTACTGTGCATAGGACAACAGCACTGCACAATGTCATCAAACGACGTAGTACTCTTCTTTTTTCTTTTTCTTTTTTCAATTGAGTTTGAAAAAAAAATGTTTTTTTTTTCTTCAATCGGGATTGAAATAAAAATGTTTTATATGTCACTGAATAAAAATATTTTTCTTATACTTATTAAAATAATTTCACGAGGTTCATGAAAGTGTATTTTTCTAAATACAGCTTTTTATTGAAAATATTAGTAGAACGACTCCTAATATCACACATTTATTGATTGAATTTGATATTTAGAATTTTTTGTGTGTGTAAAAATTTCAAGTTAACAAGTATGGAATTTTTTTTAACAAGTAAACATTTTTTAAGGTCGGAGTAGAATTTTTTACGTGATATGGAAAATTTGTTAACAAGTAAAAATATTATGACTTAAAATAATAATATCTAATTTTAAAATCACTAATTTAACTTAATAGAAATAAAATATATACATTATTTCCTATAACATAAATTTAATTATAATTTAATATACATATATATAATTAAAATTTTATACTTTAATTTAATTTTTTGTTTAGTTTAATTTTTTAAGTAAAGTTAGTCAATTATTTATGATTGAATTATTTTTTGATTTTTTAATTTTAATAGTGATATAATTTAGGTTGTGTTTTGCAAGCTCAAGAAAAAAATTAAAAAAATTATTAAAAAAACATAATAACAAAACATAACAAACACAGTACACAATGTTGTTGTACTCTGCACAGCAGAGGATCTGGATCCCCAAATAATCGATTGTGTTTAATCTAATACCGCACAAGATATGTTCCGGCAACTCTTCGGCTTTGTTACCCTGAAACGTAGTCATAGAACGCATATGTTAAAATATCTTATCCATGACAAGAAGATCTTTGTTACAGTTGTTGTTCAGCTAATGTTTAATTCATATGCTTTAAAATGAATGACATGTGTTAAGATTGAAACTTGGACTTAACTCAACTTAACATAGTATCAGAGCTCAAGTTCATCGTTATGTGTTGGACTGTCATAGTTGGACGGCTCATTAATGTCTCCACACTCTAATTGTTCATTCTTGAGCATGATGGGGTGTGTTAAAATGTACATCGGTTGGAAAGAGTTCATGGGATTGCATACATAGACTTAGACAATCATCTCCCTTGAACTAGTTTTTGGGATTGAGTTAAGTTCGAGTATCAATCTTAACATGTATATGCGTGGCATGAGTTACTAGCCAAGAGTTGTAGAATTCAATTCCCCCCACACCTTAGAGTTTCGCAAACAAACGCAATCGATTGCATGCAATAAATGCGGGTGTGCTCATGAAATCATGAAGAGCGCCAGCTCGTGGAAAGATGGAAGGTGAATTCTTTGCTGGTAATTAACGTATGACTTCAACGTTCTACTATTCAGTATCATCAAAAATCTTTAAAATACCGTTCTGTCTCATTGGAGGTTAAATAATATAAATTAAAAAAAATTATTCCGAGTCTATTTTGTTAGACAAATTTTGTGTGACCCGATTGATAAAAAAAATATTTTTTCTCTTCAAATATAGATTGGTTCAATTCGTCTCGTAAAATAAATCTATGTGACTATTTCATAAAGACGAATATATAATTTGGAAAAAATAAATGTGATGATATAGATAACATAATTTTTTTTAAAAAATTCCAATTGTTGTAAATCTCTATTCAAATGCGGGATGGTCTTATTATTCACACAAAAATTACAAAATCAAGTATAGATAGTACCTATACATACTTTTGTTATTTTATCTATTTAATTTGAGTGTGAATCTTTATTTTATAATATTATTATGTTTCTTTTCATAAAACAAGAACCGCAAATCCAACATATACCCATATTTGGCATTAACCAAATCAAAAGTTTTAGCACTTTCCCATTTTTGATATCATCCAATTCATTATCTCAATAATTTCAGTGTATCGTTTTTATTATTATTATAATATTGAGTGGGTTTTTGGCTATCATCGATGATCTAACTCATACTTCTTTTTAATAAGAAATATTTATGTCACTGAACCATATGTTCGATATTTCGATTGGGTAGTTATAATTAACTCATATTAGAGACCGGGCTTGTAGCCCAATGGTCTCACCTTCTGCCGATTAGTCGGTTCTCAGGGTTCGATTCCCCCTCTCTCCACGTGTGTTGTAATAAATAATAATAATAATTATTATTATTAACTCAGATTAGTTTAATGGTTTTCTTCTTTTTATAAAAACAGACTTTCCATAACTAATAATCCGATTATTTTATTTATGTTTTGTCATTTTCATGTTATCATGACAATGTGAGAGTTTTAATTTCCCAAAGATTCAGTTTTCTTCAATGATTGGACAACGAAGTTATATTATCACCAGTATAAAAATATAGGCCCACATCTTTCTTTTTTCTTTTTCTTTTTCTTTTTTTATTTTTAAATCTATTAAAATTTAATTTTTTATTGTCTCCTCAATTTATTTATTTTTTCTTAAACAATTTATTATTTTATCTAAAGAGTGAAGCTCCAATATAATCGAATCCATTAATTTTATAAACTATAAATTTAAATAATTGAAACGATTTATTTTATATATTTTTAATGATATTAAATAATGTATCATTGATAAGATTTGAAAATTTGTGATATAGTTTTTTTTTATTTAATAATGGATTGGACCCTATGGAATGTAGACATTCGTTGATTGAGAATCTGAGATGATAAAATTGGGCCCCATATCTACATAACTTTGGGCCGAGATAGAGTGAAATGTTTGGGCTTTTCTCTCATATGTTCATTAATTTAGAATGTAAACAGAAAATTTTCACTTTGAAAATTTATGATGTATCCAACTCAAGTTTTACCTATAAATATTATTTATAGAAGAAAGTATACATTTTTGCAACAAAATTTTGCAAAAAGTTGTGTGTGTGTATGTTGCTCGAGTAGATTTCTCATGAGACGGTTTCACAGATCTTTATTTGTGAGACGGATCAACCCTGCTTATATTTGACATCAAAAGTAATATTTTTGCATATGTGACCCATGGAATTGTCTCACAAAATTAATCTGTGAAACCGTCTTACAAGATTTTTTGTGATGTTCGTGGTTTTACTTGACCAGTAACATTTGAAAAGTTTATTATTCACAAATTACGGATTGAATTGATTTTCGATACGTTGAAGATACAAATACCTTTTGGTTACCATGGGAAAATAATTATTATATGTATTGCTTTTCCTTTTTTCTTGATCATGACTATGCCACTAAATTTGTCGCTTGTGGTACGGTGATATAAACATCTCCAAATAAGAGTTGAATTTCATCTCATATCATAACGAGAAAACATCCTACCATCCATGTAATAATAAAGAAAGATAAATTACAAAAGTTTAGATAATTTGTTATTACAAAAGAAAGATAAATTACAAATTACAAATCAATGTTATGTCTAATATGTTTACTCATTTGTGATTTTATACAAGATCGTCAATTGATTTAATTTTTGACCTCTCAATATTTTTATTTGAATTCAGAATACCAATAGATGTCTTTGTATAAAATCATACGAAGTATAACACATCCAGTATAGCATAGACGAGCTCATAAATCATATGGTTGGCGGATTGAACGTACATTGTTAGTCCCGGCCCAAAACCCCATCACTTTTTTTGTCACATGCTAGTATTTTAATATGAAAATGGGAGGACTTGATAAATTTACATGCGATATACCGATATTTCGAAAAATCGAACAATATCAGGAATGGTGGACTCCATACAAGACGTGATATGAAGCAAGAAATGCAAATTTTATAAAGCAACGGGGGAACAAAACAGTACATTGCTTAAGTGTATCTGGATGCATTTGAGGTCCTTAATTTCATTTCATCGTTTAACTTCTACAACTGTATTTATTGACGCAGTTGGCAACCTATATATCTCACTTCGAACCTCGAAGATTTCTTATATTCCTCGACGGGCAAAACATGGTTTTTTTTTTTATATATGTATAAAAAAATAGAAAAAAAAATATGTAAAAGGGGGCGACCGCCACTCTCGAGGCATAAGTTTTCGTTTAGTCGATTTATGAAAATTAAAATAAAATTTATAACAAGTTTTATTTGAAAGTTCCCAGTGAAAAATTAGCTACTATAGCTGTAGCGATCTGTGTAGATAATAGCACTTAACAAACTTTGCCACACACTTTAAAGCATTGTGTAAAATGTAGTTCACCAATTAATTAATCCAACATAAATTATGTAGAACTGATATTTTTAGTAAAGCGACAAACGTTCAGTCATACCACTGATATCAAAGTCATGGATTTGATTATCATGTATTGCAATAAGTGTAATAATTGNTTAAAAAAAAAAAAAAAAAAAAAAAAACTGCCAAATCAAGCAAACTTACATATAATTCGTATTAACATAAGGTTGTCATTAACATGGTCATGTTCCCTCATTTGGTCCACTTGAAATTTCCAATGAACAATTGAAGATATGTGATCATGATAGACCACTATATAATATATCAAAATGGAAATTAGAATATCGGTGGTTTTTCATAGCAACACATCAGATAGAGTCAAGATCTCAAGTTCGAAACGATATATATCTCGATGACTTATACTTCATATGAAATCAAGAACTCAAATTTGAGATAAAATATCATATTCAAAACTCACTTTATAACAAACATCTCCTCGGCACGGCTCTTTAAAATATTTAAATTTTACTAATTTACAAAATAAATGCATACTAAAATGTACAATTCAATTTCAAAATAATAATAATAATAATAATAATAATAATAATAATAATAATAATAATAAATCAAAGTAAGGAGGCATTGAACTTTATATGGACAACGGGTGTCTAACTATATTTGGTAAGAAATAGTGAAAGTTCGGCGCAGTGACAGCCTTAAGAATCTTTTTTACCTCATCATTGCTTCATCACTTCGAAAGAGGTGTAATAGTAATCGGGCAGCATAGCCATTATTGCAAGCCTGTGAATAGAATTTTTTGTTTATTTTTAATATTTTAAAAAGATTTAGCCTATTCATCGACACTGCCGTGGGCCAAATTAACAAGCACGTCTTCTCTTGTAAGTTGATTTATCTTAAATTTTGATAAGAAAAAATTTTAACATAGTATAATATGTTGGTTTTTTCACATCTACTTTTTTTCGAAATAAAAAGATTACAAGATCGGAATTTTAAATATATCAAACTATGGGTGGATTTTGATAATTTTTCGGTGGTTTGATTCATGGTACTCATATATTGTTTTGAGTTGATAAGTAAATTTTAGAAAGGAGTTGGATATAACCAAAATTTTTTTTATTAATTGTTTGAACTGAATTGTATCGCGCTGTTTTTCTTCATTTCCACTAAAAATCACGATTAAAAATAATAATCATAAATCGCACAACATACATGGTGCAGTTATTTTTTGGCAATAATCGCCCCGCCCCGCCCCGCCGCAACCAGTTGCCAATTGTCATATTATTCAGCGTATGATTATAATAATATGTAAACAATACACTCAATTAAAGAAGTTGTCATTCATTCTCTTTTAACTCTCGTTCAAAATTATCCCNAAAAAAAAAAAAAAAAAAAAAAAAAAAACTTCATCTTTTTCCTAAATATTCTTCAAATTAGTTTAGTATTTTTTAGAGTATTTATTTGTTTAATACAATTATTTTGTTTGAAATTTGGAAGGAAAAAAAAACCAACATAGTGCAAATTTCATTTTTGGTATAAGTGTGTTGTTTTGCTCAATTATTAACTTGATTTTAAATATTAATTATTGTTTTATCTAGTTATACTTTATATGATTTGAACTGTATTTTATATTTGAATTATATTTTATTGTTATTGTTTTGGAATCAGTTTGAATACATGTTATAATATTTTGCATGATCATTCATAGAAAAATCACAAATCAAATGTAACTATCCAAAAATGTAAAACTGCGATTTGTTTTTAAGATTAAGCAATTGTATATGACAATTAAAGATTGATTTTTTCGCGAAACTGTACTATAATCACCCCTAAATTAGCATGAATCAATTCTCCAATATTTGTATTTCAAGTGAGAAAGCTACCTTTTTCACAAATTAATATTATGAATACATTTTAAAGAGTAAGATTGACGACAACCTTTCGGGACCTTCTTGAAACTTTGATTTGTCTGGTTGTCCTTTTTAATTTTAATTATTGGGCTCATCGTGATGTCCGTACAAATCTGAAACAATGAGTACTCGAAAATCGAAATATTTCATATATAAAACATGTTCAATAATCAAGTAGAATTTACTCGAAAGTAGATGTTGAACTGAAGTAGTCACATATTATCAAGACCCGTATCCATATCCTTAGGATTTAAGGCTGTGTTTGGTTAGCGTGATAAGGAATAGATTGATTAGTTATCTCTCTTTAACATTTGTTTGGTACAAAGTTTGTGTATTCTGAATTATCTCATTGGCCCTCATAGGGCCCGCACTATACATATATTTAGTGGGTTACTTAATCACACAAGGTCGTGTGATTATGTACTCATCCCAATGATAATGATGTTTTGTTCATATTATAAATATTAATATTAAAATGTAAACATATTAATAAAAATAATGGATAGTAAGAGCTAAATTAATATATAATAACATATATTATTATATTATTTATAAAAATAGAAAGAAATAATAGGAA
>NC_133317.1:6288119-6329881 GCF_012295235.1 Primulina huaijiensis | reverse complement strand
AAGAATAATAATAAATATAGTAATATTAAAATGTAAACATATTAATAAAAATAATGGATAATAAGAGTTAAATTAATAATAACACATATAATTATATTAATTATAAAAATAGAAAGAAATAATAGGAATTAATTTATTGATTAAATTAATAATATCATTAATTATAATGAGAAAATAAATGTATAATAAAAAATAAATTTTACAAATTAATAAAAAATGAATTTTTAATATTAATATCAGTATCTGTATTTGATATTATAATATTTTTTTTGAAATTACCTATTTATTTCTTATTACTATTATTATTTATTTATTATATTTAGGTTAGGTTTTTATATTATACATAATGGGAATATTTAAGTCATTTCATAGTAATACTCAAAATTAATCTATAATATTAAAATTATACCTGACATAACGTAGAAAACCTCAATTAAATTATATATATTTTTAAGTAGGAGAGAGGGAAAGGGGCAAATGATGCTTTGTTAGGTATGCTATTAAATGGAATATCATCTAAAAAAAAGTGGCCAAATAAATGATGGTGCATTCATTATCCATCAACATTAGAGAATAATATTATGCTAAAAGAGCTTAATCTCGAATCTTAAGATATCATTATCACTAACCTTTTAACAAATACACCCGTAATCATTAGCCCCAACAATCATAATCAACTTTCCCCGTTAGACCTTTCTTGGATTACTTCTAATTCCATACATTAATATCAAAGATTTGTGTTGTGTATTCGAACATTTATTATAATAATTGCGTCAAATATAGCTCGTCTTATTGAAAAATATGAGTTTTAATATTTGAATGTTGAAAATAAGAAAATTGAATGTTGAAAATAAGAGTTGTAAATATTTAAAATTAGTGTGTGATGATGTATGTAATGATGTATTTATTTTTGGATTATTTTCAACTAAATTATATAAATAGTTCTCTCAATGTGTGAAGAAAATCACAATTGAGTAGAGAGAAAATTTTATAAAGTGTAGTTTGATATATTTTGAGAGTTTTGAGTTTTTTATTTTTTACCGTAAATTTTTACTTTTCACACATCTCACACACTGATCATGGATATATTGTATTTTAAAGTTTGTCCATAATATTTTAATCAAACTCAAAACGTTGGATGGGAAATAATGATTTTAAAGAAATTAATTTTATTTGTGAAAATACACATATTTTCAAATTTGTTCAATAAACAAGTACAACATTCTACTCCTTACTATTTTTTGTGTCCAAATTATTCTTAGTGAAATGTTTAATTCAGTCCTTGGAGTTGTCATGTTTGTTTTTTATCTTTTAACTTGTCAAAAATTTGTTTTAAACATATAACTTTGTGTTTTGTTGGTAATTAGTCTTATTTTATCGGAAAACTAATATATTCAACGTCACGTGAACATTCTAACGAAATAACCTTATCACAAGTGTTGTACGAATGTAATTTGCTCTCTTTTATATTATTTTTATTAACATGTTTCGGTGACCTATCATCAACCTAACTGCCTAACCAGTTTAGTAGANAATCAAGTCTTATTCATCACAGTAATTAGTAGTTATATATCAAATCCACTATTTGTCGAGTTAAACAATTTCAAAATTAATTGTAACGTATTTCAAATTATATATGTGGGGATCCGGACTCTAACTCAATTATTTTTGGGATTAAATGGATCTTTGCTAGAAAATATGGGTCAAAATTTTACTTTTAATATAAAAACACAATTGTATATAAATCATACACAAATGATATCTCTATTTTATTTCAACTGAAGTAAATACATGTCTTGATTCATTACAGTCATACAACTGGCGTTTAAAACAAACAACTACATATCAACATGTAGAACCACTAGTTCATCGTCTATGCCCGTAATCACCACGCTATCTCGATCTCTCATCTTTGTCTCGACCCTGATACTGTCTCACCTGTTGTTATGTACACATACAGACACAACAACAGCCGGATACTCCGGTGAGAACAAATCCCAGTATAAAACATGTATACATGCATGTCATGCAATTAAATACAAAATCATAACACTTGAATCAGTAATTATGACACATTGGTGAATTCAGATAAAACTCTTCGACTCTTATTCTTTGACTCGACTCGTATCTAAGTCTAGGGATCTCGGTGTGAATAAGAAGTAACAAGTCTCCCACCTACTCTCCCAATCGTGGTGGCGGTACGTCTTATTCCTAGACTTCGGTCATGTCTGTATCGAATCTCTACAATCAGAGTCGACCTTCTCCTATGCTTCGATACCACCGAACATCTAGAAGGTTTGGCAAATCTGCCACTGACTCTCTTATCTCAATGCGTGTAAATAAATCAAGGTAAAGCACAAGCATAGCAAGGTATGGAAAGCTAGTATGTGATTTTGGGAAACTCGAATCAAATCTAACTCGAGTTGTGTCTTCCCGAATCAACATGAATTATACCTTTCTTTCTGTCAATCTGACTCTGTCGAAGTCTCGAACTCAAGGCCTGTCAATATTCAATCTGGGAATGACAATATCGAGGAGTACAATATCACTACACCAATCAATTCAATACTGGATATAATCAGGACTAAATCAAATTCTGTTTCGACAGCATAAATGCACAATCTCAATATACCCAACAATACAAATATGATCTCCATTCTCACTCAATTCCTCTCGAAACTCATAACAATTTCAGAAACAATTTATTCTTCAATCCGGTTTCAATTATACGATGTCTAACATATCAAGAACCTCATATATGAATCATATCCGATTCTGACAATACCATAATTTCAGATCATATCAAAACTTAAGAAAACTTACGTCCGTATGAAGCCTGCGTCAATAGGAACACAGTACTGAAGTCGGATTCAAAATCGGACGGACGGATTTTCCGCAAACTTCAAATTCCTACAAGAAAAGGCGTAAGGATTTTCACGATATTCTCTGAAGCTCTTCTCGTTTCTTTCTCGGGAATGAATGAAGGAAGTGTCAAACATATATATATCATGCATGGTAAGGGCAAGTGGCTTGAGATAGCACAACCTGGAAGCTTTAAGACATATATATATCATGCATGGTAAGGCGCGGCGCATATGCGCCAACTTCTCTGGACAAACACTTTGGCTACTGGACACCTCGCGCATATACGCGCCTCTTGTCGCGCATATGCGCGAGACCTTCGTCTCGGCACATCTTGGGACCACACAGCTCGCGCATATGAGCGCCCACCAGCCGCGCATATGCGCGAGACCTTCTGTCCTTGCACATATTCACAACTCAACAATTTCAATCCAATCTTGACGTGCTCTGTCTATAATCAGTTCAATCAATCAAATACTCATATCAGATTAACAGTATAAAATCTCGGGAATTACAATATATATCTCGGGTATATTTAAAATTATTTTTCAAATCAAAAATTTTCTTTAAAATCAAATCATTTCAGGTTGTTTTGAGATTGAAAGGTTTTGATTTGATAAAATATTTGAGAGAGAGATTTGAAACAAATCTACATTGAAATGAACTTGAGATATACTATAATAACTAAAAAATAATTATTTGATATTTGAAACAAACTAATGTATATATATATTATAATGAATTTGAAACTCATAACTTCAAAATCCTTTTTTTTTTGGTTTAAATCAATGAGTAGGTCTTTTGTGAGACAATCTCACGAATCTTTATCTGTGAGACGGGTCAACCCTACCGATATTCATAATAAAAAGTAATACTCTTAGTATAAAAAGTAATACTTTTTCACGAATGACCCAAATAAGATATCCGTCTCACAAAATACGACCCGTGAGACCGTCTCACACAAGTTTTTATCTAAACGAATTCAATCACAAATCATAAGATAAGCCAATTACTTTGAAATGATGAATTTCAAACTTTTTTGACTTTTTGGATATATTTTGAATATGTTCTACATCAAAATAAAATTAGGGAATTCAAATATACTCCGTCAAATCAAATTCGTTTTTTTTTTAAACAAGTCCTTAGTGTAGATGAGCCAGTTGTAGAATAGCACAACCTGGAAGCTTTAAGACACTGGACACTCCGAGAAAAGCTCACTCAAAAGTCACTTCTTTTCTACTCCCAAGATCTCTCTCCCTCGCTCGCTCTGCTTCTCAGAATCTATCGTACGCCGGTGGATACACTACGCACCTGCTCTCTCCACGGAAAAGAAGATCCACCTTCATGTCCCCTACCTACACCCGACTATACATACACATCGTATATCTATCTACACTAACACGAGCATTCCATTCGTCGCGACTCGGGCCTGGGGATGGATCCGCAGGGTGCAATGGTGAATGACGGGGCAGGAGGTGGTTACAATTTATCGGAGATCTGGCCGGGTTTTCACGCCAATGCGACGTCGTATGCTCTGGCCATGGATCCGACGGAGATGGACCAGAGATTGAATCATGGCCCAGCCAATCATACTAATTCAAAGAAACGCCGCGATAAAGATGAATGCGGCAAAGGAGGAGCTTCCACAAGTAACAGCGATGGAGACAATTTGGTACAATTTCAACTCAAAACTTCATTTTAATTGATGCTGTGTTATATTTATATGTTTGATAGCGTTTAAGCTTATCTTATCCCTTCAAGAGTTCAAGTTATCACTAGGAGAGCAATTAATTCACTTGGCCGTTATGTTTAATATCTTCCATTATGTATTTGAGAGCAATTTTTACGTAATCGGACGGTGATGGTTTTTACTTTAGAAAATCATTCACCACTCCGATCCATTTTACTGACTGTTGGAATAATATGATAAATAATATATTTAAATTATAAAATATCTTAAATGTGTACGTATAAATAATAAAAAAGATATATTTATCTAAATTTAAATTTTAAACAATATACATATAATTAAATATAATTATATGTATATATTTTTTTTAAAAATTAAATAAATCAAAATAATGTATATTAAAATAATATTTTTAATAAAGTTCAAAATCAAATTTAATTATATGTATATATATTTTTTAAAAATTAAATAAATCAAAATAATGTATATTAAAATAATATTTTTAATAAAGTTCAAAATCAAAATAATCATTATATATAATCAAAAAATAAAAATTTAAATATAAAAAAATTTAAAGAAAAATAAAAAAATCGATTATTTTTTTTAAAAAATTTTAAAAATGTGTGAATCTGCCAGACTTGTTCTTGACTGGTTTTGGCCAATTCTAACCGGTTTGATAAATCAAATGGTTTTTTAGCATTTTCAGTACTGAACCGTGTACGGTTCCTGGTCGAATCGGTCGCTACGATCCGATTTTGAAAACACTTATTAAGAGCATGAACCAAAAAAAATTTGCTAAAATAATCATGAATTGATTATTAAAATAATCCTAGAGCTTCTCCATTTAGTAACTTAGTAGTTAGGAAAATGTGCTTGAACAAAATATTTTGTTCGGATCAATTTTATAGATGATTTCGTCAATATTTAATTAAAATTTTTGACTTTACAAATTAAATTTTAATTTTTAAATTTTGTGATGTATAGTGATTTTTTTTTTGTAAAAAAAATTGTGTAAGTAGTTGCAACTTCCAGAGTAATGCAATAGCTTACTCCAATTGTTGAAATGAAAAATTAGCCCGTTATTTTAAATTGTGTGGTTGTGCAGAATGAAGGAGATGGTAAGAGGTTGAAGGCAGAGGGCGTTTCAAATGGAAACGGAGAAAATAAAGCTCAAAGGGAAGGTGTTGGGAATTCAGGCAAGGTAACGGATAAAAGTGCAGTGAAAGCAGCTGAACCACCAAAGCAAGATTATATTCACGTTCGAGCAAGAAGAGGTCAAGCCACTGACAGTCACAGTTTAGCTGAAAGGGTAATGGATGTATCGCCTTTCTATTTGAGTAGTAAAAAGATTTAACTACATTTTTTTAGTTCTATGCTGTTGATTATTAATTAATAGTCAAGTTGGGGTGGTGGATAAGAAGCTGGATGATGACTATGGTGGCATACTTTAGGTAGCTTCATGCATCCTTGAGTAATCTGTACGTGTATTTTTTGCAACCTATGATATCTTGATGCATAATCGATGAAAAATCCAATCATGACTCATTGTCAAGTTGTCTGTTATGCTGTGTGGATTTTTGAAACTTAACAAGAGCCTAAAAATAGTCTATTATGTCAGGAGCATCTCAAACTTAGGTTCTGCTCAACTATTTTTGATGAAGTTGATACATGGTAAATGTACATTTTATGAGTGATTGTTAACCTATTGGTTCCTCTTGGTACAGGCTAGAAGAGAAAAAATAAGCGAGAGAATGAAAATCCTTCAAGATTTAGTGCCTGGTTGTAATAAAGTGAGTTCCAACATCCTGGACTTATTTTCGCCATCGGTTTGAATGTGTTGATCATTTCATTGAAGTATCTTTTATTACTTTTTTCCTCGTTCATTAGTTTTTGAAATCTGTGTAGCACATGGACATATTAATCTGTTTGATATGAATGTCGGGCTTCTTGGGAAATCTTATGCATGAGACCGTGCATCTATATTTTTATCCAAAATTCCGCTCCATGCTCATTTATAGTGATGGATATACCTACCGTGGGTATCTGGCCAATATTAGATACCAAAAGTTGTTTTTTTCATGGGTTCAAGTTGGATTGGAAGGTTGAGTCTCACTCATTTGCCCATATAAGATTGATAAACAACTGTCCGAAGTTCGGAGACTGTTCTAGATACATTATAAATGCTCTGAATAAATGAGGTAAACATATAAATTTGCATTGTTTTCATATTAGCTGATTATTTCCATCTTATGTTGGCGTTTCAAAGATAGTAGTCTTGCGTTTTTGAAAGTTATTACCCATCTTCACTTTGATACTGGGGATACTAAATTCATATTTTCTGAAATGATAAGAAGATTCATTTGGTTCAGGTAATTGGCAAAGCACTGGTGCTCGACGAGATAATTAATTATATCCAATCATTACAACGTCAGGTCGAGGTAAATAATTTTTTTCCCTCTGTCCAACTCTTAGTCCCTTTATGTATAGCGTCGTGCTTTGATTTTTATTTCTTTTAAGAATATTCCCACTTGTAAAAAGAACTCACAGTTCACTTGTCTCCCAGTTTCTGTCGATGAAGCTTGAAGCAGTTAATTCGAGACTAGGCATTGATGGATCTTATCCATCAAAAGATGTAAGTTCTTGAAACATGGTTATCAACTGCCTGAATTTGCTCCGACTATAGGCTATTTCAAATTTCCTATCTGTCATTTAGCTTCAATCTTCGTTTTCTTTGGAAATTGCCTGTCTTCAGCATGACAGTTGCGGCAAAGTTATGTTCGTCTAAATCATGGTTCATTTTTGACAAAATGTATTCTTTTTTCAAAATTCTGCAGTTCTCTCAGCAAACTTTTGAGACGCCGGGCATGGCATTCGGGTCTCAAGGTACAAGGGAATACGGAAGGGATTCATCACCAGAATGGCTACACATGCAGATTGGTGGCGGCTTCGAACGACCATCGTGATTAACACATAAAAACAAAGGGAAAAAAAACCCAAAAGCCACAAAGAATGCAACGAACAGTATTCAAGTTTCTTGAAGCTGAATATGTTGCCACATCTATCTTTTATGGTTACGTGTTAAAGCAGATCTCTCGAGTCTCCCGGCGGCCGAGATAGTTTGATTCTGAGAGTTGTGAAAGGCTTATCTAGTTACAATCTTTTATTTGTTGTACTATGGTTGCGATTTGGTGTAGTGAGAAACTTGGAAGTTCATTGAAAAGCAATAATTCAAAGCTTTCTTCTTGCACGTTTCAGCCATACCAGGATCAGATGGATTTGTTATACTTTGCTGGATCATCACAAACGGTAAACGTCAACAACTTCAGTGTTCCAAATTAATTTCGCGGTGGCATGACTAATAAAGAAATTAAATTCTAATGATTAAAAAAATATCAATATATAGTCTGTTTTAATAATTATATATATATTAATAAAATGTTAAAATTGTAATGCCAGTTATATGTAGTTCAGCGGATAGAGTCATTGTTTCTTTAAGTTTAAGTTATAAGTTCAATTTTTATTGAGATCATTTTTTTATTCTTTTATTTTTCAATTTTTTTTTTAATTATATTTTTATCCTCATTTAAATATAAATCAAATGAATTATAAAAAAATATTATACAAGCACGCAACGCATACGTCGGTGCACTAGTATATAGAATGACTTGATTTAGAATGAAAAATTTGATTTGAGAAGGGATGAGATACATTATAATTATCATTACATCGATATGAATTAACAAGTGATGAATTTGAAATATATCAAACATAAATTCGTTCAAAAAATCAAATGAACTGAAAATCACAATATTTGTATATGAGGAACATTTGCCAACGTTATTCTGGGATTTCGACAGAGAGAATATCATCACTGTTTGTTCAAATTGAGTCAACTAACAATAGAAAAAGAGTTATTATGATTATCATCTTTAACTGATACAACTAACATAAAAGAGTTTGTGGGATCAGAGTACATCTCCATTAAGACAATTTCACGTATTTATGTTCGTAAGATAGATTGATTTTTAGACAATATCAATAGTGAAAAATTATATTTTTGACATAATAATATATTTTTTCATGTGTCGATCAAGTCAAATCAGATATCTGTTTCGTAAAATTAAATCGTGAGACCATGTATAAGAGTTTTTATGATGAAATTAAACCTAACATATAAGATGAATTGTTCATGGACTGCCAAGTCAAACCATCACCCTGAATATCACCCTGAATATTTCAATTTCATTTCAAATTTCTAAAATGTCTAGCTACAAATTTATTTAACCACTTAATAACGACATCGTTTTCTTCCCGGAGATCCATCACTGACAATCATTTGCCAGTCATATTAGCCCACCCTTGCTTCTTCCGCGTTCAGAACACTCATAGCTAACCTAGGACAGATAGGGAAAACCATTTCATCTGATTACGCCGTTTTCCAACACGCGCCGAAATACGCGTGGTTGTATCTCTTTGTTTTTTTTAACGCGAATTAAATTAAATTTTCTCGTAAAATCAAACCCCACCATCCTCATTTGCATTGCACAATTCAACTGCTACAATTTTCTTTCTTTTCTCCCTGAATTTCAGATAATTATGTTTAACTGAATCCCTCCCCTATTTTTGTAAGTATTTAGGGGTTTATGCACCTCAGTCCTGTTCGATCGGACGAACTGTAGGGATAAAATGGTTGGATGGAAGGGATCTAGATTGGGCGGCGGCCGGGGGGATGGGTCTCCGACGGAGAACGGTGTCTCGTCGTCTCGTACGGTTCGACTTGGCAAGGTTCAGCCGCAGGCGCCAGGCCATAGAATGGTTTTCTGCAACGATCGTGATGCAAATATCCTCGCTCAATTCAAGGTTATAGTTGCCGGATTGTTAAGTTGTTTTTATTTCATTACGTGTTCTTGATTTATTTATATTTATATATGTGAACTTTCTGGAGTCTAACAATGCATAGGCGAGTTCATTTTATGGGTGCCAATCGCATTGCATACACTCGGAAACTTGATTGATGAACTATTGTTTTGAGCTTAAGCTGGAGTTTGATTCATTATATTCAAGTTTGTATGTGTACTAATAAGCATACCGCATTCGATAGGGCCATATGAGCAATGCATCAGAGTTGAGGCACACGTTCTGAGTGTATAAGTTGTAGTTCTTATCACATTCGATAGGGCCATATGAGCTATGCATCAGAGTTTGTTTGTAAATCTATGTGATATAATTTTCTTCGTTCTATTAGATTTGAAATGTCATGTTTTAGCACATGTTGCTTTGATGAGGAGCACATTTTACCTTGCATCTTGGGAGTTGGGACTCTAGGGAACCTGTTCGCCTGTTAGTCCTGATATTGTCTTCCAATCTGGTGTGAATAATTTCTTTAATTAGATCTGATTGGTTCCATAATTGATTTTCAGGGAAATTCTGTGTCGACTACGAAGTATGATGTCTTTACATTTTTACCAAAGGGACTTTTTGAGCAGGTAATATAATGTTGCACTATTTTTCAAAAGAGTATTTTGTTATTGAAAGTTGGCGTTTGTCATGAATACCAAGTTAGCATTTATCTGCCTTACAATGACTTGCAACCTTGAAATGATTTTTACCTCAATATTTAATTTATCAATTTACCTGTATATTGGTTTCGGAATAATTTAAAATCAATCTACAAACTTGGCATTAGGACCACACTAACTGCTGTCGGGCTCACATTTTTCTCTTGAACAGTATTTTTCAATCCGACTTAGTTTTTTGAAACAATTCTGGAGATGAAGTCCTGTGGTGGAATGAAGATATTGGATTAACTTGTCTAATTTTTAGCTGCCATCTAGGGAAACAGGTAAAAAGAGTTATACTAGCTAAATTTGAGAAACATGTCGAAGGTATAGTTTTGATTTCTGAGTGACTTATCAGTTAATTGCATTTGTTGTAGACAAGAGTGCATGCAGAACATTTTGAAGACTTCTAATTTCTACTTATAGATGACAATGTGATATCTATGAATAGATACATTATTACCATTCCATGTAACGAAATCGATTTCTAAAACTCGGCATCTGCTATATAAGAATTTATGTTGACAGAGTTGTCGGCTGTTTAGGATCAAGGTTTTTATCCTCCAGCTACTTAACTGCTGTAGCAAAAAATAAATATGAGGCTTAATTTTCCTGGTGATTTAGTTTGTAATACCCGTTTCCTCTTTTTTAATTTATGCTGACAGTTCAGACGGGTGGCTAATCTCTACTTTCTCATGATTTCAATATTGTCATGCACTCCAGTCAGGTATGTTGCTGTAATATAGTTTAGATCACCAAGGGTTACATAAAATATGATATAAAACAATTTGAGTATTATTGGCATCACAATTGCAGAATGCTTAGATTGATATATATACTGATTTTTCGCTATATAGAATGCAACAATTCGTGGAGAGAATGGTGAGGCAAATCTAGCTCTAGTTTTGCATTTGTGTATAGATAACTGGTTAATCTGAGATGTGATGCAGCTAAAAAATGTGTATTATCTTCAAGTTTGTTGGATGTTCTGTTGCATGGATGTGGACAGTGATTGCCAATATAATGACAGTGTAATATGTGTCAATATTGCATTTTGCCCTGTGTATCTGAAATGGTTCTATTAATTTGTTGTTTCAGCTGAAGAGGGGAGAGCTTGTATATGCACATGTTAAGTTTAAAAAACTATGCTGTGCTTTCTGGTTATTGTCGAAAATACCATTACTTGTATTGACTTCTTTGAGCAAATCTAGGTTCTCAGTTGTTTTCCTAGTTATGTGCATTAGTTTTCTTGTTGATTGACCTGTGTGAAATGTTGCTGCAGCGGATCATTTGAAATGAGAAGTCTATCTTAACAATGAAATCCATGGTTGTTAGATGCAACATTTTTAAGGAACCTTTGTTTTTATGCAGTCCTGTGAGTCCTATAACAAATGTGCTTCCACTCACCCTGGTGCTTCTTGTATCTCTCATCAAAGAAGCATGGGAGGACTGGGTGAGAATCATATCATTTTATTTCTTTGGTGTTTTCCGATCTATGCATCTTGTTCTGATGGTCCTCCATGTCTTTTCCCCTTTTTTATTTTTTCCCTTTTTGAATGGCAGAAACGTTTCCAAAATGATATGGCAATTAATAATTCCAGCGTAGAAGTGTTGCAAGATCAGAAATGGATATCCATCCCTTGGAAGAAGCTGCAGGTCGGAGACATAGTCAAGGTAAGGTTCAGTTGTTAATCTCACTTCCATATACCCTATTTAACTGTTTGTGCTAAACCATTAAGGTTCTGATGTTTTAAGTAGCTTCATATGTTCATTTCTCTGCTCTTGGTAGCAAGTTGGTATAAATTCCCGGGCTACTCATGTTTGATAGTAGAACTACAGAAGTTATTGCTCTATGTCTCCGCAGGTAACGAGGAGATTATGATACACTGGGGCCTTTAGTTAGCAGCAATATTTAGAGAAATGTACGGGGGTTTCTGGTGTGGTACTGTTTGTGCATTTGACTACACACCAGGTCAAATAATTTGTTAATTACTACGGTATCACTATTATAGCCCTAAAAACTTTTAGGGATCTTGAAAACTAGTCAACACAATGTTTGTGCGTATGAGTCTGCTTAACTTTCATAGGAGGTTTGATTATGAGAGCTTTAGTCATAGGTACGGGAAAACATGTATATTTGTACTTGAGGTTTCATTTTGGCATTTTGGAAGACGGTCTATGGAAATGTGAATTTGGAAATTATATTGTTGAATTTGGTGGTACATTTGGTTTTCTTTTTTTTTTTTTAAAAGAAAAATATTTTTAATGTAGATGGTATGTCAACAAATTAGTTGGGTTAGTTACTATTTTTATATGTTTAATTTTTTTAGTGGTGTATGGAGTTTCTAAACTAGGAATATTATGTAATATAATGCTTATGAATTTTTTATGAGTGATAAAAAAGTTAAATTAAAAGTAAAAACCATGTTGGTAGTTGTGAAAATGAGATGAAGTTACAATTTTGGAATAAAAAATGAAAAATAGTTATGTTTGTTTCATTTTCAGAGCTAAAATATCTCTGAAAATGAATCTAAGCATATCCTTAAGCTCTGATGGCTAATGAATTCGTTAGTTTTTCAACCTGCAGTGAATAGATGACACATCTCAATCTTGATTGAAGATAAAAAAATTTTAAATTGGCTTCCAATCACAATTATGTTTCTTGACTGTTGCTTCTTATTCTGAATAGTTCAGTTGGATGATGTATGTTCATGACCTTTAAATTTTTTATGGAATGAAATAACACTAGTGACAATCCTTTTTAAATTCATCTATTCTGAATCGGTCTATCAAATTCACTCGGATTAACTATTTTTCATTGATTTTCGCCTGAAAGTTAAACTGTTTTTGTGGTTGAAGGTGAAACAAGATGGATATTTTCCAGCTGATCTATTGTTCCTTGCTAGCACAAACCCTGATGGTGTCTGCTACATTGAGGTTTGCTCTCTTTGTGTTCGTGGTGTACTGTTTCTTCTCTTTTGAGAATATAATAAAAATATGTATCATTAGTCTTTCCACGTCATTTATCAGCTATCTTCGGTTGTTTTGCAGACTGCAAATCTCGATGGGGAAACTAACTTGAAGATAAGGAAAGCATCAGAAAAGACTTGGGACTATGTGACACCGGAGAAAGTGGCTGAATTTAAAGGTTTTACTTTCAGTATAAGGATGCAACACATGATAACATGCATAAATGTCATGTCATCTGCCATATTGTTGACCGAAAAATTTCTGAATGACTATTTTTGCGTTCATATACAACCTCATTGATTTGTGATGCTTTGTAAATAGTCTTCATTATGGGATTGATGTGCATCAAAATGATTGTAATCGACTGGCTAAAAATTTTGTTGCATGTTTATATCTCTGATGAAATGTGCCTGTTAAATGCAGGTGAGGTACAATGTGAACAACCAAACAATTCGTTGTACACCTTTACGGGCAACTTGATCCTTGACAAACAAACCTTGCCGCTCAGTCCAAATCAACTTCTGTTACGGGTATGGAATTGCCATCTTTGGCATCATCTGTTTTCAATTGATTCAAGTTTCAGTAGGTAACTTAGACGCTATCTTTATTTTATTATGTGTCTACAAATCTGATAAAGTTGCTAGCTGCATTCTCTTATTGCATAAATTTTCTACGAGAGTCCAATGATTGATTGCAAAAGATTTGTCTTAATACAGATTGAAGTTGGGAACAATTCCTTGAAAATACCAATTATAATTTTCATTTTCTATGCGGTTAATTGCTGGCTACTTTCTATGTAGTTGCATTATATTTTAATTTAATCTATCTTTGCATGTTTCAGGGCTGTAACTTGAGGAACACTGAGTACATAGTTGGTATAGTTATTTTTACAGGGCATGAGACAAAGGTATTTTTCCTGTTTTATTCAAGTTTTGTCCATTATTTTGTTTTTATTTTACATTTCATACTTTATTCAAGTTTTGTCCATTGTTTGGTTTTTCTTTTTCTAGTTGAGCAGTCTGACAGTTTCCAGTGAAGGATGTATATATTAGCCATTTGTTACTCTCATCATTGGAGGGTTTTGCTTAGTTGCTGATATTTGATAATTTTTCATTCCAATTGATGAAAAGTGTCATACGTCATGTCTCAATATTTATGTATTTATATATATCTAATTATGATCTTTGAGTTTCATTTTCCTATTCTACCAGTTGCTTGTTTCTGCATTTCAGTGGTGTCTTTGGTGCAAATGCAGGTTATGATGAACTCCATGAAAATTCCTTCCAAACGAAGCACACTAGAGAAGAAACTTGACAAGCTTATACTTACTCTGTTTAGTGTTCTCTTCTGCATGTGTCTTTTGGGTGCTATAGGCAGGTTTGACCTGTTGTCTATCATGTTTTACTCTTAAAATTTCTTCAACGCAGTCTGTATTCATTTCTTTGAAGTTCAATGCTATACTTAACTATTTTCGTCATTTGTGTAGTGGTGTGTTCATAGATCAGAAGTACTACTATTTGCGGTTTGACAGCTCAGAAAAACAGTTTGATCCTGGCAATAAATATGTGGTAAAGAGTGGGATCACCTTTCTTTCATGGTCGTGTTTATGGTATTAGTTAATACTTTCAGTTCCAACTTCTTTCTCTAACTCATCTTTGCTTTTTTATGTTCTATAGGTTGCTGTCTTGACTTTTTTTACCCTCATAACTCTCTATTCACCAATCATTCCCATCTCTCTATATGTTTCTGTTGAGGTAGATTTAACTATGATCTGTTCTCTTCTGCTTTCACTGAGTTTATGTTGTTGTGATTCACCGACAAGCTTTTGTTTATTTCAGATGATTAAATTTATTCAGTCCACTCAATTTATTAACAATGACTTACACATGTACCACGCTGAAAGCAATACCCCTGCTTTGGCTCGGACATCCAATTTGAATGAAGAACTTGGGCAGGTAGAGTTTTGTATTGTTTGCCTTTCTTTTTAAGATTTTGGTTAGTGGCATAATAATTTTCAGTTTGCCCGCATGCGGTGATTTCTGAATCTCATCTAGTTCATGGATACATGTTCTAGTGAATATTTGATCACTTGGATTTTGTTGCTTGCTGATGTCTTATTTATGACATGTTGATTCTCTTTGCAAATCTTTGTGACAGGTGGAGTATATATTCTCTGACAAAACCGGAACCCTGACAAGAAACTTAATGGAGTTTTTTAAATGTTCAATTGCTGGAGAGGTATATGGTTCTGGTGTCAGCAAAATTGAGTTGGGAACAGCTCAAAGGACTGGAGTAACAGTTGAGGTAAATCTTTCTGCAATAAAATAAAAGATTCCTTTAAATCTTAACATGTGTTCTACTGAGGCCTTTGATTCTCAGGTTGAGAGACCTTCAAATTCAGCACGCGAAAAGGGATTCAACTTTGATGATACCCGACTTATGCGTGGTGCTTGGAAGAATGAACCTAATCCAGAGTCTTGCAAAGTAGGTTATTTAAATTATAACAATTTTACAGAACTGAACCAAATGTAAACCGGTATTATATTCTTTCTTATGTGATATATGTCCATGATGCTGCTTGACTGTCTGTCTAACCATGTCTAGTGGACGAGACTAATATACACCAATTCTATCAGATGTTTTCATTTCCCTGTGGTCACTTGATCTTGTTGTGAAGCTTTGAAAATTTCTTTGTACTCGTAGATTCTGTCATTGACTTCATCGGTCTATTTAGTCAAGCAGCCATGGCAATGGAAACTTTTTTGGGTTATTTTTAAATAATTTTTTCGTTAGCTATAAGATGACAATGTTGAGCATTCGTTATTGTATCTCTACCTTGTTTAGTTGTACATTTAACACAGATTTACTTTTACTATTGAGACAACTTTATAGGATTGAAAAATTGGGCCCGTCTCTTTCCTTAGTGCTGCGTGCCTTACCTTATTTCATGGTATGAAAAGCAGTTAATTTGTTAATTTCTTTTCTTTCACTTCTCTTTTCGGTTTAGCAGATGTGCCTTTTGTTACTTTTGTTTGAGACTCCTATGATAGCTCCATACATAGAATCGATCACTGATTTCTCATGCTTCTTGTCCTGGTTGGTGATAATTTCATCCTTGATAAAATGTTTTCCTCTTGTGTAGGAATTTTTCAGGTGCCTTGCAATATGTCATACTGTGCTTCCTGAAGGTGATGAATCTCCTGAAAAGATTCGATATCAGGCCGCATCTCCTGATGAGGCTGCTTTGGTTACGGCAGCGAAGAACTTTGGCTTCTTTTTCTTCAAGTATGTGGTTTTAAAAGAGTTTTAGTGGTATGCGTAGACCATTGCTTGTGGTGATTTTTTTTTTTGGTGAAAGCATGTGGTGAAACTTTTTAACGTCTCAACTTCAGGCGTTCTCCAACAACAATTTATGTTCGTGAGTCACATATTGATAAGATGGGAAAGGTTCAGGATGTTCCATATGAAATTTTGAATGTCCTTGAGTTCAACAGGTAATACATTCTTATTTGCATGCTTATTTTGAACCTGATCAATGAAACGTCCGAGTTAAGACTCAGTAATCTTTTTGGTGTTCTAGTACAAGGAAGCGCCAGTCTGTCATATGCCGCTTTTCAGATGGTAGACTTGTACTCTACTGCAAGGTTACGGAATAAAGTTGTATAAGTACATTAGTTAAAATTTATTGCTAGACTTAAAATTTTAGCTTCTTTTTTTATGTTTATTACAGGGTGCTGATACTGTAATATATGAAAGATTGGCCATTGGTGACAATGATTTGAAGAGAACAACCAGAGAGCACTTGGAGCAATTTGGAGCTGCTGGATTGCGTACGCTCTGCCTGGCTTATAGGGATTTGAATTCTGGCGTGTATGAAAGTTGGAATGAGAAATACATTCAGGCAAAATCAGCTCTCCGAGATAGAGAGAAGAAATTGGATGAGGTGTGCATCTGTATGCTATTTTTTTTTTGTAATACTTTCATGCATATTTTTCATTAGTGTGCTCATATAATCTTTCTATGCGATCTGTTTATAGGGCAACCCCGCAGGCATGGCATCTGAACTTAAGTTAAACGACTACTATCATGTTCATAGTAATATGAAATGTATTTGCTCGAAGTTTATTTGGAATTTTGAGAGTTTTTTGTTTCACTTTATCTTCTGTTATCCGGTCTATGTTGAACATGCACTACTCTGATTTGAATCTCTATGTATAGGGTTCTAATTTGGTTTTTAGGTTGTGGAAAGCCTAGTATTGTTCTTTTATCCATGTCATAACTCTTGTTTGTGTGCTTTGCCAATATTAATTACAAAATCTTAGACTTCTGCTATAATGAACATGCAAAACTTTTTCAGGTTGCTGAACAAATAGAGAAGGAGCTTGTTTTGATTGGATGTACGGCAATTGAAGACAAGCTTCAAGAGGGAGTACCAGCTTGCATAGAGACTCTCTCACGAGCTGGAATTAAAATATGGGTGCTAACAGGAGACAAGTTGGAAACAGCAATAAATATTGCTTACGGTAAGAAAGTTAATGATTTAATTTTGTTTTAACAATTGATAACTGCTGTAATTTATTTTGTTTCTGCTTCATATATCGCAGCATGCAAGTTAATGAATAATAGCATGAAGCAATTTATAATCAGTTCAGAAACTGATGCTATCAGAGAGATTGAGGACATGGTAAGCAACACGCTGACATCACTTTCCCATGCAAAAGCAGAACTCATTTTAACTTCCAATTCCTGAATATTTTATCAGGGTGATCAAGTTGAACTTGCTCGTGTTATTAAAGAGACAGTGAAAAATGACCTAAGAAAATATCATGAAGAAGCTCAACAGTATCTTCATTCTGCGCCTGGATCAAAATTGGCACTTGTGATTGATGGAAAGTGTTTGATGTATGCACTGGACCCTAGTTTACGAGTAATGCTCCTTAATTTGAGCTTAAATTGCAGTGCTGTAGTTTGCTGCCGAGTTTCTCCACTCCAAAAGGCACAGGTGAAGTTTCTAAATATCATTATGATCTACTTTTATTTCTACTTGTATAAAGTTAGATAAATGATAGTTTTACATCTATATATGCTGACTTAGAGTATGCTATCTCTACAACCCTTTGATAAGAAAATCTTGTCATTAGTTCTGAAATTTGTTTACTATCATCCGCAGTCATCATGACATCTGAATAGATTATATTTACCGTTCCAAACAGGCATCTAAAACTGTTCCGAGAGTAAATAATATCAATATTCCCGTCATTTTAGTGCCCAGAAATTCTCAAAAGTTTAGACAAGTTGTTCATTCCTTGTATATCTGAGATAGAAAAGATTCTGGTTAAGTGCACTGTGCATTTTACAGTTGCTTTAAGCATCTACCATCCTGCGTCATCCTTTATAAATTAGTGGCATCCTCAGCTAAACTGGTCGCTTTGCAGTTCGGTGTTTGCCTTCTCTTGCAAAATAACCTTATTCCTGGAAGTTACACAAGGCATGGGAGCATAGCAATTAGCAACTAGATTTCTTTTTCTTTATCTGTTTTGGACTATTGAGCATCTTTACAGCAGAACATGAAAGTTCAATCCTGCATAGTCCGTCAAAGTTTATGTTGTTTTCTGATTGAATCATCTGTTGTCTGTTATGTCTTTAGATAGCTAGATAGCCTATAATGAATATGGGCAGAACAAGATAACTTTTTCTCTTTATAAATGCATATGCAGTTGCACATGGAAAACTGTCATCAAATGGAGCATAAGCCCATAAAGAAATTGATGAATATATAGTCAAAGGAATTGTTGATTCATAGCATTACTGAACTAACAAATGAATGCTACTGCAAAGAATCTTTAGGTCAAATTCACCATCATCACTGCTTTTTTATCACATAAGCTACTCGATTTTGTGAAGTGCTTCATAATTTGTAGGGCTGACTTATCAATTTTCTGCTTTTAGGTGACAAGTTTAGTTAAGAAGGGTGCAAAGAAGATTACCCTTAGTATTGGTGATGGTGCTAACGATGTTAGCATGATTCAAGCAGCTCATGTTGGTGTTGGAATAAGTGGGCAGGAGGGGATGCAAGCCGTGATGGCAAGTGATTTTGCCATTGCACAGTTTCGCTTCCTCACCGAATTACTCCTTGTGCATGGGCGGTGGTCATATCTCAGAATATGCAAGGTTCAACACTCTACAGTTTTATGCCAGTTGCGGTGTTCTAAAGTCCTATTGCTGACAGCTTCTAAATTTTTTACAGGTTGTGACTTACTTCTTCTACAAGAACCTGATGTTTACTTTCACTCAATTTTGGTTCACTTTCCGGACTGGATTTTCTGGCCAGAGGTTTTATGATGATTGGTTTCAATCTTTGTACAACGTAATATTCACTGCCCTACCTGTGATCATTCTTGGACTTTTCGATAAGGTACTGAAATGCACAGATTTATTATTGTGTCTCTGTTTGATTATCACATAAGCTTAAATTTTTGTGTTGAGAACAGGCTGAGCTTCTGTTGCATAATATATTTTGCTAGTTTCACATTTTTTGTTCATCGTTTCTTCCAGGATGTTAATTGTTCTCTATCCAAGAAATATCCTGAGTTATACAAGGAAGGAATAAGGAATACTTTCTTCAAATGGAGGGTTGTGGCAACATGGGCCTTTTTCGCAATCTATCAATCATTAGTTTTCTATTACTTTGTCGTTGCTTCAAGTAATCGTGCTATGAATTCAGCTGGCAAGATGTTTGGCTTGTGGGACGTCAGTACAATGGCATTTACTTGTGTTGTCGTGACTGTCAACTTGCGCCTCCTCATGATGTGTAACACAATTACTAAATGGCACCACATCAGTGTTGGAGGAAGCATATTAGCGTGGTTCATTTTTGTCTTCATTTACTCGGGCGTTGTCTTACCTAAAGCACAAGTAAGATCTCTCACTATTATTTCAGCCCACTTGTTACGTACTTGGTGGCAACTTCTTTTCAAATTTTGTTATTTACTGCAGGAGAATATCTATTTCGTGATTTATGTCCTAATGAGTACCATTTATTTCTACCTCACTCTGATTCTCGTCCCTATGTCCGCACTATTTTGCGACTTCGTATACATGGGGTACGTTTTACTAGTAACTTGCAGCTTTGCAGCATTATCTGTTTTCATGCATTATTTACTCTCTAAGTCTTCTGTGATTAAACTTGCTTCAGGGCTCAAAGATGGTTCTTTCCCTACGATTATCAAATCGTCCAAGAAATTCACAGGAATGAATCTGATGGTAGCAGGATAGGATTACTGGAAATAGGAAACGACAATCTTACTCAAGATGAGGCACGTAGCTATGCTCTGATGCAGCTCCCGGGTCAGAAGTCGAAGCACACTGGCTTTGCTTTCGATTCACCAGGTTATGAGTCTTTTTTCGCATCACAGGCAGGAGTTTTTGTGCCACAGAAGGCATGGGATGTGGCTCGGAGAGCCAGCATGAAGTCACGACCTAAGGTAACGCGAAACAATTGAGAGTATACATTTTTGTAAAAAGTTTAGTATGTTTTTTTGTATCCCTGTGTTGTTAATATAGCTTCGGCAGAATCAACCGTGATTATATCTTATAATTGCAGTAGTGATTCATTTTGTAGAAAAAAAAATTCAATTTCACGTAGACACTCTAGATATAATATTAATTAGTTTTAGGATGTTGGAATCTCTTTTATTTGTTTAGATAGATTATATGAGGGTGTATCAAGCATCACTTGAGTGACATTGTTCATTCTTTTATTTGTGTAGCAGCCTTGTTGGCCCTACTATGTAGTAGGAGGGGTGATAAGTGCGGATTGATTCTTTTTTTAATAAAAATTTGAATCAAATAAATTATATCGATTTTGCAAACAAAATCAATCCATTAATAATTAAAAACCAAACCTGAATATCGGCTTGGTTTGGTCTGATGATCGATTTTACTTGGTGGTGATATTAATCAGATATATATTTTTTTTTAAAAAAAAAGCAAAAGTAAAATAATTTAATAAAAAGAAACAAAGTGTAATTGCCAATGTCACTTGATACTGGTAATATCCAAAAGTCAATGCGTAGAATGAAATAATTCAACACCAATTATATAAACTCTAACTTATAGTATTACCACCATATTTGTGAACCAGGAATGGATTTTATGAAGAATGCTTGAGAAAATATCGCTATGCTAATGTATATCACCGATTTTTATTTTATTAGCATCCCCTGACAGAACTTGTCTGAGGATCACATATGACATGTTTATTATGTATTGTATGATATATCGATGTCATCGTATCGAAAAATATATAATGTATCGAAATTTTCGGTATAATATCGTACTGATATCGAAATTTTTGATATGGTAACGATATAAAATTTAAATTTTTTTGGTATATACGAAAATACCGAAATAATATATATAAATTAAAAAATATATAATGTATTTTTTAGGTATGAAACGATATATACCGATATCATACCGAAATCTCGGTATACCATAATATTTCGGTACAATCGGTATGCTACTTATACGTACAAAAAACTTGATACCAAAATTTTCGGTACAATATCGATGTAAATATTATTAATATCGTAATTTTTGTTACGATATATAGCATGTATATTTCGATACGGTACGATATATCATCTTAGAGGCTAGTTCGAAAATCATAATGTGTTGCACATACACATCACATATTATGCTAAATAACAAATTATTCTTCTTTTGTATTCTCACTATCAACACTAAATAAAGATAAAATCCTTTATTACAACAATTTTTTACAACTCCGATTACTTGCTTTTATGGCAAAAAGAAGAAGAAGAAAGAAACTTAAATTAGATAAATAATATTCTTTACTAAGCAATTTGTATATAAAAGAACTCTTTCATTTGGTATGGAAGTCCCTCTACAGGTAATGAATGTGAGTTCAGAGTAACAATTACGAGGTGACATCATTAAGTCACAACCCCTGTTTTAACAGCATTAAAGTGCAAACATTCAAAATTTTCAAAATACAAAATAATTGGCTTTCAATTTAGCTACATTCTAATATTTAACAATAGTTATAAAGGTTTAGTTATCAAAACCTAGAACTAGTTGGAAGCCTGACAAGCCCAACTGCGGCTGCTGCAGCACTTCTCTTCCGTCTGAAGTATATAAAAGAGCCACTGCTTAGTAGCAAAGATATCATAAGCGCCTGTACACGGTATAATTTTGAAACCCGAGTCAAATGCATTGCATGAGTTTCTTGACACAACAAAAACTTGTGAAGCAAGATGAGAGCAAGCACGATATATAAATTTCAGGCATGAATAAATCATACTTAGTCTAGGATTGAGTAACCTACCCACAATTGTCAATAGCACTTAAAAACATGTCCCAACAACATAATTTTTTTTGAAAAGGAATTTTTGTCCCCTCAACATACACTGCATCGCCCTCCCCGAAATTTCAAGCTTTACCCCTGGTGATTGGTGATGCGCCTGCCGCACAAAAAACTACATGCTCCAGAAAAAACTGCAAGACATGGGTCAAATTTGAAACATTTTATTGTTATTTTGATTAGCTGTAGTTCCGTTATTGTTATATTTAAACTATGCAGGTCCAAAAATATGGAAACAGGCTTTTCTAAAGTCTTGCGAAGAAAAGCAACTAATCTAAACTTTATGCCTAAGGCATGTATCTTCGCAATCAATCCATTCTTTAGGGCAGTTTTATACTGGTCTCTAAAAGATGACTCACTTGGTTACCATCTTCTACACATCCCATGCATAAACAGTCACTATTTGAAATCTTCAAATCCTAGAGCTTTATCATGTATAACTTCATCAAAGATTGCCAAAGTAACTATAGATAAAAGAGAGAATTTTAAATCTGATAAATATGAAATATATACATATAAATTTCCATTTTTACAGGCAAAAAAATGTGCACATACGTAAAGCAGTATCAATTTACCTCAAAGCCAAGAACGGATAATTTTTCTTCACTTACTGCAGGTATGCAGCTTCTATAAGTGACATGGGCACCTGATACACTTTCTGATTTTGCTTTATCACTCAGCAATGTTCTTCTTTGTCCATCGTTTACAGGCAAATCTGCACTCTCAAGAGCAGATCGAGTCTTTTTTTCTTTGAGGCTTTTTACATCTTCTGAACCAGATCCAACTGGAAAACATTTCAAACGAATACGATAACCAGTTTCACCGCAACGAAAACTTTCATCCCTCTACAGAACAAGCAACATAGGTTCCATGAGTTCTTGAATATTTTAGATACAAATATATAAATGAATATGAAATTTAAAGTACTACATAAAATCAAATGCAAGTTTTGTCTAATTTTTCAAAGAACTGCACAATCATTAGCAGACTCCAACTTTAAGCAATTTTTAGTCCACCAGACTAACCTCTGCTAAATACCATGTAATTATAGTTGAGCAGCTAAAACAACTTTCCTTCGAAAATTTTCTGTACTCAAACCATGAATGCACTAAATTAAGTAAATTTGAAAATCCTTAGCCTTTCTTTGTTGAATTGGAAAAGGATTGCTACAGAACGAAAATAATGGCGAAACAGAGCACCAAATTGCTGAATCTGGTAGAGTTCACTAGACGCGGCCACTCATTACACCAAAAAGAACATATAACTTGGACAAAAAAGAAATTTTGTACGCATAACATGCAAGTTCTCACCGCCAAAGGATTAGACAAGCTAAAAACATATATTTGATAGTTTCCAGGAACTGACATACAAACCAAAATGCCCAGTGAAGAAGCCTATGTCAACTGAAAATAACAATTATTTCTATTATTAGCTACATTCACTCACTTTAACTAATTTACCAGAACTTCAGATAATTTAGGGCTGATGCTAGTAATTATCTACCCATCTAGCTCTTTAAAAATCTATCATATTATTCTCCGCTTAAATATAGACTTCACTTCCTGATAAATCTAGAATTTGAAATCAAACTCTAGATTTATTAATAAAGGTCAGTAAACTCGACGAAAGATGAAATCATGTGCATAGAAAACCATAAAGTTTTTTATTCTCAAGAACGACTTCTTATGATCGTTGTTTTGGATTTTATCAGAGCCGAATAATCATCAGCGTCAACCTCATAGTTTTGGCTATCAAATACCCGGAAACTAAAATGAAANTTTCCTAGTAAGGTTTTTAACGAGGCAGTATAAAAACACGTAATTTATACAATAATTATGATCATCATCACAAGGGAGAGTGTTGAAAAATTATTTAAAAATGTGTTAAATATTTGTGTTGAAAATGTGAATGTTGAAAATTAGGTAAAATTAGGTGTTGAATATTGAAAATTAGTGTGTGATGATGTAGGTAATGATGTATTTTATTTTTGTATTATTTGTAAAAATTTTCTATAAATAGATCTCTCATTTGTGAAGAAAATCACAATTGAGTTGAGCGAAACATATTATAAAGTGTGTAGTGTGATAATTTTGAGAGTTTGAGATTTTTACTTTTTACCGTAAATTTTTACTTTTCACAACACGTCGTATTTTCTCCATTAAATATTTTTTTATTTTGTAATTAGTATCTCGTTATGTGTCATATTCCCGATTTATCCTTTCATTTTCTAATCGTCTCGAATTGTCATTTATTTTTCGTTTGTTTTTTGGATCTGGTCCCCGTTAATTTGAATGTTAAAATGAAAAAGGGGATAATTCCCAATTTAGTCTTCTATTTTATCGTACTTTTATGATTTGGTTTCTCGTTTTTCAATTGTCCCGACTTAATCATAAATTTTATGTATTTTTTTCCCAATTTAACCTAGTTTTTTTTAACTAAACGAAATATGTACACACATTAGCAATCTAATATACACAAAAAGTCACGCGAGACGGTCTCACAAATCAATTTTGTTATACGGATATTCTATTTAGGTAACTCATTAAAAAATATTATTTTTAATATCAAAATTATTACTTTTTATTGTAAATATTGATAAGTTTACTCATATCATAAATAAAAATTCGTGAGACCGTCTCACAAATAAATAATCATAAGATGACTATCTAATGTGAAAATGGCTCATTCTTCTCCCTTGTTCTCCAAAAAGTCTTTCGTCCTTTCGTCAACTCACCATTGGTGATGCGTGGGCTGTATATGTGGGGATTATATATTTATTTTTTTTTAACAAAAAAAAAAAAACAATATCAAAATACAATATTATTAGATCAATTAAGGGTGAAAGACAACAAACAAAAGAGTTTAATCGATATTCAAGAATCACAAGACCATAAATTACACGATGTTTAGTTTCTCTAAAGTTCTCCCATCTGAGAAACGTATAGCCCTCTTTATCCTTTTGACTACAAAAGCAAAACGTGTATGACAAATGTGGCAAAAATTTTATATAAAAAAAATTAACGAATAATTTCACTATGATTTTATCCTTTACAAATCTTCAAGACTTCGAATTCTTTAATCAGTCGAAGCATAATGGGACTCCCATGGCAGCAAACCGCTCGACAGATCAGCCAAATTCGACAAAACGAAATCCCGCAGCCCGAAATCCCAAACTTCGCAAAACTTCTGCGGCCAGTCCGGCGGCTCGATGGCCTCGGTTCCCAAACCGGGAGCTCTATCTCTCGAACCTTCCTTCTCACTTTCTTGCCAGTCGGCGACGTAAGTAGCAACTCTTCTGTAAAACTTTGCTCTGAAAACCTCCCACACTTGGTATTTGTAGTGGTTTACTATGGCTGTATTCTGAGGTAAGTTCAGGTATCTAAATCCCTTCTTTAAACGAAAATGATGCACCACATTAAGTAACGTTACGTGTAGCGCATCTGGCCTGATGATGGATTTATGCCTCTCTGGACTTTGAAGGCGGCAAGTGTAACCTACAGTGACACCTTGTGATGGCGGTGAACTCAACCCAGAAGGCCCAAAACTATGGCAAGATGTCCTGATTTCTGCAATTGTAGGTGATGCAGATGATACATTTGCCACTAATGTGCGCAGAGAATGCTGACCAGCATACCCAAAATTCTTGAATCTTTGGTGCTTAGGCCTCGAGTATGGGAAGTAGAAGTATTCATCTACGTCCATAAAAGAAACCCAATTACATTCGTCTTTTGCTCGCAATGCACAATTCGAGAAACCAGCTTCTTGAGTCTTGATCCATGGCCATACGTGCCTGGTTACATTGTAATTGTCACGATCGAGGTCTTGAATAACTTCATCGATATCATCGTCGCTATTGTTATCATATATGAACCATCTTTCCACTCCAAGCCAAGAATGATACATAATCCATTCACGTATGGATGAAGCTTGGTTCCACACCATTGTACACGCACAAAGCTTGTACTTTCCCTCCTTTCTCTTCTTACCCTCGGATCCAAAGTTTGTAATCTTGGCAACGGATGGGAAAATTAGCTGCCTTTGAGCTCGAGCACGGACATAAGGTGTCACTCCAATGGTGACTCGAATACCGTTAGCCTTAATAGGATTATTTCCAATACTACGTGGCAACGGACATCTCACCACTTCTTGAGCAGCACTCAGAGCCTTCGTTGTGAGGGTAAACGTCTCATTCCTTTCCCATTTCCCTAACCCGAAATGACAACTAAATAGGCTTGGATCAGACTCCTTATTTCCCCTCAACTTCAACCCTTTCACAAACACGACAACTGTATCCCCATCCAAATTAGCTGAATAAGCTACTTTTTCCCAAGAATTCAGAGTCTGATTATGAACCAAAACCCCATCATTACCACCTACCCTCAAAGTTACCAAAGTTGAATAATTCATATTCATAGATGGAAGAGGGCACCTCACAATTGACCGAAGTCCATCAAATTCATCCACAGAAATCACCCTTTTCACCATAAAATCGCTTCCGATTTCACGATAATAAACACACTCAAATCCCTCAACACCAACCTTCTTCATCAACCCAACTTTCTTTCCACCACTCACTAACAATAAAATATAATCAGGGAACAGAACCATGTCCTCTATTTTCCAAGGAAACAGGAAACTATCAAAATCTTGAACTGAATCAACAGTTCTTGAACTACTAGACGACAACAAAGATAAGCTCGAAACCACTAAAACAGGGCGAAAAGCTGAAGCATTAAAGGGAACTGTCCTAAATAAAAGATAAAGAAAGGTGAGGGAACCGAGGCACAGCGCAAGAAAGCTTACAGAAAACAGGTACGAATGACAGTACAAGGACGGATAAGGTTGTCTGAAAACTCTTTTTCTCTTCCGGCGTTGATCCGAAGATTCCATTTCTTTTTCTTCCTGGTAATATTTGGAAACTCTTTATATAATCAAGATTTAAGAAATATTATGGAGACTCTTTCTGCAAATCTGTGTTTCTCGCCGACAATATCTCGCGTTGTGTTGTGTATTTTTCAACTTTGCAAACTGTTTGTTTTTGGCAATTGGGTTGTGTGTCGGGATCGAAAAGAAAAAGGTTGGAATTTTCCGAATCTTGAGGTCGTGGCACGCGCTTGCGGAGTTGCTTGGAATTGGGAGTGGCATTTTTTTTTCTTCCCATCGAGAATTTTATGATATATATAGTTGTAGATTTTGGAATAGAAGTGGCGAAGTCGTGCGTGATTGCAGAGTTGCAGGACGTACATAGGGAAGGCTGTTCAGTTGAGCAAATAATTCTTCTGGAAGAATATTAAAATTTTACTTTATTTTAATTTGTAATTCTATAAAGCACTCAATCATAAACAATGTACCACGTAACTAACAATTTTTACTTATTCAGCTCTATTAGTTTTCGAGTTGATGAAATAGATAAAAGTTTAATCAATAATCATAAATTCGATTTTGCATAATATACATACTGATATGTTAGCCTAGGAGTTTACTCCAGTACACGCCAAAAACAGTGTTTACCGGTTCTCATGTCATCTAAAATATTTTTGAGTTATAAGTAACTTTTAATAGGAAAAAACTATAATTTGATTTTCAGCAAAAACTCTAATGAATTTCAAATATATTGTTGTTGATCATATTTCAGAGAAGTAAGATCATAAACTTCAAATCGAATACTTACATGTTTTGTATAGTATTTCATATTAATTATGATAAATTTCAATTTCAGCCAATAATGATATCATTTAAAATCTATTATATTTTATAATATTACTAATGTGTAAAAAAGTTATTTGTTAGTTTAAGATGTCATACATTGTTTCATCATAAATAATAAAATTATAATCAGTATCATTTTATCTCTCCTAGTGCAACCTAAAGAGATGGATTTCAAATTATCAATTAACTTCGAAATTATTGATCGAATTTTTCCACTTGAATAGGTCCAAATATTTAATCAACTGTTTTCATTATACAAAAATTGGTCGTCACAGTCAGAATTAAAATTTATAATAAGCCAAGATAAAGATAAGGATTTTGAACGTTGTATGATTAATATTATTTATATATAAATATATAAATTTAAAAAGTGGGTTATACAATTTTTTTTTATTTTTAAATTGTTGTCAGAGATGGAGAATATGCCAAGTAGTTTCACAAATTACATACAGTACATGAACAGATTTAAATTATGGAAGTCAATGGAATCTTAAAAATTAAATAATGTTGGGTTAATTTAAAAATAATTGAGATTGAGACTTTATGAAAATTATATAATTATTTTTGTTAGCCTATCATTCCATTTGGTAATATATTAATTCGGCCTGCAGTATACTTAAAAAATTAAATAAATGTTTTTAAAAGCCAAACCTGCATTAAATTAAATATAATAGTGACAGATGATCCACTAGTAATTGTCTGTTTATTAATTAATAACTAATAAATAGTAATTATTGATGGTTTAATTTATTTGTCACCGTAGCTTGAGCATATGGAAAAAGAACCCAAGAGAACCAACGAAAGTAATTCACAGCCTGTTCAGAATTATTTGGGTCGGTTTATTATTATTATTATTTAAAATTTATTTGTGGTTGATATCATTCTTTAAAGAATTGGTCTTATGTGATTATTATTATTTATTTAAAAATTATTTGGGATATATATATATATATATATATCTATATATATATATATATAAAACAAAAATTTGTGTGAGATCGTATCACAAGTCAATTTTATGATACATATATCATATCCAATCTTCGTTTTTTTTTATGAAGAATTCCCCGTTTAATACCCGCGGGGATTAAGTCTCCATTAGTCCCTCATACTCGATTCTATCTAATTGGCCTGAAAATTTTCGTTCCGATTTCGCGGACATTAAATCTTCATCTTATGCATCATCCTCGCTTCATAAAATATGGAAATGATAACCAAGTGAGACAAATTTGTCATACCTTACATGAATTAAATCGCTACCATCATCACTCTTTTAAATATCGGTTGAATTAACAAAAAAATCTTCAAATTCACTTAAAAAAATATTGATTCAATAATCCAATCACATATAAATTCTATAGTAGGTCTCTTGTGAGACGGTCTCACGAATCTTTATCTGTGAGACGGGTCAACCCTACCGATATTCACAATAAGAAGTAATATTCTTAGCATAAAAAGTAATACTTTTTCATGGATGACCTGAGTAAGATATTCGTCTCACAAAATACAACCCGTTAGATCGTCTCACACAAGTTTTTGTCTAAATTCTAATATTACTTAACAATACAAAATTATGTAAATCATTATTTAATAAACAAAAAAATAAAACCACATAATTATCAAGATGATGAGTTGAATTGTGAACGAGATTTGAATGTTATGAAATTTTGTTATTTTGTTAATTATAAGAAAATATCATAATTATTATCAGTAGTATATCATAATTATTATCAGTAGTAGTGATATTATTATCGGGCGTGAGAAAGATTTGGAAACGAGAATAACAAATACACATGTCCTGATTTACTTTTGCAAATCCCCATACCCGTTTCATTTCGGGTTTTTTCCATAGTACCCGAACCCGAAAAAATTGTCATATCTAGAGGAGATCCACGATCTCGTCAGATAGTTAGATAAAACTTAAAAAATAATATGATTTTTTCCCATTTATAATTATGTTTTCTGTATATTATTGGCCTGGAATCTATTTTAATCCAAAGATTTTATGATTTATATATATATATTCTGTGAATGTTAAATAAAAGACAAAAACTTGTGTGAGACGGTCTCACAGGTTGTATTTGTGAGACGGATATCTTATTTGGGTCATCCATGAAAAAGTATTACTTTTTATGCTAAGATTATTACTTTTTATTGTGAATATGAGTATGGTTGACCCGTCTCACAGATTACGATCCGTGAGACGGTCTACATGAGACCCACTCTAAATAAAATGGTTGATGATTTATTATTTACGTTTTTTATCCGATTTCTGAAAACTTCAAGTGATCGGATAAATTTGAATTAATTTCATTGAGAGTGGGTCTCATGTGAGACCGTCTCACGGATCTTAATCTGTAAGACGGGTCAACCCTACCCATATTCACAATAAAAAGTAATACTCTTAGCATAAAAAGTAATAATTTTTCATGGATGACCCAAATAAGAGATCCGTCTCACAAATACGACCCCGTGAGACCGTCTCACACAAGTTTTTGCCTTTCATTGAAACACAAACATTATCAACTTGAAGTTTTTGGCTCTTATTAATTAATTTTAAAGTATAAGATATTTCAATTCACTTATTGATCATTACAGTGTTTTAGTCGTTTTGATAAACATAATTTAGGGAATTAATTTGCAATTTACCCCATAATCGACATTAAAAATGTGTAAAAAAATATTAACTATCGTTAAATCCCAACTAATTTGAGATTTACCCAACAATCGATCTAAAATTATATTGCTTAAAAATATTGCTAATTTAATATAAGAAAAATTTCAATTTTGGTATTATATATTTATTTCTTTGAACTTTGTTCCAATCTTATCAAATTTAAGTTTTAGTTCGATATTTTTTTCTTATTATTTTTATCATTTTTCCAACATGTCGTTAATAATAAAATCCTATGAATATTTAAATATTGAAATAAGATATATTGTCTCTAAACTTGATTCATACACGATACTTCAAACATTTAAAAGGACACTGCATAGGATGGTTTGGATCTCATCAAACATTAGTTATAATTTTATTTCTTGTAAGTATATAGATTAAAAAAAAAAAAGTCTAAAAATTAATATATTTATCAATAATTGCATCCAAATCATAAATTTAATAATAAATTAACAATAAGACACGAAAATATTGCAGATCAAGGTTATATATGAGAACATTTATTACTTAATATTAATTAAATATAAAATATAATATCTAATTATTAATAGATCTAATCTTGATTCATAATATTGTAGTGTCTTATTGCTAATTTATGATTGAATTTAATATAAATATAAATATATAATTATTAATACATACATACAAATATATATTGTGGTGAATCCGGACTTGTTACTTATATCAGACCCGCTTCTAAACCTGTTGATCAGGTTTAGCTCGCCCCAACCAATTGGGCTTAATGCGGGGCGGGTTTAAACCGTATCTATCTATATTATATATATTATTAAGTATGAGACTCTTAGAATAACTACTTTTGAGGATATCAAAATATTTAATTCCATAATTATCTTTCTTATCTTATTAAAAACCTCATCAATCACTCCATATTTTACATAGAAAAAAATATAAACAAAACTTCTCTTTTAAATCGAACAACTATTCTAAATTGAAAATAATTTTGTGTTCATTGTTTAGTATTATTTGATCAAATTAAAAATAATAATAACACATGCGACTTGTATGTATTTTTTACTAGTTGTCATAACTAATTGAACTCTAGTTTTATTTTAATTAACTTTGGAAAACAAATTATCGAATAAAAACTAACGGAGGAAAATTGGATTCCTTTGAACTTGGGCCTTAACGATCCATTTCTTAATTTTAAAAACGATGGATCCGATTTCAGCAAGGCCCAACCAGGTTGTCTCCAGCCCCAACTTAAGGTACAAATTGAAAAAAATACTTGAACCGCATTTCACATTTGATTACATATTAGTGAATAAACCACACATTTTACGTATATTATCAACAATTATTCTAAAAAAATATTAAATGAAAAGTTGTTAAAATAATTGTTTAAATGTTTTATTCACTTCTTTTTTAAGAATAATATTCATGTACAACTTTATGAAACCAAAAAAATAATCACTTTATACAAAAACATAAAACTTTACTGTAAAATAATATTTTCTGTTATTAAATTTCCGTATTAAAGATATTCAAAATTATTTATTATGATTTATAATTATTTTTAAAAATATGTGTCTAAAATTCTATATTTAGTTCTATTAAACAGTTTTACCTTATATCAGCAGAAATGATTTTTATGCCCATTTTTCGAATTTTGAAATTATAGGTTCCTTTTTAAAGTTGATTTTACTTTTGGGATAGCAAGTTCTTTTTTAAAAAAATATAAAAATTCATATGAAATCATATTACAAAATAATTTTATAAGACGTATCTCCTACCCGATATGTAAAAAAATATTATTTTTCATTTCAAATATAATTGGGTCGAGAACTTCCCAAAAGGTCAAACGCTTATCTTTAGGCCAAAAAGCTATAGCTAGGGGTGTTCATCGGTCAGTTCAGTTCAGTTCGGTTCGGTTCGGTTCGATTTTTTGTTTTACAAATATATAATCCGATATCCGAATCATTTTTCTTCGGTTCGATTTTCTACCGAAATGGTTCGGTTATTTCGATTTTGATACAATTATTTAAATTAATAAGATAAATATATTGTACAATATAATATGTTATCTTTTTACATGTTTTCTTAGTAAAACATTTAAATATAAAATCTAAACAATTACATAAACAACAATCAATTAAATATTATTCAAAATAATCCATCATTCACTGATATTATCACAAAAAATATATTATAAAAATAAAATTATTAATTTAATGAAATTTCGGTTTTTTCGATAGGTTCGATTTTGACATATATAATCCGAACCGAATCAAATAAATTTCGGTTTTAACATTTATATCCGAATTATAAAATTCGATTTTTGGTTCAATTCAGTGTTCGGTATTTTTGGTTTGGATTTTCATTTTTTTCGGTTTCATCCGAAGTTTGAACACCCCTACCTATAGCTATTAACCAAAACACAATTTTATTTCCTTATACTTGTGACAGTACAAAGTGTACCCAGTTAAGTGCTAATGGGTCACGCTGTTAGATCCATGAGTCGAAAAAGTGCATGTTTATCTGCCGGTACTGTTTCGTATCCCTTAAATATTAGTCTTATCATTTCTCTACCGTCGATCTGACCCCAACAGAGACATTATTACCCGTTAAGATCTAACGTCACTCTTTTGCTGCTCACCTAGTCAACGAAATCAAGCGAAGCAACGTTAACAACTTGACACACGATAACTTCTTAATAGATCATTCATCTTAATATTACTCTCACTCATACACGTTTAATCTAACATTTTCACAAATTGATTAAGAAAACGATATAATATTAGTTTTTGGAGCGAATCCAACTCAAATATTCGATGCACGCTTCCTAAATATCTGCTTTCTCAAATTCAATAGAATTATCAAATAGTTAACGTCAATTCAATCTGTAATCCATCCCATTATTTCGTCCATCTAATCAAAATGAGAAAGAAACCTTTATACATATATATTTTATCTTTTTTACAACGATGTAACTCATGGAACTCACAGCTGATACACCGTGCTAACTAATTTCAGGCTTGAAAACAACTTGCGCTCAAAATCTCGGTGGTAGCCTAAGCCATCATACTACATATAATTCCAGGTGCCGGGAATGGCCAAATCCTGGGACATTTCATCCACCACCTTCTCCAGCCCTTCCACTCGTTTTTCCAGGGAATTCATCCCTTTCTGGGAGCTTCCTATGAATTTCTGAAAATTAAACCAGCAGATTATGTCAGATCAACTCTACTAGAATCAAATCGTTACCGATTTCCCAAACCCATATACATGTTTTTCAAGCTAGAATATGATCTTCTTGGGTCAGGTGGGGGAAATTGTCTGTACATACCTGAAGGATATCCAGCAAAGTAGATTGCTGATTCTCAATCTGTAGAAGTTGATCACAAATCAAAGACAAATCCTCGAACTCCGTTTGAGTCCCCAGCTTTTCATGGATAGAATCTCCATAACCCACATCCAGATCATCGCTATTAAAATTGAACGGGACAACTCGGGATCGAAAGTTTCTCCTCAATTCTGGCATGTTGGGCTTCGAGGTACAAGGTTTCTTTTCCTGGTCACTTCTTACAATGCTCTTATGACTTCTGCCGGTGGATGAGCAGCTCGATACCGACGATTTCGTAGGAGTTACTTTTCTGAATTGGGGAGTTACCAAGCCCCTGTCCGCCGAACAACTTTTCGAAACAAGAACCGGGGAGTACCCACTGCTGCTGCAGCTGCAGCTGCAGCTGCTACCTGATCATATTGTATGATTGTAACATTATATTCGTTTCAATCTCGCAACATCTGATTCAAACTTAGGACCACCCTAACCAATTTGAATTGCATTCTTAGTCAATGCTATATATATTATCATATTCAAAACTCTCACACATATAGTAATCATTTTTGATATTATACACGAGTACACAACTATTTTAACACACAATTTCGAGTCTTTAATCTGAAAACAAATAAATACAAGTGAAGTTCAAGCACAAAAATTATGCACCATTCAACAACCGAATTTGAGAATTCAGCGAATTTGATCATCGGAATGCAATGAAATTTTGAGTATAGTGCTCAAATTCAAACCTTGGAATAGAAATTTAACAGAAAACAAGATAAAAAAAATAGTGCTGAAATATGAACAAATTATAAATTACCTTTAGGGGATGTCACCTCTTCCAACACGTCAGGAACATCTCTCCACCTCTCCAGTGCCTGATTCATCGTCTCCCTAGTAACCTTTACCTGTCCCAGCGTTTTAAATTAATCCAGATTATCAATCTTTTCAGATTTTGCATTTATAAATTATACAATATAATAATGTTAAGTCAAATTATGAGACGACAAAAATTAACGTAAAATTTTGTTACCTTGTCAAATCTTCGGCTCTCCAAAGCAGCGACACAACTTCCCTTGAACTCTGCAGCCAAATCTTTGTCCGCCGTGGCCGCCGCTTTCTCTAAAACATCTGCCGCAGCTTTTCTCGCCGCCCAATCTTCACTACTCAGGAATTCGACCGCGGTGTAAACCAAAGAACTCAACAGGCTCTTATTTTTCACACAACAAGTGTTTACAATGCTCCCAGTTAACACTAACAAAGAAGGCTTTGCCTTGAAACAGTCCTTTTTGATCAACTTCAGAACTCTCGGCAAGAGCTTTCTAAGCTCTGAAACATCCACCCCCCTTGCCGCATCCACCGCGGCGGATACACAGAGCGCCACTCCCATCTGCGCGTTCGAATCCTGCTCCTGGAAGAGCGCGTCGACGAGGGGCTTGAGGATGACAGAAAACGGAGTCTGGGTAACATGTGTCGTGATTGATGAAATGGCGTCAACGCAGGCTGTGCGTACTGCGGAGTCCTGGTCTCGGAGACGGCGGAGGACGGCGGAGATCATGCGGGACACGTGGGGCGACAGCTCATCGCCGTGTGCAGCAGAGAGGATGCTCAAAACACGCACGCACTGGCGGCGGACGGGAGATTTCTCCGACGAGTCTGTAGTAGAAAGACAGTTCAAGAATGGTACAAAATCGTCACTCGGGAGTGCTCTAGCGATGCCTTCGAGTTCATTGGTGGCCATAGAAAGCGTGTCTCTGTCGGAAAGCTTATTAAGACAAATGTTAACTCTTGTCTTGAGGTTGCCGGATGATTGTTTCGAAACTCCCATTTCGCCGCCGTAACCCTGAGCTGTCAGGTGGCGGTGATCGGTGGAGTCTAGAATGGGGAAGACGAAGAGGAAGTGTTGATATATATGGGGAATAGTTGAGTTGGTATCGAATATTTATATATAATTTTGCAAAATAAATTATTTATTTTGTACTTGTAAATTGGAAGTGAGTGTGAAAATAGAAATAATTGGAAAAGGGTACTCTGTTTATTTACTGAAAAAAGTGAAAAGGGAAATTTTTTGCCCAGATTTTTGTAGTATCGTAATGTAATAGTGCCTGCGCCACGTTTGGGCACCAGTTAAATTTTATGGAACCCACTTGGCACACGTTCCCCATTTTTCCCTTTATTTTTTTTATTTAAATAGATAATTTATTATAATTAGTTTAAGTAATTATATTTACACAGTATAACTTTAAAGATGATGTATGCATGGATACAATTATCCTCAAATATGAGTATTCAAGAAATGAGTTCGGTTTAGTTTTATTATTAATATATTTAAGTAAAAAGTTAACAAAAAATTATAATAAAAGCAACCAACAAATTAAAAATTCAAATTATAAATATATTTTTGTTTGGTTTTATGTGTTTTAGTTTTAAAATACATTGATTAAAATATGATATTTTGAGTTTTCATTTTTTATTTTTTCGTAAATTAATTTTTAAATGTCCATACTCTTTAGTATTATGAATAAGAAATTGTATGGTATATAAAAAAATATAAGAAGTTATATGTAATTTTTAAAGTTAATGGATGTAATGTAAGCTTCATACAAACATGATGAGATGTAAATGTAATTCTCAAAGTGTGTTTGTGTGTCGAAAGATACGTTTGTTACAATTGAGTTTTTATATTCGAGATGTCATCTCAAATTTAAGATATTGATACCAGATGGATGAGATGCGACATACAACATACTATTGTATCAACCTTTGAGACGGATCAATCTTACCGATATTTATCTTTGAGACGGGTCAACCTTACCGATATTCACAATAAAAAGTAATACTCTTAACATAAAAATTAATACTTTTTCATGGATGACCCAAATAAGAGATCCGTCTCACAAAATATGACCCGTGAAACCGTCTCACACAAGTATTTGTCTATATATAAATAAAAACAAAAAAAACTTCCCACTTCTTTCTATGCTATTTTATAAACTTATGAGATATCTAATGTTTTTCCATTTATTATATTTTGCAAAATTATAATTAACTTTGAGACAAATATCTAAGAACCATGAAATTCCGATATCTAATAATCACCATCAAAATCGAGATGTATTAATATAAAAACCAATATAATATATTTAATCATACCAAAATTAATAAAAGTTAGTCGGCTTTTAAATATCGTCCGTGGAAGGATTCATCATCATGTCACATTATTGGAGCCTTCATAAATTTATTTTTTAATATTATCCAGCGATTTGGTAATTTAAAATCAAAATAATTTGAGTAAGTCTCACGAATCTTTATCTGTGAGACATGTCAACCTTACCAATATTCACAATAAAAAATAATACTCTTAGCTTAAAAAGTAATAATTTTTCATGGATGACCCAAATAAGATATCTGTCTGACAAAATATGATCTGTGAGACCGTCTCACACAAATTTTTGTCAAATAAATGTATACACGGTCTGATCAAATACGTATAGAGGGAGCAACGAAGAGGATAAGTTGCAAGGATTTACAATTTTTTTTTAAAGCCTTTTATGTTCGAGATATGTAAAAGAAAAATCCATGGTAATTGCACAAACAATTACTCTCACAATTTTGTGATTTACTTTGATTCTATTCAAATATTTTGGTCCATAAAATTTTAGAAAGACCGATGTATTGGTTATATAATAAATATTAATAACATAAAAAGAAAGCTAACTCTAATGTCACGAGTTTAAATTTTCGGCAACTTTCAAAATCTTTATCTTACAATATTTACGTCTGATAATCACCCTCTCTGACATAATTATCAACAAATTTATATAATCTCTTATAAAAAGTTGAAATATTCCATTTTAATATCGATATACGACTAGTTTTTATAACAAAATTTCAATGGTCCGCATAAAAATAAAAGTTGCAATTTTCGTTTTATATATTATTTATATATTATAATTTTGGTAATCTATATTGTCAATAGAATCTTAGATATGCATCTTTCAAGTTTTGCCATTTTTACCCACTTTAATCAGAAGTGTTATCATGATATTTACTACATACGTGAGTGCCATGTCGAATTTAAATCAACAACATCCCGACACCACGACAAAGAAATTAAAAAAATTGACCAGAATTGAGAAAAACACAAAGATAGTGATTAAAACTAAAATTCGACAAAAAAAAAATAACTAAAAATTAATGTATACANGTATACAACCAAAATTGCAATTTCCTATAAAAAAAAAAAAAAAAAACATAAGCCTAATTCAAAGTTTTTCAATCTCCTCATTTTTCCGGTCTCTCAAACCTTTTTTATGTACAATTTTATCAGCTTAAGATTACATTTAGATTGAATGAATAGATTTGATTTCAAATACACAATTTCCAATCAATTATAATCCATTCGACTCAAAATTCAGAAAAAGTGATATGAAATCTCATGCGTTGCTCAAATATATTTTGCTTCTTCAACTGCAATATACTCTCCAACTTGTTCGTTTGAAATCCATGCGTGTCAAATTATGAAATCTTGTCACAACTCCAAATCCTTCGCTCCAAAGTCCAAACTCGAACTTAACAGCATGTGAATCTCGACATGCTTCTAATTTCCAAGTTAATTTCATTCATTGAATTTGCAATCATTGGAGATTCCTTGAACTTGGTCCAATACGAATCAGATTTATTTTGCAAGATCTACGGTCGATACATTACGTTGAATCCACTGTATATACATCTCGTGTTGTTTTAAATTGTCGTACAATATAATTATATAATAATTTATTAATATCGTTAATATTAATTACCTCTTGAGAAGACGTAGCATGAATTTGTTTGGTATGCAATGGAGGATTATGAATCATATATAAATTAAATAATTTATGCCAGCGTTACGGGTTGTACGAGTTGGTAAGTAGGTGATCGTTTGACCAATGATCATGAGTTCAATTATCTCTCGACAAGTTATCAGACGAGTATGTCGTATAAGGCTAACCTAGTGCGATTTACGTAAATAGCGTAATTTATATACTATTGCGTTAGTTCGTATATTTATTCGATATGCATAGAAGATAGCGGTAGATGTTGCGTCTTTAATTTTGTTGGTGATAGCTGTAGCGGTTGTGTGTTTAATAGATATATATGGTCGATACGTTACGTTGAATCCACTTTCATTTTTGTTGATAAATTATGTTTAATTTCATGCTAAAAATCTCAAGTTACTTTTTTAGTGATTTATCATTACTTGGGATGAAACCGGGGATGTGATAAAAAAAAAAATAGAATAGAAAATTAAATATATCGCGTTGATAACAATTTAAAATAAAAATTATATGAATTCATTTTTTTAAATAAAATAATTAACCTGCGAAAACTATTTCTATTTGTTGTCCAATGATTTTGCCTAAATTAAAAATCAAGGAACGTAAAAGGCATAACTAGAATGGTCCTTTCTGAAAATATTATAGAAATAATTTACGTTAATATTAATTTTACAATATGTTTTTTTTAGACGATATCATATGTCTATATCCATGAGACGGATTGATCGTATTTATATTTAGAGTGAAAATAAATAATCTTGAAATAAAAATTAAATTTTTTTTACGTATCGAGTCGGATTAAAGATTCGTTTCATAAAATTGACACGTGAGAATTCTTATAAAAATTTTGTGTTATTGTAATATGTTTCTTTAAGATCGTGAATAAGAGCAACTAGATAAAATATTCTAAAGATATTTATTTATAAAAGCATTAAAAATATATAATCAAATGAGTTTTATTTTTGAAGAGACTTTTTCTGTCTCAATACACTCCCTATTTTAATAAACACAACGAGACCCATGTGCAAGTCACGTGCTCCCGAATGTCACTGAATGGACTGTGAACAGTACATATGTAAGAAAAATGATCATGAGTCCATTCCCTATCTTCTTTGTTACATAAATTTAAGGATGCTTATTATTTGCAATAGAGCCAAAAGATGTGTTCCAAATGTGGAATACATTATTTCAAATATACTACCTTCGTCAAAATTGAGATAGCTGATACAATTAATGTAACTAAGATATTTCGGAATCATAACGCTCATCTGGACAAATATTCCTCTCAATAATCGTTTCTTGATAACTACGATTACTTATAACTTATGGTTAGTTATTGAACATGTGAGATCAATCGTAACATATATCATTAGATCAGTACGAAAATATGTTATATTTTTTTTTAGAAAAAACTATTGATCGATATTAACTTCATGTCAGATATTATTTGTGATAATCGAAGCTATTACATGCTCTCCACTCAATCCATAAACATATTCCATTGCGCAGTCCTTCATACATGCCAAAATCTAAAATTTGAATTTGCTAATGAAATAGTAAGTGGGAAAGGAGAGATGAGTAGGAGGTCAACAATACGCACACCAGTTATTAAATTTGGGAAATTAAAGGGCCCTTTTAGATAAGTTGGTGATAGATTAAAGACATGACTTAAATTGGAGGTACAACAATTCAATGGTCAAGGTACAAGTTTTTGGGAATTCAAAATATTCGGATACAATTTAGGGAGTACGTAGCTGTAAATAGAACACGCCGAACCACCTTATATAGAAAGTGTATTTGTGTTCAGAATCCATGTGAATTGCTTCGGTTTTTGAGCAAATTATTTGATACATTATCATATGACATCAATCATCAATCCGTGTAATAATAGAGTTGGTCCAATCGTCAATATTTATGAGACAAGTGGTTTATCGTTACGTCAAAACTATAACAGTAAATCAAAACGTAATTTTATTTTTTTATATTTATATCTCATAAAAATCATTTTTATTTTTTTCCTACCGCAAACCTTCCTCCAACAAAAATATTATTATCCTTTAAGATCTGTTTTCACTATTTAACAGTCCACCTAAGCAGCTAGAACAAACGATGCAACATTAAAAGCTTGATAAACGAGAAATTCTCAGAAGATTACCTATCTAATGTTATTATCACTCATGTACACTTAACCCAACAATATTTTTAAAGTTTTCTTGGGGAATCAATTGGTAATTATATTTCACCATGAATTATATTTTCAAAATTTTAAAAATATTCAAATGTATATGTACACATATATATTGTTGGGTTGTAATTATTGTCTTTGTTATGAGCAAGGTTCTAAAAAGCGTGAAGCGTCCCGAAGCGTGTATGTCGAGCTCCAAGCTTTTCAAGCTTAAGCGAGATTAGCACGAGCTTAAGCGTGAAAAATCGTTTTTTATCTTTAGTGTAATTGTAATTATCTCAAACCAATAAATAGATAAAATAATACATAAATATGATAAATTTAAGTATAAATTTAAGTCTGATGCATTAATTATCATATTTATATAAACATAAAAATCTTAAAATTACAATCTTTATTTGTTTTTGCAACTAGACCACATTAAAAAATCCTAAATATTTGTCAAATCATTGTCAGATACGCTTAATCATAATTAAAATTTAAAAATAAACATCTAAATTATAAACTTAATTTATTATTTTAAAATAAAAAGACATAACTTTAAAATAAAAAATTTAAAAATAAACATATGCGATTAATTGTGCTTAAGCACGTTTAATTAAATGTCT
>NC_133317.1:6223921-6287647 GCF_012295235.1 Primulina huaijiensis | reverse complement strand
TGTAATGCCCGAGATTTTATCGTGTTAATCGAAAAGGATTAATGGATTAATTGATTAATTGATGTGATTATAGAAGGGTCACGACGAGACTAGAATTGGAAAGGCATGATGATTGCATATGTGACTGACAGTAGACTTCGCGCACATGCGCGGCAGGGAGGCGCGCATATGCGTGAGAGACCAAGTGCGAAGGCAGAGGACCTCGCGCATATGCGCGAGACAGAGCGCGCATATGCGCGAGGGGGTGAGATGCACAAGTGACATTTCCAGAGAATGTGGCGCACATGCGCGAAAGACGAACGCGCATATGCGCGAGAAGCCAAGCGCCATGTCCAGAGAACCTCGCGCATATGCGCCGAGGGAAGGCGCGCATATGCGCGAGAGCTGCCGAGATACACGCGCCGAGACATATGGTCTCGCGCATATGCGCCGAGTGATGTCGCGCATATGCGCGAGACGTGTTGCATGTAGGATGAGCCATTTGCCTTGTTGCATGTGACGTGTATATATATATACATACATACTTCAATTCTGAATTCAGAAAGAACGAGAGAAGCTTCGAGGGAAGAAAGGTTGAAAATCCTTACGCCTTTTTATTTCGATCCGTCCGTCAGATTTTGAATCCGACTTCAGTACTGTGTTCCTATCGACGCAGGCTACAACTTGACGTAAGTTTTGCTACGTTGTGATATGTTTTGAAATTATGATATTGTCAGAATTGAACAGAATTCATGTATGATGTTCTTGACATAGTAAACATCGTAGAATCGAAACCGGACTGAAGAATAGATACCGTATGGAATTATTATGATTTTCGGAAGGAATTGACTGAGATTTGATATCAGATTTGTATCATTACTGATTATGAATTGAGATTTGATTATTGTTATGTGTTCTGGATTTACTGATCAGTATATAATGGAAGTCAGATCGAAGAACAGACTGTGTATGCAATTGATATGATTTTCAGAACTGTTATGATAGAGATTGTACTGAATTGAGAGTATGATCTATTATTGTTGAGAGTATGAATTATACCGATATTGATTATGAGTTCTGGTAGTATATCTGTGATGTTGAGATTGACGGGATTACTGAGGTTGTATTTTTATGCCGTCGCAATATCAGTAACTTGATATTGATCAGATTCAGTATTTATTGAGATTGTACCGTATGTCGTTGACATTGATCAGATTATATTGTGATTTGAGTATTGATCAGAACATGCCTTAAATTGAGTTGTACATTGATATTGTGCATATTGATATTGTCATTGCCAGATTTGGGTATGGACAGATTGGAAAGCGAGACTTCGTCTTCGTCAGACCGAGAAGACAAAGGTATAAATTAATGTTGAGTTGGGATTGCACAACTCGAGCGAGGTTTGACTCGAGTTTCCCTAAATCACATACTTTATTTTATTGCATTGATATTTGCAATTAATGAATGAATTGATATGCTTGTTCTATTGATATATAGATAGCAGGTATTAAATGATTGGTCTTGTGACAGAAGTGCCTGATAGTGATAGAAGCGTCACTGGCACATTGCACATTGTCACAGGATAGGAATATGGCAGAAGTGCCATAGTCTTTGACAGATAGGTCAGGACATCGGACGTTTGGTCATATCGAAGTGGATAGAATTGGAGTTGCTTCTATTACTGATGTTCGATATGGAAAGGACCAAAGTCTGTGAATAAGAACGTACCACCACCCCGATCGGGAGTGTAGGTGGGTGTATGTTCTTATTCTGATCGGGATCCCTAGATTAGGATTGAGTCAAATCTGAGTCTGAGAATCACGGAGAGTGATTCATTGCTTGATATTGAATTATGTTCCTGATTATAGTACATCTTTAGAATATGATTTATTATTGATATTGATTCATGTTTCGGATTCTGATACATGCGATGAATACTTGATTCATGTTTCTGATTTTGTTACATGTTATGAATGCCTATGATATGCTTTTATATTGTTTATATGATTGCATGTATACATGGTTTATACTGAGAATATAATTCTCACCGGAGTTATCCGGCTGTTGTCTTGTTTGTATGTGTGCATGACAACAGGTGGGACATGATCAGGGTCAAGAAGAGAACGAGACATGACTAGTTAGAGTGGAGGCTCCGGGCTTAGAAGCAGATTAGGATTCAGTGCTGATACGTAGTTGAACACTAGTAGGATAAGAATGTATTTAGCACATGACTTGTACTTTTATGTTAATATGTAAATTAGATTAATTAACGTATAATTTAAGGAAAAAAAAATTTATGTCCCACATTACTTAATTGTTCATTTGATATTAATAATGATTAAGGAAATGATTAGCGTCCGGGTCCCCACAAATATAATAAATTAGATGTTGAGTATCTTTTTTTTATTTATCACAAACTGATTTATGATCCATTTAGTTTCTATACATAAAATTAGATTTTTGTATGCAGCTAGCTTGTGACGTCACACACCAGATGTATTACTTCACATCTACCATCCCGCCATTAGACATTAAATAAGAGTTAAAGAAACAGATAAAAAAAATGACCAAGACCTTTCCGGGAACGCACCTATCTTGTATTAAAATTATACATAGCTACTTTTAATTTATTTTATTTTTTAAAAGGACAATTAATTGACGCCAAACAATCGATCAATATACACAATCTCTAGCAATTATTCTTCACTAATTATAACAATTTTAGAATAAAAAAATTTGATTAGACCGATATTAACCGATGATGCTCGAAAAATCGGGGGTAGAAAGGGTAACAAATCCGAGCTTAGGACATATCCCATAGTCTCTTATATTTCATATCCAGATTTCACCGTTAAATCTGGATTCTTACAACCGAGTTGTTGCAAACATACAACCATCCGATCTAGTGAATGGACGCCAAGCGTCGCTCAATAGCGACAGTTTTGTACACCGTCGCAATATAGCGACAATCTTTTAAGCAAAACCGTCACTATATAGCGACGGTTAATACAGAACTTTTCAACTCCACAGAGCTCATTTCTCATTACGATTTCTTGTCTCGAGTGTGTGTCTTCTCTCACGAGGTTTGTCAAATACGAAATTTCATATTTTGAATTTTATTATATATTGTTAAGATTACTATTTTTTTTGAATCTTATTTAAATTGTTTTACAAATTTGATATATAATAGATAATTAGATGAGGTTATTTATAAAATGTGTACAAATAATTTAAAATAGGTACTTTTGTTATATAAATTAATTTTTTTAAAAAAAATTAAAGAATTAGCGACGGTTTAAGTATTTATTAACCGTTGCTAAATCTTGTAATGACGACGGTTTTATCCCGTCGCTAAATATTGCGACGGTTAGTACTCGTCGCTAATTAGCGACATTTTTATAAATTCCGTCGCAAATTATTTAGCGACGGTGTTTAAAAAACCGTCGTTAATTTATTAGCGATGGTAAAAAGTGTCGCTAATTAGCAACGGATTTTGCAAAACCGTCGCAATATTTAGCGACGCTGACTTTAGCGACGGTTTAATATTCCGTCGCTTAAATCGTCGCTAATTGATCTAGCGACGGGTTTTTCCGTCGCTAATACCGAATTTTTTTTGTAGTGAGAAGAGGTTTCCGACGAGCCACTCCGACGCTCAAGTAAGTGATGAGGTTACACGAAAAAAACTATATAAAAATATCGACACGTCAGAATTTGTGTCGTGGAAGAAAAAATCATCCCCGTTGAATCGGTACATCAGAATTTATCCTGGGACCGTTTACATAAAACCTTCTTATTTTATTTTGTTTACATATAATGATATATGTGTTCAATTTTCATAATTCTTGCAAACAATATTTTTTTACCAAAGTGTCGCACGATTTGGAACGTCACAAATCGTCACAATTAATCCAATAATTGATTAATTAAGATACATTCGCTAGTATAAATGTTTTGAATGAATGATGAGATCATCAAAATGTGACGTAGCTATCAGTGGCATGGATCTTCCAACTGGGATGTTCCTCGACTCCGAGACATGAATATTCAAATTGTGTGCTACTTTTAATAGGTTCGTATTCACATGGGAAGTCTGAAATAGAATTAGGTGCATCGAATTTCAAGATAATTGATACAAAAAAATTCAAAAATTAAATAATATATACACACAGACACCCACTGTCAATAAAATTACATTAAAACCCACTTAAAAAAAACTACCCAAACCTCGAACTTTTGATTTATTTTGAGTAAATAAGTCTAAATTTAACATAAATTATTTAAATGCTTTATAATGAAAAATAAAATGTAGATTTATGAAAAATATAATTGTTCATAATTTTATATAAATCCAACTCTATAAACAATTATTCGAAAAAACAAATTATACAAGCGCATAACACTTGTATACGATGCTATTATACAGCTACTGGTAATAGTCATTTCAAAACTTTTAAAACCATACAACAGTTTAACCGCGAATAGAATCGATCATCGCTCCCAACCATATATGTATTGACCCTTGTTTGAAATGTGAATACCACAAGAATTGCCATCAAGACATACGTACCAACAAGAGACGCAATTTTATTCTGTTAACAAAAAAAACATGAAATTTATGTAAAAAATGAATGAATTTATGAAATCCTATGCTAAATCCTAGATTTGTCGTTTTTAATAATAAAAAAACAGAAAAAGAATGGACAGAACCACATGCAGATACAACATTCTTGAAGGGATGAAAACCGAGTCACATGGCCTATCTCATACAACGTTTGATATAATTGGATAATGGTCATCCCACTGGACATTGATCTTATCGTTTTATTGTTCCCTTTCATTATAATTACAATACTGTCGCGTCATTTTTTGTTCTTTTTCCATTCAATTTCCGCCATGTCTCTATTATCCTTATCTGTCTATAAACTTTGTGGGCGAAATCAACACATGTTATGACATTTGTGCATGCTAGCTTCGTGTCATTTGACGGATGTATGAATTGTATTGATGTAGCGCTATATATATATATTATATTTCTCGATTTTAAGAATATTTGACACGTCAGAACTATCAAGCAGGTAATTAGTTAATATATACTTCAACAAATCAAACAAGTAAATTTTATGTAGGGATGGCAAAATACAACACGATCCGTCAACCCGACACGATCCAACACGAAAAAATCAGGTTCGGGTTGGGGTTTTTCGTGTTCGGGTCGGATGGGTTCGGGTTAGTGTCAAGTTAGATGGTTTTCGGGTTGGGTCGCGGGTTGACCCGAAAACTTTTTTTTTAAAATATTACCTATATTTTTATATATTATATGTTTGAATAAAATTTATTGTATATTTATATGATAGATTTTCATCATTTAATATTTATTTTGTATATTTTTTATTTTTTTAACAATTGTTTATTTAATTTTGTAAATATACTTTTAATTTTTTACAACTAAACTTTCAAATTTAAGGAAATTTTGTTATTATGTGTTTAAATTAAAATATTATTATTATTTTTTATTTTTTTGAATTTTTTTTAAAAAATAAATAAAATTCAGGTTAGACAGGTTCGTGTTCGGATTGAAAAAAAATAAAAAATTAACGGGTTGACCCGAAACCCAACCCACCCGACCCGATTGACGCCCCTAATTTTATAGGTTGTTATCTACGACTCTAGGTTATAAAAGCAAAGTGAGTTAGAGGTGTGGTGTCTGACATAGACATTATAACGCTCGAATAAATATTTGTCTAACTTAATCTTCGAGAACATTGATGTAATGTCTAGCAAAAATAGATTGTACTTTGAATGACGAGTGCCCTCGTCTATTTATGAGATTTTTGGAGAGATTTGATCTCATGTTACTTCGAGAACGTGTTACAGCGATGATCGATACATCAACTGGTCATGGTTATATATATATATATATATGCACACACACATTATTGTATCTTATGTTATAGTCTTGATGATTGACTTATACCCATTTGATAGAGCATGATGCAAGGTTCACGAGACTTTGACGACACGAAGCTAGACATGTGAGTGAATTATAGTTTAAGCTTAAATTCATAGATATATATCATTATAAGAATTATATTGGAAGAGTTCATCTAAAAAATTAAAATAATAATAATAATAAAAGTAACATATATCTTCGGGAATATTCTTATTCTTATAATTAAAATATAAATGTGCTTCAATCGTTGAATTTGATTTGAAAGAATATAATTGACTAGGAGAATATATATCCAATGATATTAAATTTGACTATAATTAAAATATACTGCAATTACTATTGAAATGTTGAACTTGATGTAGAGTGAATTTTAAATTCATCGAACTGTCCAAATACAAGCCTAAATCGATCTGAGATTTTATTAAATATATTATATCGTATAATAGTCATTTTTACATTAGATTTTATTACAAATTTTCTAATTTACCAAAAATATATTGTTCTGTCTTCGAAAATAGCATGTTGAACGTTTTTAATATTGGGCCACTAATTGGTTGGAGGTCATGTTTGGGCCTGAGCTGTCCCGCCAATTCTTGGTTCCTTCGCTTTGTTAGGAAATCAGGCTCTACTACTAGAGCGGGCCTATCAATATTTTTCTGGGATAGGGTTTATTTTTTTTATTAAAGCCCAATTTAAAAATTTTAAGTTATGAAAAATATCAAGGCCCAAATACAACATGCACAAATATTTGGAACATATATTTTGAGATAAACTCCTATAATTTGTTGTATTCTAGACTCTATTAAAGAAGTTGCCATGTAATCAAGAAGCCGAAACCTGAATGATTGGTGAAATTGCAGTTTTTTTAATGCTATCCATATATAGTGTTATTATCTATTCAGCACATGACACGTGTAGGGGTGTTCATCGGTCGGTTCGGTTCGATTTTCAGTTTTTTATTTCAGTTTTTTTCGATTTTAGAAATATATAATCCGACATTCGAACCATTTTTCTTCAGTTCGGTTCGGTTTTCTACCAAAACGGTTTGGTTATTTCGGTCGGTTAATTCGGTTTTAGTATAATTATTTAAACTAATAATATAAATATATTGTAAAATATAATATGTTAACTTTCTACATGTTTTCTTAGTAAAATATTTAAATATAAGGTCTAAATTAATTAAACAAACAACAATCAACTAAAAATTGTTCAAAATAGTTTTTCATTCACTAAATATCATATCAAAATATATAATATAAACAAAAATATAAAATTTTTTTATTAATTTAATGAAATTTCGGTTTTTTCTGTTTTGACGTATATAATCCGAAATCGAACCAAATAAACTTCGGTTGTAACATTTATATCTGAATTACAAAATTCGGCTTTAGGTTCGGTTTGGATTTTCGGTTTTTTCAATTTTATCCGAAGTTTGAACACTCCTAGACACGTGTGCTCAATGAATAAATCATGACCGCTCATTCAACCATCATGTATGAATGAGCGACCATGATTCATCGATCAGCACACATATCATGTGCTACGTGGCTGAGTGCATTGTACATATGATTACCAAGTGAAATTCCTATCATGAACTTAAATTTGTTTCTATAATCTATAAATGATCGAAAAATTAAACCCATGACACTTCAAAACTAGTTATTAAAAAATAATAATTTATAATTGTATTATATAATAAAATATTATATGAATATTTAAACGAAAATATTTGATTAAACTTAATTAAAACTTGGTATAAGCTCGTATGGTCCAATTTTGAGAGAAAAAATATAATTGATTTATATCTATATGTAACAGACAATGAATGCATACAAAACTCCCTCTCCTTCCTTCAGTATATATTCTTATTTATCTATTTCGAAACTAAAAAAAAGTACCCTCCGCCAAATTCCTCCTGCCATTTTCAAGCACACAAATCTTGTACGTACAAACTATGTGTACAGACACATACTACATGCACTATTTTCCAGCTCGTTCGTTCATTTAACTTCAATTTGTTTGTTGAATTATGTTTTTTCTTTAATTCAAGTAATGTGAATTTTTTTACTTATTACGCTTTCTGGTTTATTTTCAGGATTTTTCTTGATGATAAGGTAATTTGGAGGTGACCTGCGTAGATGTACGGGTCGCGGTTAATCATATCACGTTATTTACTGCTTATGTGTGTTTAATTGAAGTAGTTATCAAGATTTTGATGCAATTAACTCTTTTTGGGTTTGATTTTTTCTTTTTGGTAGGTCTTTGGATTATAATATTTTTGTCAATTTGGATGAATAAAGTGTGATTTTTTTTTCTTCTTCTTTTGGGGATCAAGGAGTATAAAAATAAGAATATCATTGCAAAGATTTAGGATGAAGTGGTCTAACTCTAAGGATGATTTGTTCATGAGGCCCATTATTAATTTTTCTCCAGCTGAACATTGAGTTTATTGTCATTTCATATTAGCTCAGTTACTCTACTTTGTGTGCAGTAAATTAATTGTGATTTCATGCTTTGGTAGTTTTTATCCGACAATAAGTTTTTATTTCTTTAATTGTCGCTAATTTTTAATTTTGTTTAATAGCTAGAATCATTGATTTTCATGTATTTTCTAGTTAATGACTGCTTTATTGCGTGGAGTTTGAAAGTCAAGATCTTGTTAACTTTGCTTCTATGTGCTTTCTTGCCATGGATGTTACTCTGGTTTCGTTCACCACATTATTGAATGTATGAATCTGGTTACGGGATTGCTTTTTTTATTTTTCTTCATAGATGATATATGTTTTTTGAATGTGGATTTTAATATTATGGGGAGGGGGCGATGGCTGTGATTTCAAATATTTATAGCATTTCTTTGGTGATATTTACGTGTCACTAATGATTTGGCATTTGCTTATTGGGGGAGTTGAGGTCTGGGCAAGACCAAATGTCAACCCCAAGCAGCAGGCATAGGCTGACGAAAGTTGATATTGTGGCATACCTAAAAGCGGTGTATTTTTCAAGACACGATAAGGAAAAATATGATCAATTTCTTGAAATCTTGAAATATTTCCATGCTCAAAGGTACAATAGGATTCTTCCTTTAATTTTTTATGACAGGTAACTGAAGTTTTTTATCTGTTAAGGATTTGTATCATGTTTCTTGTGGTGCTTGTAGAGTTGATACAACAAGTGTCATATTGAGAGTAAAAGAATTATTTGAAGGGCATCAACACCTTATGTTGGGTTTCAATACCATCCTTACCAGAGGGATCTGAAATCATGCTCTCTGAGGAGGATGAACCACTGCAGATATGGAAGAAAGTGGAACCCTTAAGTGCATTTAGTTTTGTGAGAAAAATCAAGGTGCAACTCTGAAAGCTTGATTTCCTACAGGATCTGTAGTGAGAACTATTTCTGAATAATTGCAAACTAGGTTAGAAGATCATGGTGAGGTGTATAGTGATTTCCTAGACATAATGCGATTTTTCAGAAAAGGTGATATGCCAGTAGCAGAGGCTGAGCGGGAGGCATTTATCCATAATTTAGTATTCATAAATGGATAACCAAACTATTAAAAATCTGGAATGATGGCATTCAGAGTTTAAATTTTTTCCCAGGTTTTAAGTTCTTCTTCACGTCCATACTGATCTATTTGTAGAGTTTATGAATTTTTTACACGATGCAATGTTTGCTGAGTATGTCCATTATAATCATCTTGGAAGAGATTATATACTACGTCATGATGGTGGAGTCTCTCCCAAGATCAATGCTAGGTCCATGAGTGCTGAAAGTGTAATTTCATTTAATGATTATGTGTCAATTATTTTCAATGAAAGTATGCAATATCTCTGTTAGATTTTTCAAGAAACCTTCTCCTCAGATAAGTGGGATTGCATTGAACAAGAAAACAAGAAGATTGTGACATGAATGATTGGGAACATTATGGTAATATGGACTACACAAGAAAATCTGCTCGCATAGATCATTATGTAACCGACCAGGTTTATCGAGGTAGAATAATTGCTTTGAGCATTAATGCGCACGATTAACCTAGTTTGATGATTCATTTTCCTTAGATAATTGCATGTCCAGTATGAATAGATTAATTAATTATCTTCTTTTGGACATATATCAATTTATTGAAAGTTGAAACCATTACAATTTTGCTTGAGCTCATGTTTGGAATAGTCATTGTGTGGCTCATTGAATTTATTAGTCTTGTTCAAACTCCAACCATTGGACTAATATACCCATAATGAATAGTATTAAAAATCACAAACTATAATTTCTGTTTTTTTTTCTAGGTGTCCTATAAAATTAAATCAAGATCATTCAGATATATCTTAATGTTATCAACAACTTTGGCTCAGGTATGCAGTATCTAGTGTCATCTTTCCGTGAGAAAGTGAATGAAAAGTTACAGGACCCGAGACTAATGAAAAGATTTCAGATTGCCTTTGTTCCTACACAAGAAAATTTTTCACATCGTCCGAGTTCCATATGCTGTGAAGATTCTCCTATCACCTTGATTCTTTTTGTTTTAACTTACACATGTTCTCCAGTTATGGGCAAGCTATGATTCTTCAGTATGCATTGCATTCTTACATTTCAAATCTTTGAAGCTTGGATCAGCGCATAATGTTTCCAAATTATTGCACTTCACAGATCAAATATGGTGATTCTAATAAAGTATTGTGCATCTGTATCGAATTTGACTTGAATCTAAAGATCAAAAATCATTCTCCTTGAACCCTATGAGAGGATGATTACTTCTCTTATCTGAAAACATAAAAATGCTGAGATGTTCCTTGAGATTTTATGTTGAAAGGTGGAGAGTACAAACTTACCTCTAATTTAATGCACAATTAACTAGATAACAAGCCAAAGTCTGCAGTAGACTGCTCATACATCATTTAATTTAATTCTTTACTGGCTGATAAATGTGTTTAGTAAATGTATGATTCAAATTTCCCCCAAAAAGATTCAATTTGTTTATGTCCATTAAAATTTTAGTTTTGTTTTTTCAATGATGCCTTTGTCAGGGTCACCAAATTAAATGGATATTTTTATTATGTCAGGTGACTAGTTTACTTGGAAACCATGTCGATGTTATGAAAGAATGCAAAGGTTTCTTGTACTACTTTGAGAAAACTGGTAACTGTGGCGCTGATTGTTTTGTTATCTACTATGCTTTCTGCTTATGTCCCATGTATTTGTTCACTTAACTTTTATTTGTATATATATTTTCTGGAAATGACTCAACTGTTAAGTTATTTTTCAGCATGAGATTTATATTTTTTTTCTGGAAATGTGCAGATTTATTTTTTCATCCTTCCTGTTATATTTTTATTCTAATTCATGATATGATCACAAATCTTCTGATTGATATCGCAACCCATAGAAGTAATCACTGGTTCACTAGGTGTGATACATTTAGGCAGCCTTAAGTGTCATGAATAATGTGGATTTTTAATCAATTTAGCACTTCTCAGGATGCTTGGAGAACAACAAAATTATTGCTAGAATTTTAAAGGTAGAAGAACAAGATGCAAATGATCGTGTGAGGGATGACACACATAAAGTTAATGTGTGTGATCACAGAGAAAGTGGTCGATATGGTAGAACTCTCGCCTTTATCCCTAGGGTTGTTTGTGGATGGAGGATGTCTTTATGTGCAAGCAAAGAGAAGTTTATATTTAAACCAGTTTACGAACTTGATCTATCCAAATATGAGAGATGCACTGCAAGTTATCGTCGTCTTCCAAAAATGTAGGCTCATGCTTTTAGTTTCATTTAACTGAATCATCTATCTTCGTACTCATGTTTTACTGCCGTTTCCAAATGAAATATCCAATTTTGTCAGCAAGTTGAACAGAGATAGGAGCTGAAGTGTTGAATAACTGCTGTGTGTCTATAACTTCAGGAAGTGAGGATCACTTATTCAAGCACATACTCAAAACCCAATATCAATAAATCTTGTTACAATGTGAGGATTATAGGTAAGATTTCTCCCATGAGTTTTACTGAAGTGATTTCGCCCTTGTTGAATTCTCTAGCATCCACCTTTCCTATATCTCTACTGTTTTTATTTCATGTTTGTGATTTCTGTAGCATTAATTTGTAGTGTAAGCCCATTTCTAATAGCAATTAATGGTTATTTAGAGCTTTTTTCATATGTTATATTTTATTTATCAGTATATTAACTGAGTTTCTAGCGCATTTTACGCTCTAAAATTTGCAATTTGCAGTCTGATTATGATACCAGGTTTGAACTTGACAAGTTGTTGGAATCCATAAATGCAACAATAAAGAGTGTTGAGGAACTCTCACCCAGTATTAATGCTGCTACATCTATGACAGACAACTCATTTTGCATAGAAGATCATTTGACAGGTAACATAAGTAAATGATACCTGATGAATCCTCTTATTTATGCAATGCAACGAATTAAAATTCGTGCCTTCTCTCTTTTTTCCCTTGTAAATTTAGCTCTTAATGTGTGGTGCATTAAGCATTCATATGGTGACCATGGGCTAGATGTAATGGATGTGTTGCAAAAGAATGCTCCTCTTGCCTTGCCGGTTATATTGATTCTGTTGAGGCTGAAACACGAAGAATGGGGAAGGTTTCTATCTGACTTCAATAAAGTTTGGGATGAATTTCNAATCCTTACCAACTTGATCTTGTTGCTCCTGGCAACAAACATGCATGAACCATTTCACGAAGTATCTGTCCGGATAGTCCAAAGTCTCGATAGTTAGCTCTCGGTCTTCCAGAATGAAACTATTTTAGTAAAATTTAATTGTCTCAATTCCCGAGGAATTGCACATATATATATATATTGATTTATATATATATATTTAATGTAAGTCATGCTCCTTTAGTGGTTGGCAACAATTTAGAAAATTGTCTTGAATGTATGCTTTTGCTCATGCTAATTATAAGATTGCATCTGGACCTGAAAATTTCGGATTCTTTTGCATGTAATAACTTTAGGATTGCTGTTTTCTTCGTCTTGATATTTTGTGACCATTGAATGATTTCTATTTAATAAGAACGCACAGTTTTTACTGTGATTTCACGTTCTAAGCGAGTTGTTTTGACGTCTTTTTTGTATATATTATTGTAGCTGGTGCTTAGAGTTCTTTTTGCATTGTGTGGAGTTTGTTCTAGATTGCTGTAAACTTGGCGAGACCTACCTGTTTCCAGTTTAGCCTTTCCGCGAAATGAAGTTGTATTTTACGTCGTTGATGAATGTTGTTCTTTATTGCTGGGCTTTTTTCGTTTTGGTTGTGGTCATTGCATGGAAAGAGTCCCACGCCCATGTCGAGTTTGTGATTTTCCATTTTTGTCCTTTTGATATCGATTATATTACTCGTGTTGCTTCAGCTATGCATTTTCTTGTTTGGTATCTTCAGAATTTGTCCTTTTATTTCTTCTGTTTTTGCTTTTTTCACCTTTTTCTTAGTCAGCATCATCCCGACCTTCTCCTAATTTGCTCTCATTCTTCGTTTGCCCTATTCTCGCCTGTGTCATCAGACCTCCTTTCTCATTATACATGGCAGCATCTCCCTCCCTCCCCGTCGATTTGGCTGAGCCAGGTACCCAATTTAGAGTACATTTGTTTTCTTCCTTTTGTGACCATCAATTGTCTTATGCTTGTTTCTAGATCTGGTTGTCATCCGAGTTATGAATTTTTTTCGTTCTAGAGTTTTGATTGTAGATTTGTTTTTGAAATCTAGAAAAGATACATGCAGTTGAATGGTGATCCTGAATAGAGGTTTCCTCGATTGCACTTATTTGGATCTAAAGCGTCGTGATTTGTGGCATTGTTATGTGCTGATGAATGATTGTGAATCGAGGTTTTGTCAAGAGTAAAAGTTTTGTGCTAACATTTAATAATCTATATTCATCAAAACTTTGGTTTCTTTTTTGGGTATAAAATATTTGTCTCTTTTTGGTTTCCATGTATTCAATTAAATAAATGATATGTAATATATCTTGAGTTTGCTAGAAAAAACTCTAGTTTATGGGAGTGTTTAAAATAATGACAAATGTCGAACACCTATTTTGGATTGTCTCTTGCTTCTCCACTCATTTGCACAAGATAAAACAGAGAGCTAAAAAGTTTTGCATTAGCATATTAGTCTGAATTATGATAGATGGGGTAGTTATTTTCTTTTGATATGTGAGTATTGAGTATGCACATAACTTGAATCATTTGAGATGGCCTGCTAATTTTCCTTTGGTTGCCTGCAAATTGCGTGAACATTTTTTCATTTATGTGTCCGTGTTTGTCTCTCATTTTCACTTGTTTATTTGGAAGTGTTTTAAATGTCTGTTTTGATGATTATTCCAGTTTCAGTTTTTGTTCTAACACAAGACTACAATATTATATGGAATTTATTCAAATTTGTTGAATTTCTGCAATTACTTATAAGAGTTGGTACTTAATGTTGTGTTCCTATCAGTTCCTCCAGAAAGAAGAGAAAAACCAGGGATATTCTTGCAGAGGTATGGATACGAAAGAAGGTATGTATTAATTTTTTGTGTTTCTAGGTCCATTAATCTCCAATCAATTTGCAGAAACAAAACAAAAGGCACAGTCGGAGACGAAATCGAAGATGTTCGCAGGTCAATGGAAGGACTCTTAACAAACAACGGTCTGGAAAGTAAGGTGGACTCCGACACAATGAAGGTATCTTCTATCCAGAATTCAAACGTGCGTGCGTAGCACGTGCATCGTGGTAGTTGATTAAAATTTTAGACGAGACACTTTATGCACTGTTTATGTTACTATTTTTTTTGGTAGATATCTTACATCGCAGGTTCCGAAGACTTCATGTTTCGGACAAGGAGGAGGAGGAAGGCTCTGTATCATAAGAGTTTGTGCAGTAGTTCTTCCAACGGCAGTCACAAGCTGAAGCGCAAGCTGATGTTTAGTTGATAGTTTGAAATTCCAATGGCAGCAATGCAGTATAGTTTTTTTTTGTTTTTTATTTTCATTTGAATGCAATTAATACTTCAGTTTTAAAAGTGTTATCAAAATTCTTGGAGTTTGTCTCGACTAAGTAAACACACGTGGGAATAGCCTGAATTAAAAAAAATATTAAAGTGCACTTGTGTAGCACGTGAGAGTAGTCTGAATCTGAAAAAAAAATGCAAACTAGTTACGTGAATCCACATATCGATATATTGAAAATTTAGTAATTTTGAGTGAAAATGGAGGGTTGAATTCCATATGATACAAGGGAGTTGACTTGAATCTTGATTTAAGCAACAAGTTAATATTTTTTCTCAGTTTATTTTTAAAGTCTAAATATAATCGAAATATTCACGAAATTGACATTTTATTTCTCATATACGTTATTAATTTTGAAAAATAACATATCAGTTCAAAATTTTCTTTTTATAAGTTTATCACTCCAATCTTTTTAATATATTTTTTGACTGATTATTAAATGGATAAGCAAAAAATATATATTTATATTGTAAAATTAACATAAAGTATAAATGTTCGAAATGAATCGTTTTGCTTAAAAAGAAATTCTTAAATCATCAATTATAATCTATATGAACAAATATATCTTAAAAATAGTCAAGAGAAATAAATAGATATGAAAAAATAATAAAATCAATACAAGAATTTAAATTTCTAATTCTGTAATTGAAAAAATCATAGTAATTAAATTAAAACGTAACAAAATATATTATATAATTATCAAATTTATGAAATCGGTTTGGTTTCATTTAGTCATTCGATCAAGTTTCTAGTCAACCATGAAAACACATTTTCAAATATAATTTTAAAATATTTATCCCGTTTGCAGCATAAATCGTTCATAATATTTTTTAAGACTACGAATTAATTTTTAAAATAAACAATATAACTTTTATAAATAAATAATGGATAAAATTAATGTTTTTACACTTGATTATGGTTTAATAATTTTCCTCCAGCTTTACACTTGATTATGATTTAATAATTTTCCTCCACCTTTGTAAAAGTTTCGTTAACTCCTATCGAAATTATATTTAAATTTATATTTTAATTAAGCTTGATACATTTATGTATTTAATTAATATGCAATAAATATCCACAATAGAAGAGTGAGTAGTTAAGTTCTTATTGCGAATGATATATCTACGAAAGTAATTGGATAAAGAGTATGTCTAATGTTAGACGGTCTCACAAATTTATATACATGAGACGCGTCGACCTGATTCACACTTACCGTGAGAATAAATACATCAATTTTACACACACTTTGTTGTATCTTATATTCTAGTTTTGATAAATGACAAATCTCCACATGACATAGCTCGATGAAAGGTTCATGAGACTTCGAGCATGACCACACGAAGTTGAGCTTTTTTAAAAAATAAAATAATAATTATACAAATATCACAAGTTGAAAAGTTTTGTAAAATTATTACAATTTGTAGAACGGATTCTGAAGGTTCAAGAGACTTCGAGCATGACCACACGAAGCTGGGCTTTTAAAAAAATAAAACAATTATAAAAATATCAAAAGTTGAAAAGTTTTGTAAAATTATTACATCTGTAGAATACTGCTGTGGATTATACACTCGGATTTGATATTGATTGAATAAAATTTTTTATTTAAAAAATAATTTTTTTTAAAAAAGATTATTTTTTTATTAAAAAATTCCAATTTTTGTGACAAACGAGTTAGACCACTTCACATTTACCTGCGAATTTATTTCACAGATGTGCAAAGTTAACACTTTTTGTACTATAAAAATCCATCGCAACGTCTNGTAATTAAAATGTGTTGAACTTTGCACATATGTGAAATAAATTCGCAGGAGTGGTCTAACTCGTTTGTCCCAAATTTTGGAATTTTTTAATAAAAAAATAATCTTTTTTAAAAAAATTTATTTTAAATAAAAAATAAAAATTATTCAATCAATATCAAATCCGAATTGTAATAATTTTACAAAACTTTTCGATTTGTTATATTTTTATAATATTTTTATTTTATTATATTATTTTTTCAAAAAAGCCCACGAAGCTAGACATGCGAAGAAATTATAGTTGAAGATTAAACTCATGAGATATATCTCATTATCAGAATCATAGGAAGAGTGCATCTAAAAATAAAATAAATAATAATAAAAAATTAACGTATATATTCGGGATTAGGGGTGTGCAATCGATCTATTCGGTTACCGACCGAACCGAATAGACCTATAACCGATTTAATTTTCGAATAATCGAAGCGGTCAAAATATTCGTAGAAACCGAATTAACCGAACCGATTTTCAAATCGGTTATTTCGGTCACCGATATTTTTAAAATATGAGAATTTTAACCGATATAACCGATATTTTTAAAATATGCGAATTTTAACATATAGAAAAAACAATGGTGAGCTTATAAATAATTAAAAACATTGAACAAAAATATCAATAATAAATAAAAATATTGAAAATAAAATAATTGGATGAATGAGCTTCCTTCTAATGTATGAAAAGTTGAGTTTCTTTTTAATATATTTTTAATGTTCATATACAATTTAAATTAATATATATACTAATTCGATTAATTCGGTTTAACCGAATTTTTCAAATTAAAACCGAAACCGAATCGAATAACCGATTTTTTAAAATTTCAAAACTGAACTTCCGAATTAACCGAACCGATTTTTCAAAATAATTTGGTTCGATCAATTAATTCAGTTTAAACTAAATTTTGAACAATCCTGTTGAGGACATACATCTTTTTGACAGGTTGTTGGATTATAACCTTATTGTCAAATTGGATTAATAAACTGTGATTTTCTTCGTTCTTCTTTCGAGGATCAAGGAGTATAAAAATAAGAATATCATTGCAAAGATTTAGGATGAAGCGGTCTAACTCCAAGGATGATTTGTTCAAGAGGGCCACTGTTAATTTTTCCGGCTGAAGAGTGAGTTTATCGTCCTTTCATATTAGCTCAGTTCCTCTACTTTGTGTGCAGTAAATTAATTGTGATTTCGTGCTTTGGTAGTTTTAGTTTTTATTTCTTTAATTGTCTCTAATTTTTAATTTTGTTTAATATCTAGAATAATTGATTTTCATGTATTTTCTAGTTAATGACTGTTTTATTGCGTGGAGTCTGAAAGTTAAGATCTTGTAACTTTGCTTTTGTATGCTTTCTTGATATGGATATTACCCTGCTTTCATTCACCACATTAGTGAATGTATGAATCTGGTTACGAGATTTCTTTTTTATTTTCTTCATAGATGATATATATTTTACGAATTTGGATTTTAATATTATGGGGAAGGGGGATGATGGCTATGATTTTAAATATTTATAGCATTTATTTGGTTATATTGAAGTGTCACTTATGATTTGGCATTTGCTTATTGGGGGAGATGAGGTCTGGGCAAGACCAAATGTCAACTCCAAGCAGGCAGCCGGCATATGCTGACGAAAGATGATGTTGTGGTACACCTAAAAGAGGTGAATGATAAGGAAAAATATGATCATTTTCTTGAAATCTTGAAAGATTCCCATGCTTAAAGGTATAATAAAATTCTTCCTTTACTTTGTTATGACAAGTAACTCAAATCTTTTAGTTGTTAAGGATTCGCATTCTGTTTCTTGTGGTACTTGTAGAGTTGATACAAAAGGTGTCATATTCAGAGTAAAGGAATTACTTGAAGAGCATCGACGCCTTGTTTTGGGTGTCAATACCTTCTTACCCAAGGGATATGAAATCACCCTCCATGTGGAGGATAAACCACTGCAGATAAAGAAGGAAGTGGAACCCTTAAGTGTAATTAGTTTTGTGAGAAAACCAAGGTGCAACTCTGAAAGCTTGATAGTCCTGCTCTCCACTTTTCCTACAGAAACTGTAGCGAAAACTATTTATGGATAATTGCAGACTGGGTTTGAAGGTCATGGTAATGTGCACAGTGATTTCCTAGACATAATGTCATTTTTTTAGAAAAGGTGATATGCCAGTAGCAGAGGCTCAACGAGAGGTATTGATCCATAATTTAGTCTTCATAAATGGATAAACACACTATTAAGGAATGATGGCATTTGGAGTTTCAATTTTTTTCCCTAGGTTTCAGTCCTTCTCGGCCATACTGATCTACTTGAAGAGTTTATGCTTTCGATGTAATTGTTGATGAGTATGTCCATTATAATCAGCTTGGAAGATATTATATACTACGTCATGATAGTGGAGTCTCTCCCACGATCAATGCTAGGTCCATGAGTGCTGAAAGGGTAATTTCCATTAATGATTATGTGTCAATTATTTTCAATGCAAGTATGTAATATCTCTGCAAGCTTGTTTAAGAAACCTGCTCCTCTGCCTCCATTGATGGAAATTGTAGGCTTATGTTTTTAGTTTCATTTAACTGAATCGTCTATCTTTATACTCATGTCCTAATGCCGTTTTCAAATGAAATATCCAATTTTGTCAGCAAGTCATAGAACAGAGATAGGAGCTGAAGTGTTGAATGACCGCTGGGTGTCTATAACTTCAGGAAGTGAGGATCACTTCTTCAAGCACATACTCAAAACCCAATATGAAGAAATCTTGTTAAAATGTGAGGATTATTGGTAAGATTCTTCCCACGAGTTTTACCGAAGTGATTTCACCCTTGTTGAATTCTCTAACGTCTACCTTTCCTATATCTCTACTGTTTTTATTTCTTGTTTGTGGTTTTTGTAGTATTAGTTTCTAGTGTAAGCCCATTTCTAATAGCAATTAATGGTTATTTAGAGCTTTTTCATATGTTATATTTTGTTTATTAGGATATTAAATGAGTTTCTAACGTATTTCATGCTCTTAAATTTGCAATTTGCAGTCTGATTGTGATACCAGGTTTGAACTTGACAAGTTGTTGGAATCCATAGATGCAACAATAAAGAGTGTTGAGAAACTCTCACCCAGTATTAATGTTGCTACAACTATGACAGACAACTCATTTTGCATAGAAGATCATTTGACAGGTAACATAAGTAATTGAGACCTGATGAATCCTCTTATTTATGCAATGCAACGAGTTAAAATTTGTGCCTTCTCTCTTTTTTCCCTTGTAAATTTAGTTCTTAATCTGTGGTGCATTGAGCGTTTATATGGTGACCATGGGCTAAATGTAATGGATGTGTTGCAAAAGAATGCTCCTCTTGCCTTGCTGGCTATATTGATTTGGTTGAGGCAGAAACATGAAGAATGGAGAAGGTTTCAATCTGACTTCAATAAAGTTTGCGATGAATTTTATGCTAAAGACTACCATAAATCACTCGACCATCAGAGCTTCTATTTTAAGCATCAAGATTCAAAAAATTTAATTGCTTAAGGTAATTTATGTTAACCATACATGGAAGTACAAGGCTTCATTTCCTGTCATTCTTGAAGTTTTATCGAACAAACATCTAAAGACTACTACATCGTATATTGGAAAAGTACTAAAATGGTTATGCATGTTCTCTAATACATTCATGCTAGAGAATATCGTGTCAAGTTTATGTGTGTGTGTGTGTAAATATATATTTAATGTAAGTCATGCTCCTTTTGTAGTTGGCAACATTTTAGAAAATTGTCTTGAATGTATGCTTTTGCTCATGCTAATTATAAGATTGCATCTGGACCTGAAAATTTAGGATTCTTTTGCATGTAATAACTTTAGGATTGCTGTTTTCTTCGTCTTGATATTTTGTGACCGTTGAATGATTTCTATTTAATAAGAACACACAATTTTTTTTATGTGATTTCACGTTCTAACCGAGTCAAATTTTGACATCTTTTTTGTATATATTATTGTAGCTGGTACTTAGAGTTATTTTTGAATTGTGTGGAGTTTGTTTTAGATTGCTGTAAACTTGGCGAGACCTACCTTTTTCCAGTTTAGCCTTTCCACGAAATGAAGTTGTAATGTACGTCGTTGATGAATGTTGTTCTTTATTGCAGGGCTTTTTTCGTTTCATTTGTGGTTCATTGCATGGAAAGAGCCCCAGGCCCATGTCGAGTTTGTGATTTTCCATTTTTGTCCTTTAGATATCGATTATATTACTCGTGTTGCTTCAGATATGCATTTTCTTGTTTGGTATCTTCAGAATTTGTCCTTTTATTTCTTCTGTTTTTGCTCTTTTCACATTTTTCTTAGTCAACATCATCCCAACCTCCTCCTAATTTGCTCTCATTCTTCTTTTGCCCTATTCTCGCCTGTGTCATCAGACCTCCTTTCTCATTATATATGGCAGCACCTCCCTCCCTCCACGTCGATTTGGCTGAGCCAGGTACCAATTCAGCGTACATTTGTTTTCTTCCTTTTGTCACCATCAATTGTTTTATGCTTATTTCTAGATCTGGTTGTCATCCGAGTTATGAATTTTTTTCGTTCTAGAATTTTGATTGTACATTTGTTTTTGAAATCTGGTAAAGATACGTGCGGTTGAATGGTGATCCTGAATAGAGATTTTCCCTCGTTTGCCCTTATTTGGATCTAAAGCGTTGTGATTTGTGGCACTGTTATGTTCTGATGAATGATTGTGAATCGAGGTTTTGTCAAGAGTAAAAGTTTTGTGCTAACATTTAATAATCTATATTCATCAAAACTTTGGTTTCTTTTTTGGGTATAAAATTATTTTCCCCTTTGGTTTCCATGAACTCAATTAAATAAATGATATGGAAAATATCTTGAGTTTGCTGAGAAAAACTCTAGTTTATGGGAGTGTTTAAAATAATGACAAATGTCGGACACCTATTTTGGATTGTCTCTTACTTCTCCACTAATTTGCACAAGATAAAACAGAGAGCTAAAAAGTTTTTGCATTAGCATATTAGTCTGAATTATGATGGATGGGGTAGTTATTCTTTTGGTATGGTGAGTATGCACATAACTTGAATAATTTGAGATGGCCTGTTGATTTTCCTTTGGTTGCCTGCAAATTGTGTCAACATTTTTCCATTGATATGTCTGTGTTTGTCTCTCATTTTTTGGAAGTGTTTTAAATGTCAGTTTTGAAGATTTTTCCAGTTTCAGTTTTTGTTTTAGTACAAGACTACAATATTATATGGAATTTATTCAAATTTACTGAATTTCTGCAATTACCAATAAGAGTTGGAACTTAATGATGTGTTCCTATCAGTTCCTCCAGAAAGAAGAGAAAAGCCTGGGGTATTCTTGCAGAGGTATGTATACGAAAGAAGGTATTTATTATTTTTTAGTGTTTCTAGGTACATTAATCTCCAATCAATTTGCAGAAACAAAACAAAAGGCACAGTCGGAGACGAAATTGAAGATACTCGCGGGTCCATGGAAGGACTCTTAATAAACAACGGTCTGGAAAGTAAGGTGGACTGCGACACAATGGAGGTAACCTTTTGTCCGGAACTTAAACGTGCGTGCGTAGCACGTGCGTCATGCTAGTTGATTAAAATTTTAGATGGCAAACTTTATACACTGTTTTAATGTTGCTATTTTTTTTTTGCTACATTTTGTAGGTATCTTACATTGCAGGTTCCGAAGACTTCATGTTTCGGACAAGGAGGAGGAGGAAGGCTCTGTATCATAAAAGTTTGTGCAGTGGTGCTTCCAACGGCAGTCACAAGCTGAAGCGCAAGTTGATGTTCAGTTGAAAGTATGAAATCCAATGGCAGCAATGCAGTATAATTGTTTTTTTTTTATTATTTTCATTTGAATAGACTTCAGTTTTACAACAATAATAATGTATTATTAGAGTTTGTGTCAGACAAGTAAAATACAAGTGCAACACACATGGGTATAACCCAAATTTGAAAAAACATTAAAGTGCACGTGTGTTGTACATGAGAAAAGTTTAAATCGGAAAAAACATGTTAAATTAGTTAAATGAATCCACCTATCAATATATTGAAAATTTGGAAATTTTGAGTGAAAATGGAGGGTTGAATTTTATACGATACAAGGGAGTTGACTTGATTTAAGCAACAAATTAAGATTTTTTTCTCCTTAATTTTTAAAGTCCAAATATAATCTAAAATTCATGAAATTAACATTTAATTTCTCATATTTTTCATATTGATATGTTAATGTCTATACGTTATTAATTCTGAAAATAACATATCTGTTCAAAATTTTCCATTCTTGAGTTTATCACTCTGATCTTTCCAGTATATTTTTTGATTGATTATTAAATGGATAAGTAAAAAATATATATCTATATTATAATATTAACATAAATATATAAATCTTTGAAATGGATTGTTTTGCTTAAAAAGAAATTCTTAAATCATCCACTAGAATCTATATCAACAAATATATCTTAAAAATAATAAAGAAAAATTAATATTAACATAAATATATAAATCTTTGAAATGGATTGTTTTGCTTAAAAAGAAATTCTTAAATCATCCATTCGAATCTTTATCAACAAATATATCTTAAAAATAATAAATAAAAATAAATAGATATAAAAAATAATAAAATCAATTACAACAATTTAAGTTTTTATAATTGAAAAAATCATAGTAATTAAACTAAATTGTAATTAAATGTATTATATAATTTTCAAATTTATAAAATCGGTTTGGTTTCATTTAGTCATTCGATCAAGTTTCTAGTCAACCATGAAAATACACTTTCAAATATAATTTTAAAATATTCATCTCGTATGCAGTATCAATCATTCATAATTTTTTTAGACTACAAATTAATTTTTATAATAAACAATATAACTTTTATAAATAAATACTTGGTAAAATTAATGTTTTTACACTGATTATGATTTAATAATTTTTCTCCACCTTTGTAAAAGTTTAATTATCATTGTAACATAGATAATTCCTATCAAGATTATATTTAAATTTATATTTTAATTAAGTTTTATATATTTCTGCATTTAATATGTTATAAATATCCAAAATAAAAGAAATAAAATTAATTAGAAAAAAATATCCAAAATAAAAGAGTGGGTTGTTAAGTTTTTATTGCGATTGATATATCCACGAAAGTAATTAGATGAATTATATGTACGGTCTCACGGATCTATACATGTGAGACGAGTCGATGATTCATAGTTACCATGACAATAAGAACACCAATTGGTCATGGTTTTATATACATACATTGTTGTATCTTATGTTCTAGTCTTTCATAAATGACAAATCCCCATAATTTAGTCTTCATAAATGGATAAACACACTATTAAGGAATTATGGCATTTGGAGTTTCAATTTCTTTCCCTAGGTTTCACTCCTTCACGGCCATACTGATCTAATTGAAGAGTTTATGCTTTCGATGTAATGGTGGCTGAGTATGTCCATTATAATCAGCTTGGAAGCGATTAAATACTACGTAATGATAGTGGAGTCTCTCCCACGATCAATGCTAGGTCCGCCGAAAGGGTAATTTCCATTAATGATTATGCGTCAATTATTTTCAATGAAAGTATGTAATATCTCTGCGAGCTTGTTTAAGAAACCTGCTCCTCTGCCACCATTGAGGAACAAAACATCCATCGTCCGGATTCAGATAAGTGGGATTGTGTTGAAAAAGAAAACGAGAAACGAGAATATTGTGACATGAATTATTGGGATCATGATGGTCATATGGACTACACAAGAAAATCTACTCGCACAGATCATTATGTGACTGACCAGGTTTGTTCAGGTAGAATAATTGATTTAGCATTAATGTGCACGATGAACCTAGTTTGATTATTCATTTTCCTTAGATAACTGCATATCCAGTATGAATAGATTAATTGATTATCTTCTTTTGGAAATATATTGAATTTATTAATAGTTGAAACCATCACAATTTTGCTTGATCTCATGTTTGGAAAAGTCATTGATCTATTCAAATACGAGAGCTGCACTCCATGTTATCGACGTCTTCAAAAAATTTAGGCTTATGTTTTTAGTTTCATTTAACTGAATCATCTATCTTTGTACTCATGTCCTACTGCCGTTTCCGAATGAAATATCCAATTTTGTCTGCAAGTCATAGAACAGAGATAGGAGCTGAAGTGTTGAATGACCGCTGGGTGTCTATAACTTCAGGAAGTGAGGATCACTTATTCAAGCACATACTCAAAACCCAATATGAATAAATCTTGTTACAATGTGAGGATTATTGGTAAGATTCCTCCCACGAGTTTTGCTGAAGTGATTTCGCCCTTGTTGAATTCTCTAACATCTACTTTTCCTATATCTCTACTGTTTTTATTTCTTGTTTGTGGTTTTTGTAGTATTAGTTTCTAGTGTAAGCCCATTTCTAATAGCAATTAATGGTTATTTAGAGCTTTTTTCATATGTTATATCTTATTTATCAGAATATTAAATGAGTTTCTAACGTATTTCACGCTCTAAAATTTGCAATTTGCAATCTGATTATGATACCAGGTTTGAACTTGACAAGTTGTTGGGATCCATAAATGCAACAATAAAGAGTGTTGAGGAACTCTCACCAGTATTAATGCTGCTACAACAAATTTAGCTCTTAATCTGTGGTGCATTGAGCGTTTATATGGTGACCATGGGCTAGATGTAATGGATGTGTTGCAAAAGAATGCTCCTCTTGCCTTGCCGGCTATTTTGATTCGGTTGAGGTAGAAACATGAAGAATGGGGAAGGTTTCGATCTAACTTCAATAAAGTTTGGGATGATTTTTATGCTAAAGACTACCACAAATCACTCGACCATCAGAGCTTCTATTTTAAGCATCAGGATACCAAAAAAGTTAATTGCTGAAGATAATTTAGGTTAACTATATATGGAAGTACAAGGCTTCGTTTCCTGTCATTCTTGAAGTTTTATCGAACAACCATCTAAAGACTACTACATTGTATATTGGAAAAGTACTAAAATGGTTATGCATGTTCTCTATTACATTCATACTAGAGAATCTTGTGTCAAGTTTATATAAGTGTGCGCATGTGTGTTTGTGTGTGTGTGTATAAATATATATTTAATGTAAGTAATGCGCTTTTAGTAGTTGGCAACAATTTAGGAAATTGTCTTGAATGTATGCTTTTGCACAGGCTAATTATAGGATTGCATCTGGGCATGAAAGTTTAGGATTCTATCGCATGTAATAACTTTAGGATTGCTGTTTTCTTCGCCTTGATATTTTGTGACTGTTGAATGATAACGATTTAATAAGAACACACAGTTTTTGCTATGATTCCAAGTTCTAACCAAGTAGTTTTGACATCTTTTTTGTATATATTATTGTAGCTGGTGCTTAGAGTTCTTTTTGAATTGTGTGAAGTTTGTTCTAGAGTCCTGTAAACTTGCGAGACCTAACGTCGTTGATGAAAGTTGTTCTTTATTGCGGGGCTTTTTCATTTTGGTTGTGGTTCATTGCATGGAAAGAGTCCCACGCCCATGTCGAGTTTGTGATTTTCCATTTTTGTCCTTTTGATATCGATTATATTACTCGTGTTGCTTCAGCTATGCATTTTCTTGTTTTGTATCTTCAGAATTTGTCCTTTTATTTCTTCTGTTTTTGCTTTTTCACCTTTTTCTTAGTCAGCATCATCCCAACCTTCTCCTAATTTGCTCTCATTCTTCTTTTGCCCTATTCTCGCCTGTGTCATCAGACCTCCTTTCTCATTTTATATGGCAGCATCTCCCTCCCTCCCCGTCGATTTGGCTGAGCCAGGTACCCAATTTAGAGTACATTTGTTTTCTTCCTTTTGTGACCATCAATTGTCTTATGCTTGTTTCTAGATCTAATTGTCATCAGAGTTATGATTTTTTTTCGTTCTAGAATTTTGATTGTAGATTTGTTTTTGAAATCTAGAAAAGATACATGCGGTTGAATGGTGATCCTGAATAGAGGTTCCTCGTTCGCGCTTATTTGGAAGCGTCATGATTTTTGGCATTGTTATGTGCTGATGAATGATTGCGAATCATGGTTTTGTCAAGAGTAAAAGTTTCGTGCTAACATTTAATAATCTATATTCATCAAAACTTTGGTTTCTTTTTTGGGTATAAAATATTTGTCCTCTTTGGTTTCCATGTATTGAATTAAATAATTGATATGGAAAATATCTTGAGTTTGCTGGAAAAAACTCACCTATTTTGGATTGTCTTGCTTCTCCACTCATTTACACGACAAAACAGAGAGCTAAAAAGTTCTGTATTAGCATATTAGTCTGAATTATGATAAGTGGCATAGTTATTTTCTTTTGGTATGGTGAGTATGCACATAACTTGAATCATTTGAGATGGCCTATTGATTTTCCTTTTGTTGCCTGCAAATTGCGTGAGCATTTTTTGTCTCTCATTTTCACTTGTTTATTTGGAAGTGTTTTAAATCTCAATTTTGAAGATTATTCCAATTTCAGTTTTTGTTTAGTACAAGACTACAATATTATATGGAATTTATTCAAATTAGTTGAATTTCTGCAATTACTAATAAGAGTTGGTACTTAATGATGTGTTCCCATCAGTTCCTCCAGAAAGAAGAGAAAAACCAGGGGTATTCTTGCAGAGGTATGGATACGAAAGAAGGTGTTTATTATTTTTAGTGTTTCTATGTCCATTAATCTCCAATCAATTTGCAGAAACAAAACAAAAGGCACAGTCGGAGACGAAATTGAAGATATGCGTAAGTCCATGGAAGGACTCTTAATAAACAACGGTCTGGAAAGTAAGGTGGACCGTGACACAATGGAGGTACCTTTTGTCCGGAACTTAAACGTGCGTGCGGAGCACGTGCGTCATGCTAGTTGATTAAAATTTTAGACGGAACACTTTATACACTGTTTTAATGCTGCTATTTTTTTTTTGCTATATTTTGTAGGTATCGTACATTGCAGGTTCCGAAGACTTCATGTTTCGGACAAGGAGGAGGAGGAAGGCTCTGTATCATAAGAGTTTGTGCAGTGGTGCTTCCAACGGCAGTCACAAGCTGAAGCGCAAGCTGATGTTCAGTTGAAAGTATGAAATTCCAATGGCAGCAATACAGTATAGTTATTTTTGTTTTTTAATTTCATTTGAATGCAATTAATACTTCGGTTTTACAACAATAATAATGTATCATCAAAATTCTTGTAGTTTGTGTCGACTGGTAAAATACACATGCAACACACATGGGAATAGCCTGACTTAGAAAAAATATTAAAGTGCACGTGTGTTGCACATGAGAGTAGTTTGAATTTGAAAAAACATGTCAAATTAGTTAAATGAATCCACATATCAATATATCGAAAATTTGGAAATTTTGAGTGAAAATGGATGGTTTAATTCTATATGATACAAGGGAGTTGACTTGATTTAAGCGACAAATTAAAACTCCTTTTTTCTCCTTAATTTTTAAAGTCCAAATATAATCTAAAATTCATGAAATTAACATTTAATTTCCCATATTTTCCATCTTTATATGTTAATGCCTATACGTTATTAATTTTGAAAATAATATATTTGTTCATGATTTTCCTCTCTTGAGTTTATCACTCTAATCTTTCTAGTATATTTTTTGACTGATTATTAAATGGATAAGTAAAACATATATATCTATATTGTAATATTAACATAAAAATATAAATCTTTGAAATGAATCTTTTTGCTTAAAAAGAAATTCTTAAATCATCCATTATAATCTATATCAACAAATATACATCTTAAAAATAGTAAAGAGAAATAAATAGATATAAAAAATAATAAAATCAATTACCACAATTTAAGTTTCTATAATTGAAAAAATCATAGTAATTAAATTAAATTGTAACTAAATGTATTATATAATTTTCAAATTTGTAAAATCGGTTTGGTTTCATTTAATCGTTTGATCAAGTTTCTAGTCAACCATGAAAACATACTTTCAAATATAATTTTAAAATATTTATCCCGTATGCAGTATCAATCATTATAATGTTTTTTAGACTACAAATTAATTTTTAAAATAAAAAATATAACTTTTATAAATAAATACTTGATAAATGTTTTTACATTTGATTATGGTTTAATAATTTTTCTCCACCTTTGTAAAAGTTTCGTTATCATCGTAACATAAATAAATCCTATCAAGATTACATTTAAATTTATATTTTAATTAAGTTTGATACATTTATGCATTTAATAGAAGAATAATTATTGCAATTGATATATCCATTAAAGTAATTAGATGAAGATTATGTCTCATGTCGACTCGTCTCACATATATCATACTTACCGTGAGAATAAATACATCAATTGGTCATGGTTTTATATATACACATTGTTGCATCTTATGTTATAGTCTTGATAAATGACAAATCCCCATTCTTTAGCCTTCATAAATGGATTAAACACACTATTAAGGAATGATGGGCATTTGGAGTTTCAATTTTTTTCCCTAGGTTTCAGTCCTTCACGGCCATACTATCTACTCGAAGAGTTTATGCTTTTGCTACCCGATGCAATGGTTGCTGAGTAAGTCCATTATAATCAGCTTGGAAGAGAGTATATACTACGTCGTTATTGTGGAGTCTTTCCCACGATCAATGCTAGGTCCATGAGTGCTGAAAGGGTAATTTCCGTTAATGATTATGTGTCAATTACAATTAAAGTATGCAATATCTCTGCGAGCTTGTTTAAGAAACCTACTCCTCTGCCTCCATTGATGAACAAAACAACCATCATCCGGATTCAGATCAGTGGGATTGTGTTGAAAAAGAAAATGAGAAACGAATAATATTGTGACATGAATGATTGGGAACATGATGGTCATATGGACTACACAAGAAAATCTACTCGCATAGATCATTATGTGAATGACCAGGTTTATCGAGGTAGAATAATTGCTTTAGCATTAATGTGCACGATGAACCTAGTTTGATGATTTATTTTCCTTAGATAACTGCATATCCAGTATGAATAGATTAATTGATTATCTTCTTTTTAGAATATATTGAATTTATTGAAAGTTGAAACCATCACAATTTTGCTTGAGCTCATGTTCGGAAAATCATTGTGTGGCCCATTGAATTTATTAGTCTTATTAAAACTTCATATACCCATAATGAACACTATTAAAAATCACAAACAATAATTTATGTTTTTATTTTCTAGGTGTCCTATAAAATTTAATCAAGGTCATTTAGATATATCTTAATGTTCTCAACAACTTTGGCTCAGGTGGGCAGGATCTAATGTCATCTTTCAGTGAAAAAAGTGAAGGAAAAATTATAGTATCCCCGAGACTGATGAAAAGCTTTCAGATTGCCTTCGTTCCTACATAATGAAATGTTTTACAAATTCTGAGTTCCATATGCTGGTGAAGATTCCCCCATCACCCTGATTCTTTTTATTTAATTTACATTTGTTCTCCAGTTATGAGTAAACTATGATTCTGTAGTATGCATTTCACTCTTACATTTCGAATCTTTGAAGCTTTGAACAGCACATACTGTTTCCAAATTATTGCACTTTACAAATCAATATGGTGCTTCTAATTAAGTATCGTGCTTTTGTATTAAATTTGTCTTGAATTTAAAGATCAAAAGTCATTCCCTTGAACCCTATGAGAGGATGATTATTTTTCTCATCTGAAAACATATAAATGCTCGGATGTTCCTTGAGATTGCATGTTGAAAGATGAAGAGTACAAACTTACCACTAATTTAATGCACAATTAACTAGATAACAAGCTATAGTCTGCAGTAGAATGCTCATACATCGGTTTAATTTAAATCTTCACTAGCTGATAAATGATTACGTGTTTGGAAAATGAAAGATTCAATTTCCCCCAAAAAAGATTCAAATTGTTTATGTCTGTTAAAATTTTAGTTTTGTTTTTTCAATGATGCCTTTGTCAGGGTCACCAAATTAAATGGATATTTTTATTGTGTCAGTTGGCTAGTTTACTTGGAAACCATGCAGACGTTATGAAAGAATGCAAAGGTTTTCTGTATTACGTTGAGAAAACTGGTAACAGTGGCTATGATTGCTTTGTCAACTAGTATCCTTTCCTGTTGTGTCCCATGTATTTTGTTCACATTAATTAATTTATATTCTTTCTGGATATGGCTAAACTGTTAAAGTTGTTTTTCAGCATGAGACTTGTAATTTTTTCTTGAAAGTGTGGATGTGTTTTTCATCCTCCCAGTTATATTTCTATTCTAATTCTTAATATGGTGACAAATGTTCTGAATGGTATCAAAACTCATAGAAGTAATCACTAGTTCACAATGGTGTGATACATTTAAGCAGCCTTAAGTGTGATGAATAATGTAGAGTTTTTAATCAATTTAGCACTTCTCAGGATGCTTGGAGAAAGACAAAATTATTGCTAGATTTTTTAAGGTAGAAAAACAAGATGCAAATGATCTTATGTGGGATGGCACACATGAAGTTAATGAGTGTGATGACAGAGAAAGTGATCGATGTGGTAGAGCTCTCGCCTTTATCCCTAGAGATGTTTGTGGACAGAGGATGTCTTTATGTGCAAGCAAAGATAAATTTATATTTAAACTAGTTTACAAACTTGATCTATCCAAATGTGAGAGCTCCACTCCAAGTTATCGACGTACGTCTTCCAAAAATGTATGCTTATGTTTTAGTTTTCATTTAACTGAATCCTCTATCTTTGTACTCATGTCCTACTGCCGTTTAGAAATGAAGTATCCAAATTTTTCGGCAAGTCATAGAACATAGATAGGAAATGAAGTGATGAACAACTGCTGGGTGTCTGTAACTTCATGAAGTGAGGATCACATATTCAAACACATGCTCAAAAACCAACATGAAGACAGCTTGTTACTATGTGAGGATTATCGGTAAGATTCCTACCACGAGTTCTATTGAAGTGATTTCGCCCTAGTTGAATTCTCTAACATCTACCTTTCCCATCTCTCTAATGTTTTTATTTCTTCTTTGTGATTTCTGTAGTATTAAATTCTAGTGTAATCCCATTTCTAATAGCAATTAATGGCTATTTAGAGCCTTTTCATCTGTTATGTTTTCTTTATCTTGGTACTAATTAGGTTCTAGCATATTTCATGCTCTAAAATTGTAAATTTGCAATTTGATTATGATGTCAGGCTTAAACTTGACACGTTGTTGGAATCTGTAAATCCAACAATAAAGAGTGTTGAGGAACTCTTGCCCTGTATTGATGCTGCTACAACTATGACAGGCAACTCACATTCCACAGAAATCATTGGACATGTAACATAAGTAAATGATTCCTTTATTTATACAATGAAACGAGTTAAAAAAAATCGCATCTTCTCTTTTTCCCCCCTATAAATTTAGCTCTTAACCTATGGTGCATTGAACGTTTATATGGTGACCATGGGCTATATTTAATGGATGTGCTGAGAAAGAATGCACCTCTTGTCTTGCCGGTTATATTGATTTGGTTGGGGCAGAAACGAGAAGAATCGCTAAAGTTTGGGCTGAAGTTTATGCTAAAAACTACCATAAATGACTCTGCCATCAGAGCTTCTATTTTAAGCATCATGATACAAAAAATTTAATTGCTGAAGGTAATTTAGGTTAACTGTACATGGAAGTACAAGGCTTCGTTTCCTTCCATTCTTAAAGTTTTATCGAACGGACCCTCTTAAGACTACTACATTGTCTATGGGAAAAGTATTAAAATGGTTATCCATATTCTCTAATACAATAATTCCAGATAACTCTGTGTCAAGTTTATATATATATATATATATATATATATAAGCCTGATAATTTAGGATGCTTTTGCATGTAATAATTTAAGGATTGATGTTTTTTTCCCTTGATATTTTGTAACTGTTGAATGATTTTTATTTAATAAGAACGTGCAGTTTTTGCTGTAATTTCACGTTCTAACCAAGTTCTTTTGACATCCATTTTTGTATATATTATTGTAGCTGGTGCTTAGAGTTCTTTTTGCATTGTGTGGAGTTTGTTCTAGAGTGTGCTGTAAACTTGGCGAGACCTATCTTTTTCCAGTTTAGTCTTTCCGCTAAATGAAGTTGTAATGTACGTCGATGATGAATATTGTTCTTTATTGCTGGGCATTTTTCGTTTTGGTTGTGGTTCATCGCATGGAAAGAGTCCCACGTCCATGTCGAGTTTGTGATTTTCCATTTTTGTCCTTTAGATATCGATTATATTACCCGTGTTTGCTTCAGCTATGCATTTTCTTGTTTTATCTTCAGAATTTGTCCTTTTATTTCTTCTGTTTTTGCTCTTTTCACCCTTTTCTTAGGCAGCATCATCCCAACCTTCTCCTAATTTGCTCTCATTCTTCTTTTGCCCTATTCTCGTCTGTGTCGTCAGACCTCCTTTCTCATTATATATGGCAGCACCTCCCTCCCTCCACGTCGATTTGGCTGAGCCAGGTACCAATTCTGCGTACATTTGTTTTCTTCCTTTTGTGACCATCAATTGTCTTATGCTTGTTTCTAGATCTGATTGTCATCCGAGTTATGAATTTTTTCGTTCTAGAATTTTGATTGTAAATCTGTTTTTGAAATCTAGTAAAGATACATGCGGTTGAATGGTGATCCTGAATAGAGGTTTCCTCGTTTGCATATATTTGGATATAAAGCATCATGATTTGTGGCATTGTTATGTGCCGATGAATGCTTGTGAATCGAGGTTTTGTCAAGAATAAAAGTTTCGTGCTAACATTTGATAATCTATATTCATCAAAACTTTGGTTTCTTTTTTGGGTATAAAATATTTGTCCTCTTTGGTTTCCATGTATTGAATTAAATAATTGATATGGAAAATATCTCGAGTTTGCTGGAAAAAAAGCCTAGTTTAAGGGAGTGTTTAAAATAATGAAAAATATGGGACACCTATGTTGGATTGTCTCTTGCTTCTCCACTCATTTCCACAAGATAAAACGGAGAGCTAAAAAGTTTTGCATTAGCATATTAGTCTGAATTATGATAGATGGGGTAGTTATTTTCTTATGGTATGGTGAGTATGCACGTAACTTGAATCATTTGAGATGGCCTGTTTATTTTCCTTTGGTTGCCTGTAACTATCAGTTCCTCCAGAAACAAGAGAAAAACCAGGGGTATTCTTGCAGAGGTATGGATACGAAAGAAGGTATTTATTATTTTTTTTGTTCCTAGGTCCATTAATCTCCAATGAATTTGCAGAAACAAAACAAAAGGCACAGTAGGAGACGAAATTGAAGATATTCGCATATCCATGGAAGGACTCTTAATAAACAATGGTCTCGAAAGTAAGGTGGACTGCGATACAATGAAGGTACCTTCTGTCCGGAATTTAAACATGCGTGCGTAGCACGTGCGTCATGCTAGTAGATTAAAATTTTAGACGGCACACTTTATACACTGTTTTAATGTTGCTATTTTTTTGGGGCTACATTTTGTAGGTATCTTACATTGTTGGTTCCGAAGACTTCATGTTTCGGACAAGGAGGAGGAGGAAGGCTATGTATCACAAGAGTTTGTGCAGTGGTGCTTCCAACGGCAGTCACAAGCTGAAGCGCAAGCTGATGTTCAGTTGATAGCATGAAATTCGAATTGCATCAATGCGATATAGTTTTTTATTTTCATTTGAATGCAATTAATACTTCAGTTTTAAAACAATAATTATGTATTATCAAAATTCTTGGAGCTTGTGTCGACTATTAAAATGCACGTGACACACACGTGGGAATAGCCTGAATTAGAAAAAATATTAAATTACACGTGTGTTGTATGTGAAACTAGTCTTATGTGAAAAACTAGTCTGAATCGGAAAAAATATTAGTTAAGTTAGTTAAATGAATCCACCTATCAGTATTATTGAAAATTTGAAAATTTTGAGTGAAAATGGAGAGGGTTGAATTCCATATGATACAATGGAGTTAACTTGGTTTAAGCAACAAATTTTTTTCTTCTTAATTTTTAAAAGTTAAAATATGATCGAAAATCATGAAGTTGACATTTAATTTCCCATATTTGCCTTCTTTATATGTTAATACCTATGCGTTATTAATTTTGAAATTAACATCATTTCAAAATTTTCCAACTTTCCAGTATATTTTTTGACTGATTATTAAATAGATAAGCAAAAAATATATATTTGTATTGTAATATTAACATAAAAATATAAATCCTCGAAATGAATCGTTTAGCTTAAAAAATTCTTAAATCATCCTTATAATCTATATCAACAAATCTATACATATTATAAAAGTGTTAACCAAGGTCAAAGTTTTTCTATTGTGTATTGTCAACTTTGTCCTTAGTTTGTACATACAAGAGAAATTTAGTAAGGATATTTTTGTAAAATCAGTTATTATAATCAGGACAAAATTGTCAAACTACATTGATGCTAGATAATGATCAAGTTACCAAGAAAGTTGAAACTCTATTTGATTTTAATTTTCTTGTAGATGAATTGAACAAACTTTTTTTCACAAAAAATTGTAATTTGAAAAGATTGAAATACCAAAATATATTGGTTTTATTTTCTTATAGATGAAGTGAAAAGAATTTTTTCACAAAAAACTTAATTTGTAGTTTTTTTCACAAAAAAGTTAATTTGCAGAATATTAAATACCAAAATTCTTTGGTTTTATTTGCTTGTAAATAAAGTGAAAATATTTTTTTTCAAAAAAACTTAATTTGTATAAAGATACGATGTTAAATATCTTTTATTTTATGTTAATTAAGATTAATTATTTTAAAACGAATAATTAAACTAATGAAACCAAATAATTAAACTAATTTTCTTTTTGTTTTACCAATGTTGGTGTAATGAAGAAGGTTAGACATTTAATTACATTTACAAAATGATACAAGAATTATCAGGTATAAATATAGATAATCCTAATAAATATTTCGTGGGTATTTATTCTATCTATATTTCTTTATAAAAAGGAAAGTCGACTAATAATTTTCAAAACTTTGGTTTATTACTAAAATTTAACGATATAAGATTGCATAAATATATTTGTATTAATTTTATCTATTTTTTTCTCTTTTTAAAGGCTAGAAACTATAACAATTACTTTATGAGATATTCTTGTAATTAACGAAAGAGTATTTTTATAAGAGATACATATTGACAAAACAGTTACAGCTTTTTGTAAACTTAAAAATATATCTTTGAATGTAAATTTTTAAAATTATGATAAATAAATTTTTATAAAAATTATTCATTAGCATTACTCACTATTTCTCCAAAGACAATGTCAAAATTATTTGGTTTTTATTTACTTGTAGATGAAGTGAACAAATGTTTTTCACAAAAATATTTGTTAATTTGAATGTGATTTATTTTATTTTGTAGATTTATAATCTTTTGAATGATTTTATATATGCAAGAAGTTTATCTTTAATTTGGTGAGGATGTTTTTGTAAAATCAATTATTATGATGATGTCAAAATTGTCAATCTACGTATCTTAGGTAAGGATCAAGTTGTTAAGAAAACTGAAACTCCAAAATTCTTATGTCAAAATTGTCAATCTACGTATGTTAGGTAAGGATCAAGTTGTCAAGAAAACTGAAACTCCAAAATTCTTTGGTTTTTATTTTCTTGTAGATAAATTGAACATATTTTTTTCCACAAAATATTAATTTGAGAATATTGAAATACAAAAATTCATTGGTTTTATTTGTTTATAGATGAAGTGAAAATAATTTTTTCTCAAAACAATTAGTTTGTAAAATATTGAAATACCAAAATTCTTTTGTTTTATTTGGTTGTAAATATAGTGAATTTTTTCCACGAAAAAACATAATTTGTGTAAGGACATGATGTTAAATATCCTTTATTTTACATTAACTGAGATTATTTAATTTAAAACGAATTAAAATAATGAAGCCAAATAATTAAATCATGTGGGTTGGTGTTATGAAGAAGGTTCGACAGTTAATTACATTTCACAAAAATGATACGAAGTATTATCAGATATAGAAGAAAGATGATCGTATAAATATTTCGTGAGTATTTATTCTATCTATATTTCTTTATAAAAAAAAATCCAACTAATATTTTTCAAAGCCTTACTTTATTTTTAAAATTTAACAATATATGATTGAATGCATATAGTTTTACTAATTTTAAATATTTTTCGTCTTTGTAAAGGTCAGAAACTATAACAATTACTTATTTGATGATCTTGCAATTGACAAAAATGTATTTTTATAAAAGATGGATATAAGAAAATCAATTATAGCTTTATGTAATATGAAATGACATATGTTTGAATGTAAATTTTTAAAATTATTATGAATAAATATTTACAAAAATTATCATTAGCATTACTCAATATTTCTCCTTATGATTAATAATAAGAAAGGTCGAAATTATTTGGTTTTTATTTGCTTATAGATGAAGTGAACATATATTTTTCACAAAATATTAAATTGAATATGATTGTTTTATTTTGTAAATCTAAAATCTTTTGAATGAGTTTATATATGCAAGAAGTTTATCAAGAAAAAAATTAATATATAAAAATTTAATACTTTCAATAATATAGTATAAAATATAAAAAAAATATGTTGATCGTAATTTTTAATTTTTGTATTTAAATAATATATTGCATAAATCTGTTATATCACTAAGAGTTGAACACTTTTTGATAAATTAATATCATATTAATTAAATCATATTTCTCAGTTGTCTAGAAGATGAAATACCCAAAATACATTGGTTTTATTTGCTTGTAGATTAAGTTAAAAGATTTTTTTACAAAAAAGAAACATAATTTTTAGAAGACCGAAATAACAAAATTCTTTGGTTTTATTTACTTGTAGATTAAACGAAAAAAAATTTTCACAAAAAAACTTAATTTGTGTGAGACCTGTAGAGGCATCAAATAGAGAAGAATATACATTTCTTCTCAAAATAGACAAAACGATTTCAATAATTTATAATTGAACACATTCAAATATAAGAAAAAATTCCAACAACGAAAACATTGAATGCAAAAAGATATCAGTAGATTCCGAACAACAAGAAATAAAAAAGAAAAAAGACGATCATCAACTGTCTCAATTGTAACAATATTGAAATATAAGTACTAGAAGACGATAACAACACAAGAATGAATATTGAGAATAATTAAATTGTTGCACGGAAAAGATTTTCAGCATCAAAATTATTATAAAAAAAGAAGTTGTCCAACAAAAGAATCAAAAAATACTGATATGAAAATGCAAATGATTGATGTCGACAGCACTATAAGATTTGCTAATGAAGATGATGAGAATATTGTGTTTTTTCACAAAGAAGAAAAAGTTGATGACAAAAAAAATAGTGAAAGCAATAAAAATTGAAAATATAAAGAAAAAAAACATTTGACGTAATAATTTAATTTAAGATTTAGAATATATTATCTATGGTGTATTTTTATTTTTCATAAATAAGTTGCACGTGGTAAAATAAATGGTCAACGCTATGTATTATAATTTTTTCTTCTCTCAAATTTAATTTTAATTATTATTATGATATCAATTCTATATTATATTTTCTCCAATGTCTAATCTATACAAAATTATAAGATTTATTACTAATATGTTTTTCAACAATTATTAATTAATTTATTTAGATTCTGCTTGGATGATTTGATTTCAAATTCATGGATTAGAATTATAATTTTATCATTAACAATGAAACAATAGAATATTGAATCTACAAACGACTTATTTACATATTATTATTTATATAAAGTAGAATGAATTTCAAATTACATCATTATTGAGTGGACTTAAAATATATCATAATCAACATGAAATACTACTATATACACATGAAATGAGTGGATTTGAAGTTTACGGTGTTACTTCACTAAATAACAAAAATACATTTGAATGTATTGAAATCCTTCTATTCAAGAATAACCTTAGATTTATAACACATAAAATTTTTAAACAAATATCTTTTGCACTCATTTTATAATACTTGTTGTACAAATTCTATTACATTGAATTTTCTACGGATAATGTTAAAAAAACAACCAATATATCGTACTACGATATTTACAACAATTATATCGTGAGATTTTGTTATTGCCTAATGAGATTTTATATTTAATTTATCATGAGATTTTAAAAAATAAAATTTTGTGTTGATTTTTTTGTGTTGTAAGAATTATTATACAAATTTAGTTGTACATGTAGCATTACTCATTTTCTATTGACTAAAATAACATGAAAATCATTAATATATAATTTTCTGTAAATTAATCTCTTCCGATCTCATTTTTTTAACAACAATTATTGATAACAGAAATGTATTTTCACGTGCGTCGCACGTGTCTTTACCTAGTATATCTTAAAAATAGTAAAGAGAAATGAATAGATATAAAAAATAATAAAATCAATTACAAAAATTTAAGTTTCTATAATTGAAAAAATCATAGTAATTAAATTAAATTTTAGCGGAATATATTATATAATTCTCAAATTTCTAAAATCGTTCGGTTGCATTTAGTCGTTCAATGAAGTTTTTAGTCAACCATAAAAACACACTTTCAAATATAATTTGTATCAATCATTATATTCATAATGTTTTTTAGACTACAATTAATTTTAAAATACAAAATATAACTTTTATAAATAAATACTTGATAAAATTAACGTTTTACACTTGGTTATGGTTTAATAATTTTTACCCACTTTGTAAAAGTTTCGTTATCGTCGTAACCACGGGCGGAGCCACATTAAGGTATAAAGCCCGGGTGGCTCAATTTTTTTTTTTAAATTTATATGTAAATTTTGTATAATTTTGGAATAATATGATATTAACTCGGGTTGATCAATTTAAAATATTAAAAGATTCTAGAGTTTAAAATTTTAGCCCGGACAGAGCCAGATTTCTGACTCCGCCACTGATCATAACATAAATAATTCCTATCAATATTATATTTAAGTACATTAATTTTTATTTTAATTAAACTTGATACATTTATGCATTTAATATGTAAGAAATACCCAAAATAGAAGAGTTGGTGGTTAAGTTTTCATTGTTATTGATATATCCACAAAAATAATTAGATGAACACGAGACGGTCTCAGATTTATATACGGGAGACTAGTCGACCCCGTACATACCTATCGTGAGAAATAAGTACATCAATTGTTCATGGTTTTACACACACACACATTGTTGTGTCTTATGTTCTAGCCTTGATAATGTCGGCAAAGTGGGGAGGGGGGGACAAGTGTCAGAAGAAAAAAAAAACGTGGGCTGCTTTTGTTTAATAAAATGTTAGAGGAAATATGAATACGCGTTTTTAACGCGTATTCACACGGACAAGGGGCTCTATAAATAGAGCTCCCCTTCATTCTGAAATTATCCCTTCTTCGAGTTTTCTCTCATCTTATAATATTCTATAATATTTGTGAGGTGTTTGTTCTCCTGTATTAAGAGAGTGTGTTCTCTTTGGAAACACAGTGAGTGAGTTGTACACCGCAAAATATTATAGTGGAAATTCTTTTCATCTTGCCCGTGGTTTTTACCCTAATAATTTTTAGGGGTTTTCCACGTAAATCTCGGTGTCCAATTTATTCTTTATTTTCGGGTTTTATTATCTCAAATTCCGCACGTGGGACCAACAAGTGGTATCAGAGCCTTGGTTTAAAATTTTTTAAAATTCTGAGTATGCTCTGTGGTTGCAGCCTAGACTGATCTTCCACATCAGAAAAGATTTTTTGAGATTTTTTATTTAAGGCGGGATTATTTTGTCCAGTCTACTAAAATTGTTGTAGACATAATGGCGGGAAGGTACGAGATAGCAAAGTTCAACGGAAGCAATTTTATGCTGTGGAAAATAAAGATACAAGCAGTTTTAAGAAAGGAGAATTGCTTGGCGGCTATTGGAGATAGACCGGTGGAGATTACGGATGATGGAAAGTGGAATGAGATGAATGACAACGCTGTTGCCAATTTACACTTGGCTATAGCAGACGAAGTATTGTCAAGTATCTCTGAGATAAAAACAGCAAAAGTTATCTGGGATACTCTGACAAAGATGTACGAGGTCAAGTCGCTACACAACATGATTTTCCTAAAGAGAAGGCTTTATACTCTTCGGATGGCGGAATCCTCATCGATGACCGACCATATCAACACACTAAATACTCTATTTGCCCAACTCACTTCCATGGGGCATAAAATAGGGGAAAATGAACGTGCGGAGCTTCTACTTCAAAGTCTACCAGATTCATATGATCAACTTATCATCAACATTACCAACAATATTCTTATGGGCTTTCTAAGATTCGACGATGTCTTAACTGCGGTTCTCGGAGAAGAAAGCCGGCGCAAGAATAAGGAAGATAGGTTGGTAACATCGAAGCAGGCAGAGGCTTTACCGATGATAAGAGGAAGATTTATGGACCGTGACTCCAGTGGGAGCCAAAGACGAGGTAGATCAAAGTCGAGAAGTAAGAAGAAAAATATTTACTGCTTTAAATGTGGCGGTAAAGGGCACTTCAAGAAAGAGTGTACGAGTATTGACAAAAGTTCTCAAGGAAATGTGGCCAGTACTTCAGGCAGTGGTGAAATATTATTCAGCGAAGCAGCAACTGTTGCAGAAGGCAGACACAAATTTTGTGACACATGGATTATGGATTCAGGAGCGACGTGGCACATGACGTCTCGGAGAGAATGGTTTGATCATTATGAACCAGTCTCAGGAGGATCTGTATTCATGGGAAATGATCATGCCTTGGAAATCGCTGGGGTCGGTACTATCAAAATTAAAATGTTTGATGGCACCATTCGCACCATACAGGAGGTACGACATGTGAAAGGACTGACGAAAAATCTTTTGTCCTTGGGGCAATTGGATGACATCGGGTGCAAAACTCGGATCGAGAACGGGATCATGAAAATTGTGAAAGGCGCGCTTGTGGTTATGAAGGCGGAAAAGGTTGCTGCAAATCTGTATGTACTTTTGGGAGAAACACACAAAGAGGCAGAACTAGCTGTTGCATCAAATGGTTCAGGAGAAGAATTAACAGTGTTATGGCATAGAAAGCTCGGGCATATGTCAGAACGGGGGTTGAAAATTCTCTCAGAACGGAAGCTGCTGCCGGGACTTACAAAAGTGTCACTACCCTTTTGTGAGCATTGTGTTACCAGTAAACAACACAGATTAAAGTTTGGCACTTCTACTGCCAGGAGCAAAAGCATATTGGAGCTGATTCATTCGGATGTTTGGCAAGCACCGGTTGTATCCCTAGGAGGAGCGAGATACTTTGTCTCGTTCATTGATGATTTCTCTAGGAGATGTTGGGTGTATCCAATCAAGAAGAAATCAGATGTTTTCCAGATCTTCAAAGATTTCAAAGCGCGGGTTGAACTTGATTCTGAAAAGAAAATCAAGTGTCTGAGGACTGACAATGGAGGAGAATATACCAGTGACGAATTTGATGCATATTGTCAACATGAGGGCATCAAAAGACAGTTCACGACGGCTTACACACCTCAACAGAATGGAGTGGCGGAGCGGATGAACAGAACCTTGTTGGACAGAACAAGAGCTATGTTGAGGACTGCAGGTCTAGAAAAGTCATTTTGGGCAGAAGCAGTCAAAACCGCTTGTTATATTATCAATCGTTCTCCTTCAGTGGCGATTGATCTGAAGACTCCGATGGAGATGTGGACTGGGAAGCCGACAGATTATTCTCATTTGCATACATTTGGAAGTCCTGTGTACGTTCTGTACAATGAGCAAGAAAGATCGAAGTTGGATTCGAAATCCAGAAAATGTATCTTCTTGGGTTATGCTGATGGAGTAAAGGGGTTTCGCTTGTGGGATCCTACTGTTCACAAGCTTGTCATCAGCAGGGATGTTATCTTCGAGGAAGATAAAGTAAAGGGAGACAAAGGCACACCGAATTCAGAAACTACTATATTTCAGGTGGAAAATAAGACGGACGAAGGTCAAGTTTCTTGTGAAGCAGTACCAGAGCACGAAGAACAAGAACATGTTGAGTCTGAAGTTTCCAATGTGAGGCAGTCAACTCGAGACAGAAGACCACCAGGTTGGCTTTCAGATTATGTCACTGAAAGCAATATTGCATATTGTCTATTATCAGAGGATGGTGAGCCATCGAGTTTCCACGAGGCTACTCAAAGCTCGGATGTATCCTTGTGGATGATAGCAATGCAAGAAGAGTTGGAGGCATTAGACAGAAATAAAACTTGGGATCTTGTTACACTACCACGAGGAAGGAAAGCCATTGGAAACAGATGGGTCTATAAGATCAAGCGTGATGGCAATAACCAAGTGGAGCGGTATCGTGCTAGATTGGTGGTAAAAGGGTATGCTCAGAAAGAAGGCATTGACTTCAATGAGATATTTTCTCCTGTGGTTCGGCTTACAACAGTCAGAGTGGTGCTGGCATTGTGTGCGGTGTTTGACCTACATCTAGAACAGCTAGATGTGAAAACGGCGTTTCTTCATGGAGATCTTGAAGAAGAAATCTATATGCTCCAGCCAGAAGGTTTTGCGGAAAAAGGCAAAGAGAACTTGGTTTGCAGGTTGAACAAATCTCTGTACGGTCTCAAACAGGCGCCGAGATGTTGGTACAAGAGATTTGATTCCTATATCATGAGCCTCGGATACAACAGACTGAGTGCAGACCCTTGTACGTATTTCAAGAGGTCTGGTGATGATTATATCATTTTGCTGTTGTATGTGGACGACATGTTGGTAGCAGGCCCCAACAAAGATCATGTCCAAGGATTGAAGGCACAGTTGGCTAGGGAATTTGATATGAAGGACTTGGGACCAGCAAACAAGATTCTAGGGATGCAAGTTCACCGAGACAGAAGTAACAGAAAGAATTGGCTTTCTCAGAAAAATTATTTTAAGAAAGTCTTGCAACGCTTCAACATGCAAGATAGTAAGCCAATTTCGACCCCTCTTCCTGTTAACTTCAAGTTATCCTCCGAGATGTGTCATACCAGTGAAGCAGATAGGATTGAGATGTCTCAAGTACCATATGCATCAGCAGTGGGAAGTTTGATGTTCGCCATGATATGTACAAAACCAGACATTGCTCAAGCAGTGGGAGCAGTTAGTCGGTATATGGCGAATCCTGGACGAGAGCATTGGAGCACTGTTAAGAGGATTCTTAGATACATTAAGGGTACCTCGAATGCTACATTATGTTATGGAGGATCGGATTTTACACTCAGGGGCTATGTCGATTCAGATTATGCTGGTGATCCTGATAAGAGGAGATCTACTACTGGTTATGTGTTTACACTTGCAGGAGGAGCAGTAAGTTGGGTTTCAAAACTGCAAACAGTTGTGGCGCTATCTACAACAGAGGCAGAATACATGGCAGCTACTCAAGGTTGCAAGGAGGCAATATGGATTAAAAGGTTATTGGAGGAGATTGGGCACAAATAAGATAATGTTCATTTGTTTTGTGACAGTCAGAGTGCCTTGCACATCGCAAGGAATCCAGCCTTTCATTCCAGGACGAAACACATTGGAGTACAATTTCACTTTGTGCGGGAAGTAGTAGAAGAAGGAAGCGTGGATATGCAGAAGATCCATACAAAGGATAACATAGCTGATTTTCTGACCAAGCCAGTGAACACTGATAAGTTTGAGTGGTGTAGATCCTCAAGTGGCCTAGCGGAAACGTAAGCAGCATGTAATGGCAAGATTGAAAGGATGTGTGGAGATGTGTTTGATTCTCAATCAAATCTCTAAGTGGGAGAAATGTCGGCAAAGTGGGAAGGGGGGACCAGTGTCAGAAGAAAAAAAACGTGGGCTGCTTTTGTTTAATAAAATGTTCGAGGAAATATGAATACGCGTATTCACACGGACAAGGGGCTCTATAAATAGAGCTCCCCCTTCATTCTGAAATTATCCCTTCTTCGAGTTTTCTCTCATCTTATAATATTCTATAATATTTGTGAGGTGTTTGTTCTCCTGTATTAAGATAGTGTGTTCTCTTTGGAAACACAGTGAGTGAGTTGTACACCGCAAAATATTATAGTGGAAATTCTTTTCATCTTGCCCGTGGTTTTTACCCTAATAATTTTTAGGGGTTTTCCACGTAAATCTCGGTGTCCAATTTATTCTTTATTTTCGGGTTTTATTATCTCAAATTCCGCACGTGGGACCAACAGATAAATGACAAATCCCCACTTGATAGAGCTTGATGCAAGGTTCAAGAGACTTTGAGCATGACCACACAAAGCTAGACATGTGATAAATTATAGTTTAAGATTAAATTCATGAGATATGTATTTGCTTTTGCATGTAATAACTTAAGGACTGCTGTTTTTTTCGCTTTGATATTTTGTGACTGTTGAATTATTTCTATTTAATAAGAATGCGCAGTTTTTGCTGTAATTTCACGTTCTAACCAAGTTTTTTTTGGCATTTCTTTTTGTATATATTATTATATTGTAGCTTGTGATTAGTGTTCTTTTCGCGAGTTTGTTCTGAGTGTGATGTAAACTTGGTGAGACCGACCTAATTTCAGATTCGTCTTTCGGCGAAATGGAGTTATAATGTACGTCGTTCATGATGAATGTTGTTCTTTATTCCTGGGATTTTTCGTTATGACTATGGTTCATTGCATGGAAAGAGTCACACATCCATGCCGAGTTTGTATTTTCCCTTTCTGTCCTTTATATATAGATCATATTACCCATGTTGCTTCAGCTATGCGTTTTCTTGTTTGGCATCTTCAAAAATTTGTCTTTTATTTCTTCTATTTTGCTTTTTTTCACCTTTCTCTTAGTCAGCATCATCCCAACCTTCTCCTAATTTGCTCTCATTCTTCTTTTGCTCTGTTCTCCCTTTTGTCATCAGACCTCCTTTCTCATCATATATGGCAGCATCATCCTTCTTCCCCATCGATTTCGCTGAGCCAGGTACCCAATTTAGAGTACATTTGTTTTCTTCCTTTTGTGACCATCAATTGTCTTATGCTTGTTTCTAGATTTTATAATATATATTCATCAAAACTTTGGCTTGATTTTTTGGGAGTCAAAATTTTGTCCCCCTTGGTTTCCATGTATTCAAATAAATCAATTGATAAGGAAAATCTCTTGAGTTTGCTGGACAAAATATAAACATGCGTGTGGAGCACTTGCGTCATGCTAGTTGATTAAATATTTTGACGCACAATTTAAACAAGGTTGTAATGTTGCTATTTTTTGCGGTATATTTTTTTTAGGTATCTTACATTGTTGGTTACCAAGACTTAATGTTTTGGAAGTTTGTGCAATGGTGCTTCCGACGGCAGACACAAGTTGAAGTTTAGTTGATAGTATGCAATTTGCCATGGCAGCAATGCTTTCTGTTTTTTTATGTTCATTTGAATGCAATTCAAAATTCAGTTTTACAACAATAATAATGTCTTATTCAAATTCTTATAGTTTGTGTCGACTAGTAAAATGCATAAAAAAATATAAATCTTCAAAATGAATTAAAAAGAAATTCTTAAATAATCTATTATAATCTATATCAACAAATATAGATTAGAAATAATAGAGATAAATAAATGGTTATAAAAAAGAAATAAAATCAATTACAAAAATTTAAGTTTCTGTAATGAAAATTTTATAGTAAATTAACTTTTAAACAAAATATATTATGTAGTTTTAATATTTATAAAATGGTTTGGTTTGATCCAGTTTGTAGCCAACCATAAAACCACACTTTGGGGAAAAAAAATTTAAAATATTTGAGTCGAAAATAATGGGCAAGACAAACTAGCGACACTCACAAAATCTCACGTTTATTATTTAGCCACTATGCATTATCAATCATTCGCAATGTTTTTTAGACTACAAATTAAATTTTTAATTAAATACACAATATAACTTTTATCAATAAATACTTGATAAAATTAATATTTTTTACACTTGATAATGGTTTAATAATTTTTCCCGACCGATTTCGTGCTATATATTTGATAAATAATGTTAAAGTTTTGTTATCATCGTAACATGATCAATTCATATTAAGATCATGTATAAGTACATCAATTATATTTTAATTAACCTTGATAATTTATGCATTAGTTAACATGTAATAAATATCCAAAATTTCCCTTTTATCTATATATTATTTGTTTCATTCTTTCATCTATATTTTATTTCGATTTTTTATTATCATCTTTTGATGTAGAGGAATCAAAGATCATGTAGTTCGCTTATCTTTAGATACTTTCTTTTATGAGTGACGTTGCTCAATCACTCACATTTCTCCTCGTAGTTGATACGGATGTTCCCTCGGTTTCGTCTTGGTTATCTTCACCATTTTTAATATTTTGAGTTAGGGTAGCGGCTTTTGACCAATCATTAAGCAAGTATTGGACTTCCAAATTTACCGACCTTAAGCTAGAACATCTCTCATCTAATTTATTTTCTCTTATACTAAAATTTTGCTCCGCTTCAATAACTAAAACGGAACGACCTAGAATTTCTTTTGCCATTTTAGATAAAAGTGAATATACTTATGTTTTTTGCGACCATCATCGCAATATAGCAAAAATGTCATCATTTGCATCACTAAAATCAAAAGTAGTGGTTAAAGAATTCTCAAGTTCCTGGCTGGAACTTGAGGATATCGTGAACTTTTCGTCCATTTACTTAAATTTGAAGTAATACTACTATCGGTAATGAACTGTACTTCGTGTGAAATAATTTTTCCACCATATTTGACGATACATTCATTATAAATATCATAAAAATAAGTTATAATATTAAACAACATCAATGAGGTATATATAACTGTTTCCATGGTAGAGTATAAAGAATTATAATATAAGGTTGGCATTTCTTTTAAATCATATAATTTAAGTTTAAGATAAAAAAAACAAAAGCACATAAAAAATTTCAGGAATTTCTAAAAATATTTTTCTCATTTTGTTTTCATGAAATAAATATATTAAATTAATGCATCATCACTAGATGTAATATGTTCAATAAAAGTATATGCAATGTTGCAACAATGGTCAAAACTAAACGGGGGGTACAATAATAATCATCGGATAATTAATAGTCACTAGCATCAATTAAACACTTTTAAAAATTCACAAATACTAGTGCATTTATTCAATTGATTTGAAAACAAATAAATATTATGAGCATGAACATGTTGATGAAAAAATATACATAATAAATTTTTATATTCAAAAGACGAATCGAATTATAACATATTGGAATGGCATGTGCAAACTGTTTAGGTATCATACAATTGATTTTGCAAAATTTACCTTTTACTTTTTTTTATAACTTGGGATGTATCCATAAGTAATAAATTGTTGACCTAATTGTTATAATATGATACTCTAAATTTTTTAGTCCATTTTCAACACAAAAATTTAAAATATGACATGTGAACCTAATATAAAAAATTTACCACATATTGATGGTTTACGTATTTTAATTATCTCACTAACACTAGACGTATTGTATTAGCATTATCAAAAAAAAAAACCTGAGAAGTTGAACCATATTTTTCTAAAATAATAAATATAAGTTGAGAAATATTTTGTGTCTTAATTATCTGATTTGTTAAAACACCTATATGCAAGAAATTCTTTTGAATGTTCCAAAAACTATCAATCCAATTATATCTAATACTCATATATTAATAAATTTATCAATGATCAGTACAAATATCCAAACACAAAGAAATTTTATTATTTATATTAGAAATTTTTAATAAATTCTTTTTTTTGTTCAAGAAATAATTTTTTAATTATGTGTTTGAGTGTATTTCGTGAGATCCGTTTAATAGAAGGATTTGCACTTGTTGAAAGTCAATTTTCAAAAGATAATTTATTAGTAAAACTAAAAGAAGGTTGTTCAATCATACAATATCTAGTCGTTGCTTCTCTAAATTGAGATTCGAAAAATTTAAATAGTTAAGAATCATTACCCGTTTGAGACGAAAATGCTGGCATTTGAGTTTAAAAACGATCAATATCAATTTCTACCATATTATTTTTCTCGATGTATCGTATTAAAGTTTCATAACCACTTATTTGTTGAAATTTGAAAGTTTTTTAACAATATTATTTCCAGTTGGCTTGCAAATCACCGAAGAAAAATGTCACCTTTTCGAAATGTTTGATGAATATATTAGATGTGTGGCGAAGCACCGCTCGAGTCTAAGTGTCATCCAAATCTGATTTTAATTGAGACAAAAAAAAGTGGGGCGGATTGCTCATACTTTCTTGACTTGGATGATGATGTTTTTGTTGACCGCATCTTGTTTGTAATATTACTAATCATCTAAAAAATCAAAATCATAACCGTCAATATTGAATTAAGAAAATTGTGACCATCCAACTCCGGCACGATACTCTTGCTCATACCCCTACGACTTGATCCAGTCATTTGTATAAATAAAATTGAAGTAATTACAAAAATAAATGAACAACTGACAATAATTGACACTTGATATTTTGATAACGAAGAAATAAATCTTTAATTCAGAATGAGAGATAATTGTGTAGAGTGAAGGGTTTTTATAGGGTTAAATTGTTTAAAAAAACGAAAAAAAAATGCAATAGTCGGCCCGCCAGTTCGTGTCTATTGTTGCTTAACGGTCACTTCATTGTGACCTTGGTAATCAACAACCATAAAATCGTGACCGTTAATTTTTATAAAATAAATAAATAATAATATAACGATCTATTCGACGGTTTAAACTCGTCGATTCACCCAATGGGATACTTAACGGATGTACATTTTAAAAAATAATAATAACACTAATTATTTTAACTCTTACCAATGTGTAACTTACATGAATTTAAAGCTCATATTTATGTGACGACATATATAAATACTATATCTATAAGAATTATTAAGAATCTAGATAACAATGACAAATTTGATGTCTCGATTTGGTTTTGGTTTTTTCCTTTTCTTTTCTATCATTTATTTTTCTACTTTTTTTGTTGAGGTCTCAAATTACAAATCTTTATTTATTTTTATTAGAAAACACAAACAATTGAACCAAGAAATCTTCATCAATGTAAGCTTAGTCAACAGACGAGTACAAAAGTGGAAGAAAAGAAATGTTCAAAATCAATTGAATTTACAGTAACCGCTAAGCCCTATTTATATGTGCAAATATTGCTTGAACTACTGAAAACGTGTTTCTCTCCACTAACACTTTTAATACTCCCCCTCAAGATGGAGTGTGAATATTGTGAACACCCATCTTGGCAAGTAGCATGCGAAACCGAGATGGCAGTAAGGACTTTGTGAACAAATCTGCAAGCTGAAGATGAGAAGAGACATGTAGGACTTTGATGAGACCACGCTGCAACTTTTCTCTCACAATGTGACAATCAATTTCTATGTGCTTCGTACGCTCATGAAACGCTGGATTGGAAGCAATATGTATAGCAGATTGGTTATCACAAAACAACACTGCAGGTTCATTGTATGGAATGACCTCACATGTAGCACCAACCATTGATCTGTATTCTGCTTCAGCAGAAGATCTAGAAACTGTGTGTTGTTTCTTAGATTTCCATGAAACCAAAGACTCTCCAATGAGAACACAGAAGCCGGAGATAGAACGACGTGTGTCTGGACATGTTGCCCAATCTGAGTCCGAGAAGAAACTAAGTTTCAGAGGTGATGAAGAGTTATAGAACAAACCTTGTCCAACAGTGCCCTTCACATACTTAAGGATAGAATATACAGCTTGCAAGTGTGGTTCTCTTGGGCAAGCAATAAACTGACTTAACCTATTCACCGAATAAGCTAGATCAGGTCGAGTGATGGTGAGATATAATAACGTGCCTACCAATCTTCGATACAGCGAAGGATCAGTCAACAATTCACCATCTTCACTACTCAACTTCAAGTTAGCATCCAAAGGAGTGGAACGTGGTTTACAACCCAGCAATCCTGTTTCAGTAAGGAGTTGTAGAGCATAATGACGTTGGCATATTGAGATCCCACTCGAAGACCTTGCAACTTCAATACCAAGAAAGTACTTCAAGTCTCCAAGATCTTTTAGCTTGAAGCAGCTGTCCAAAAACATTTTTAAATCTGTGGCTTCCTTTTTGTCATTAGTGGCCAACACAATATCATCAACATATACCAACAGGGCTAAGAACACACGACCACGAGTGCGAACAAACAAGGAATTATCAGCATGTGATTGAACAAATCCAATCTGAATTAACGTCGAAGACAATTTGGCAACCCATTGCCTCGAAGCTTGTTTAAGACCATAGATGGACTTGTGTAGCTTACACACTGCATTGCTGGGAAGATGCTCCCCCCTTCGGTGATAACCAGGAGGTAAGGACATGTAAACTTCTTCAGAAAGATCGCCATGTAAAAAGGTATTATTGACATCAAGTTGGGTTAGAAACCATCACTGTAATGAAGCTAAAGCCAGTAGAATTCGAACTGTAACAAGCTTTGCAACCGGAGAAAAAGTTTCAAAATAATCAATTCCCTCCTGTTGCGTGTATCCTTTAGCAACAAGACGTGCTTTGTATCTTTCTAGGCTACCATTAGCGTGGAATTTCGCTTTATAAACCCAACGACATCCAACCGCAGTCTTCCCAGGAGGTAGGGAAACAATAGACCAAGTCCCATTCTCTTCTAGAGCCTCAAGTTCAGTGGCCATGGCTTGACACCATTCGGGCTTATCAACAGCTTGAGAAAAAGACTGAGGCTCAATGACAGATGAAACATTGTGGATGAAAGCGGAATATGTTTTGGATAGTCGAGTACCACCAAGAACAACTGATAGGGGATGTGAAGTGGACGATATGAGAGAAGAACTAGTAGCATAACAATGGTAGTCACGTAGATGAGATGGATGATGGGCAACTCTGTGTGACCGAGATGAAGGAGCAGGTGCTGAAATGGTTTTATGAACAATAGGTTTCTGTATAGGGAGGACACTATCAGAGAAAAATTCTTGATGTGCAAAAGGAGATGGCTGGTCCATGAAAGGGAAAATGGTTTCATGAAAAACCACATCCCTGCTGATGTACACCTCGTTGGTAAGGAGATTGAGGAGCTTATAAGCTTTGTAACCACTTGGATATCCCAGAAAAACAGACTTGATAGCACGAGGGGAGAATTTTGTGTGATGGCTCAAAAGAGTAGAGCCATAGCACAAGCAACCAAAAACTCTCAAATGACTATACAAATGTTTCTTATGAAAAATGAGCTCGAAAGGAGTTTGATTTGAAAGTAAAGAGGATGGTGTGCGGTTGATGAGATAAACTGATGTAAGCACACAATCACTCCAATATGGCAATGGGATGTTGGACTGAAACATCAAAGATCTTGCAACATTCAAAATGTGTTGATGTTTTCTTTCCACAACGGAATTCTGTTGTGGCCTTTCAACGCAAGAACGATAAGGAACAATTCCCTCGGATTTATAGAATTCAGAGAAGTTAAGTTCAGGGGCATTGTCCGATCGAACAGATTTAATTTTCTGTCCAAATTGAGTGTGTATCATCTTGCAAAAGGTTGGAAATGTGGTCAAAACATCCGATTTAGACTTTAGCAAATAGATCCATGTAAAACGAGTGTGGTCATCAACTATGGTAAAAAAATACTTGTATCCTTCAATGCTTAAAGGTGCAAAAGGTCCCCAAACATCAATGTGGAGTAGCTGAAAAGGAGCATTACACAGTGCATTTTGTGAAATAAAAGGTAAACGCTTTTGTTTGGATAAAGGACAAATCGAACAACGCATTACATCATCATGTTCTAAAGAATTAGATCCAAAATCATGTCCTAGAACTGACAGCTTAGGGAAAGAAGGATGACCCATTCTATAATGCCACAGCTTTAGTTTTGAAAAGGAAACATTACAAACTGTTGGAGAAGGACAGGAACGACGCAGAACATATAAGTTTCCCATCCTGCTACCCATCCCAATCATTTTCTTGGTGGTAAGTGCCTGGATGAAACATGAATCAGAAAAAAAACGAACTGAGCAAGGGATTTTACTAGTCAGTGAGCTGATAGAAAGCAGTTTGAAATTAAATTGAGGGACAAACAACACATCATCCAAGCATAAATCAAGTGATAGTCGCACTGAACCAATATGCGTGGCACAAACCACAGAATTATCAGGTAGAGTAACCTGTGAAGAGAACAACTTGCTCGAAGATAAATGACTCAATGAGCAACAAATGTGATGGGTTGCCCCTGTGTCCAATATCCAACTTGAATTAAGAGAAGGATTAAGACCAAAGGATAAGGAATATGTACCACTAAAACAAGAAGCAGAAGGTTCAAGCTGTTGCGTGGCTAATGTGTTGGGATGACCAAGTTGAAGCTGTTGATTCAATAGGGTAATAAGTTGTCTGCACTGATCAGAATTCATATAGTTTGCCATCGGGTTGGTTGAGGAAGTAGAGGAAGTATGTGTTTGATTGATGTGTATTTGTCGACCACTATTCCATTGTTGTTGTTTATACTTCGGATGACCAACAGGATATCCATGAACCTTGTAACACTTGTCAATGGTATGGCCTTTCAGATGACAGTGGGAACAAGTTGGCTGTCACTAGAATTCTCCTTAATCCACTGATTCCCTTTTGCCGCGGCCACCACGGATGATTGCTGAGTTAAAGAGTGTTGATCAGTAGATAGGTTTACAGAAGAGCCTATAATGTCTTTATGTATGGATCGTTGCCTCTCTTCTTGAACCACCAACGAAAAGATCTTAGAAATCACAGGGATTGGATCCATCATTAATATTTGAGCACGGATCTGTGCATAAGACTCATTCAGTCCCATTAAAAACTGCATCACACACTCTTGATTTTGATAATTGATCCAATCTTTCATTGATCCGCAATTACATACAGATACAGGTTGGAAGTCCTTCAACTCATCCCAGAGAGTCCGCAACTTGGTGTAATATGCATTAATGTCCATGGATCCTTGATGCAAACCAGTCAGAAGCTTCTTGATTTGAAAAATTCTCGGAGCATTACTCTGGTGAAATCGATCTCTTAAGTCTATCCAAATTTCAGAAGCCGTAGGTATGTACATCAGACTATCTGCTATTTCGCGACTGACAGAGTTTAGAATCCACGAAATTACCATGCTATTACATCGATTCCAAGCTCCATATAGCAAATCATCCAGTTTAGGAGGCAAACAAGTGTTATCAACAAAGGTGAGCTTATTTTTGGCTGTTAACGCCATCGACATAGCTCGACTCCAAGTATTGTAATTAGTACCTGTGAGTAGATGCGAAACTAACATCAATCCGGGATGATCTCCGTTGTGAAGATAAAATGGACTGTTCGAGTCTTCAGAGACTGCTCGGCCGCTCGTATTGTTCATAGTTTGAGATGAGGTCGAAGCTTGATTTCCCTTGGCCATGGAAGATCGGAACGGCAGCTCAGCTCAGTGATTCATAAGCTCTGATACCATATTAGAAAACACAAAACAATTGAACAAAGAAATCTTCATCAATGTAAGCTCAGTCAACAGACGAGTACAAAAGTGGAAGAAAAGAAATGTTCAAAATCAATTGAATTTACAGTAACCGCTAAGCCCTATTTATATGTGCAAATATTGCTTGAACTACTGAAAACGTGTTTCTCTCTAATAACACTTTTAATAATTTTTATAATTATAATATTATGTTATTTAAATATTAATCAAATTGATTATAATATTATGTTATTTAAAGAAATGATAGTTTCTCACAGATTTATACGTATATTCACAAACTACAATAGTCCATGCATGCACCCATATATTCTTCCAACACCGGCCGTCGATAAACCACCAGTCATTCTGATCAACGGCCAGCAATGGCTCAGATAACCAAGTACCGAGGATCTACTACTCTCTCGAAACCTCCCTCCCTGTCATTCCGCACACAGCTATCGACCCTCCCTCACGCTCCGTCGAAACCACACCTCATGAACTACTCGTTTTCTTCCGAGACATGGCTGTAATGCGCAGCATGGAGATCATGGCCGATACTCTCTACAAGGCGAAACTCATTCGAGGATTCTGCCACCTTTACGACGTCCAGGAAGCCGTCGCCGTCGGCATGGAGGCATGGATAGTTGTGAGATCGAAAAGGTTTTGATGTTAGGGGGATGTGTAAAAAATTGGTCTTTGTTTTTCTAATGTTGCTTACTTCTTGTCCTTAGCAAGGTAAAGTAGTTTTTTAAATTCTAAGTATGCTTTTTTTACATATCATGTTTCGTAATAAGTGGATGGAAAGGACGCCCTTGCAGTGAAACAAACAAGCAAGTTTGCTCAGGATCATGTCTTGAAGAATGGACCGATATTAAGTTCTATCATGTTCTAAATCTACTTATTCACATTTTCTTGATCGAGTACTTGTAGTTATCCATGAATCGTGCTGTCTATCTTTTAAGGCGTTCACTATATTTATGTGTGTGAATTGTTGCTAGCTCTGTTACTATCTAACGGAACACTTTTGGATCAAATGACAAAGACATTGTTTAGAAAAAGATGGTTTTTCTCGGATGAAATGAAAAGTGTATTCGTGTAACTGGACAAAGATTTCTCATTCTTTAGCCAGAAAGATATGTGGATAGACCAAATTCTCATTCGTTATGAAAAAAAAATGGAATCGGAATAGATAGCATGATTTTGAAGTTCTTACTTTCTTTAAAACTAATCCCCTTTCCATCTCCGCTCCTTATGGCGCTAAAATAATTTATGGAAGGTGATGGATTATGCTTTTTGTTTAATGAATGTATTGCATCTACGTTTACATCAAGATGTCTGATGTTCTTCACTTTGCCAATAATTCTTTTTAGATCCTTGAAATGGACACATAGGTATCATGGACGCTGAGCGTCCAATCCAGGGAGGAACTTAAGGTGTGACAATTTCATCTTTCTTTATGGAACATCAATCTTTTCACTGTCAAATGAATAGTTTGGTGTATGTTTTTTCCTCCAAAACCGAAGATGGTATTTAATCAATTCTTCATCGTTTTCTATCTTAGGACACTGAGAAAGAATCAAGAAAAGATGTGGCTGAAGCTGTAGCAAAAGCTAAGATAAGAAGAAATGTCCTACATAATGAATTCCGTGTGTGTCTGCATGCCCATTAAACTATATATTTAGCCGCCTGAGTATATCATGTTTTGATCATTAATTGGTTAGACCCAAAACAAATATTCTACTGTATTTTAGATCACGGCTTATGCCTGTTCATCCGGTTTTGCAGGAGAGTCCATCGCCTGACCCATCCGAACTCTTTCACCTATGTGTATGTGAAGGACTTGGGGCTGGAGGTACCATTTTTCTTTCAGTCCAAATTTGCCTCGCCTTGGGGGATTAAGCATCCCAATTCGAATTACCAGTTAATTAACATGCATGCTTTTTTGCAGGTATTTGGAGTGGATCTGAAAAAAGTTAAGAACTGTGCTTCCATGAATATTTTTCAGATTTTTATTGATATATGATGTGACTAAATATTAACTTTTTGATTTCATGTCGAACTTCTATTATTAAAACACAAATTTTTGTGAGACGGTCTCACGGATCAATTTCGTTGATCGAATCTCTTGTTTGGATTATCCATAAAAAAATATTACTTTTAATGCTAAGAATATTACTTTTTATTGTGAATATCGGTATGATTGACTTGTCTCTTAGATAAAGATTTATGAGATCGTTTTACAAGATATCTACTCTTATTAAAATATATAGGATATTCAGATTCCATATTATCTAATTAATATTTTGCCACGTATTTTCGACCAAACCTAGATTAACTTGTACCTAGCGAACACATTTTTTGGTGAAGGGTCACTCGAAATTCAGAAAGTTCGCACTCCAAAAGACTTGACACAGTTTTTTTTTTTAAATAAAAAATGTACTTTTTCCCAGTTTTATATATTTAAATTTACTTATTTTTTCGAACAAACTAAAAAATTATTTAAAATATAAAATATACAAGTAAGTTTTATATATTAGCTTAATTTATTCAAAATTTAGGTAATAGAAGTATATTAATAAAAAAATAAATATTATTAGATTTAGAAAATAAATTATATATCTGAGATAATTGATTAAAAAAAAGTCTAAAAAATGAGTAGGGATGGATTAAGTATAAAACTACAGGAACGAATAAAAAAAAAGACCAATGGCAGCTCATAAGAAGTCGTGGTGCCTTATTAACACATACCAGCGTGCACTCGTACATGCGATGCGTCTGTGTATAATATTTTTTTTGCTAATTAATTTGATTTATATTCAATAAGAGTGATATCATTGTTGCAAAAATTAATAAATGACCAGACTGCCATTTGAACTGGTAATATTTATATGAGAGTCATATCATAATTTAAAAAATTATCGAGGGACTACAGTATAATTTGGAATGTTGAAATTTAAAAAAAAAAATAAAAAATGTAATATGTAGATCATAATTTTGGGATTAAAAAGATCTTTTTTTTGTTGAGATTTTTTATATATATACAAGTATTCACAAGTTTTGTCGCTGAAAATTTATGTATCATTCAAATTTTTAGGAGAATCCTACGCGTTGCTTATAATTAATTCGAGTCTCCACCGTCAAATTCCTTGTTCGAATTCAATGTATTTATATTCTAGCCACCCATCCCCAAAACAAAATAAATAAGGGTTTCATATTTCAAAAAAAAGTTATTATATAACTAAAATAATATATTATTATAAAAAAATCATAATATACATTTTATACATTATTGAAAATAAGTAAACAAGAAAGACTTTTGATTTCATATTTAAACTGACTTGGGAGTTGGGAGCCAAATCTAATGCCGAAGAAAATAAAATATTTTTATAATTTTCGAAATGTTTTCATTATTAAATAGAATTATTTTATAGCTGGAGACTATTCACTTCTAAATTTTATACCTAGTTTTGCCCGCACACCAGATGGTGAAGCCAGAGTCATTGGTGACAGATATGCATTGTGCTGTGTGTACAGATATTATATTAAATATTGATCTGAGTAACTGAGTTTTGGTATAAATATTTGACTAAAATTCATTTAGATACACAAATATTTAATAAATTGGTATATAAATTATTGTAAATGTGGGGACCCGGACGCTAATCATGTTCTTAATTGTCATTTGGGACTAATTAATCAATTATAATAAACAGGGCCTAAATTTTTTTTTTAAATATAATATCAAATGCGGAACGTAATGGAATCACTCTACTATACATATCAGTATAAGAGTAAAGTACAGATTTTGTACTATATACAATCATTTACAAACTAAGGTTCAACTACTAAATATCAAGTGTTCAACCCTATCTCAGATCAAGTCCGTAGTCTCCACTCTAATCATGATCTCTCTCTTCATCTCCTCGACCCTGAACCTGTCCCACCTGTTGTCATGCACACATACAAACACGACAACAGCCGGATAACTCCGGTGAGAATAAATCCCAGTATAAATCAACGAAACATGCAATCATATAATTAATATAAAGCATGAAGCATATATCATATATATATCAAAATCTGAAACATAATTAATATCAAGCTATCAATCATAATCGTGACTCCACGACTCAGACTAGACTCAATCCTAGTCTAGGGATCCCGGTTTCCAGACGATGGTATTCCTATATCGACCAACAATAATAGAAGAAACTTCGATTCTATCCACGTCGATATAACCAAACATCCAGTATCTTGACCTATCCGTCACAGATTGTGGCACTATCGCCAATACACTATCTTGTGACATCGTGCAATGTGCCCGTGGCGATCCCGCCACTATCAGATACTTCTGTCACAAGATCACTCGTCTAATATTCGTCTAACACATGCTCTCTATACATCAATAGAACAAGCATATCAAATCAAATCAATGCAAATAATAACAAATAGTATGTGATTTAGGGAAACACAAGTATATCCTACTTGTGTCGATCTCTCAATACTACATTGACTTATACATTTCGTTTATAGTCTCGGTCTAAAGCAATTGAAGTTCTGAACTCAAAACTGTCTCTGTAAATCTGAAACGATATATCAAGAATCATAATATCATATTAATATACTGCTCAGATCAATATCGAATCTGATAAATCTGAATTTAATTCAAAATCAACGGCATAACGGTATCATCCCGATATTTCCGTCAATACCATATCAACATATATCAATTACAATCTATAATCAATATCCACTACAATATGTAATCCAACCATAATCCAAATCTGTCCAATACCACTCAATATAATCTGAAACATCATAATAAATCCGTAATCAATCTGTTTCTAAACCTGACTTCGATTCTATGATGTCTATCATGTCAAGAACATCATATATAAATCCTATTCAATTCTGACAATAGCATAATTTCAAAACATATCAAAACGTAACAAAACTTACGTCCGTATGAAGCCTGCGTCGATAGGAACAGAGTACTGAAGTTGGATTCAAGATCGGACAGACGGATCTTCCGCAAACTTCAAATTTCTAAAAAAAAGGCGTAAGGATTTTCTATAACAATATCTCCACTTCTGCTGGTTCTAAGGGAAGAAACCAAGAAATCTTCTATATATATTTATATGTTGCATGTCAAAGTACGGGTGGCTCGCTCTTGGTGCAGCACGTCTCGCGCATATGCGCGACCATCACCAGAGCATATGCGCGAGACCTACGGGTCTCGGCGCTTGGCTTCTCGGCCGCTCGCGCATATGCGCGCCTTTCTCGGCGCACATGCGCCACAACCTCTGGAATCAACATTCTGAAATCCAGCCTCTCGGGCATATGCGCGCCCAGTCTCGCGCATATACGCGAGAAGTTCTGTCTCGCACATACCGCTCCCGAACAACTGGCGCATATGCGCGCACCACTTCCGCGCATATGCGCCAGAACCTCTGGCCTCACTTTCCTCTTACTCATACATGATATCCATTCATGCCTCGGAATGGTCCGTCTATCATCATATCAATTTATCAATAAATCATCTCATATTAACAGGATAAAAATCTCGGGCATTACAGTAAATAACTTAATTGATATTAGTCAATTGATACATGATTGAACTAAAAAAATTAATTTTATCTATAATCTAAATTGCATTTAAGTTTAGTTATCATTAATAAATATAATTATATACACACTTTTATTTTCAAGATTGTTTAATTTAATTTATTGATTAGTTTTTTAGAATTTTATATTTATTTAAAATTATATTATGATAAATAATTATCAACTCAAACATACAACTAATTTTTTTATTATCATATTTATTAAAATATAATAAATAAATATATGTCACTATAGTTCAGATGTACAAGCAAAAATAATCATTATTCTAGTTTTCAAAATCTGATATTGATCATTTACAAATGTTTGTGTCCTAATTTATCAATAGTTTGTGTATCAAAATGAATTTTACTACTGATTAATATTTATTTGAAAGACGAGCATAATATTATTTTTTAAAAAAATAAATTGCCAACGCATGTTTTAACATAAAGGGTCATTTCTTATAAACTCCATGTTACATTTTCATGTGAATTAGGATCTTCACATGTGGAGGCATTAATGGAACCGCAAGTTGAAGATAATTCTATTTCCCTCAATCTTATTATTAACAAAAAATATATAAAAATTATACATTTTCAAGAACCTTCCCAGTGGTAATCTACTTCTTTATCTCATAATAACAATGATATATATATGTGTGTGTGTGTGTGTGTGTGAGATAGTCTTTTTTTGAAATATATATATATGTGTGTGTGTGTGTGTGTGTGTGTGATAGTCTTTTTTTGAAAATGTGCTGTACACCAGACATCGATTGGCAGCCATACTCATACAGGTAGCTGCCCATCGAATAAATATTACTACATTTATTTCCACCGGAAAAATTATTTGCCAAAATATTTTACGATCATAAAAAAAATATGATTTTCCATTAAAAAAAAGTAATAATAATAAGGCCAAGTATATATAATATTCAAGCTTCTCATTTTGTTATTTATTAATTAATTAATTATGTAGATATCATGTTATGCATTAAAAAAATTGGACATAACATGGAATGTGAACAGTGGAAGCAGGTCGACCTCTTAAAAAATTATAATATAATATAATCAATTATATTATTTAAAATTAATAATAACAATAAAATTGTACGAATTAATTAATTTTAAAATTAATAATAAGAATAAAATTGTACGAATTAATTAATTTTAGATTTATCCTGTTAAAATCATTAATTTGTGGTGGCGCTGTATACTGTGAATAATTAATAACCACGAGCACAAGTGTTTGATTCAGAATGGTGAAGAAAGGAGGATGATTCAATTATTTTTAGTTTTGACAGAATTCGTTCAATTCCAAGCAAACAGAATTCGTTCGATTCCAACCAAGTTAGCACCAAGCAAATACATATTTTACACTCTAAAAATATCCAGATGGCTGAGAGTTTTTTTAACCAAAAATAAAATACATTAAAACTTTCGCATTAGGTGTCATGTCATGGTTCACGTCCTCGCAAACACGACATCATAATGAGATCTTATAAATATTATTTTATATTTATTTTTACTGTACGAAAATAATTAACTCAAGTTATTATAAATATAATATTTATTATTATAAATTCATTTAAATATCTGTTTATTAGGGTAATTACATTAAGTGAACGGACAAAATTAATTTAAAAAATACTTATTTTGAGTGGGTTTTTTTTTTTACCAAATGTGCAACCGAAATTGTATTATCAGTAAGATGTGTTAAATATATACGCATTTAGTAAAATATAAATTAAATAATTATTTTATTTAACTATGTGAGAAATTACTTAGATATCATTTAAATTTTAATTATATCCTTCCATCCACATTTCAAAAAAAAAAAAAAAAAAGTCTCCTAACTTTAGGCATTACCAGCCAACTTCACATTCCAGATGAATAACGAAAAAAACCTATCATTCTCATGTAATAAAAATATTATTAATTATTATCATCGATGTTTTTACTTTTATGAAATTATCATTATTATTATGAGTATAAAGTGACAGTAAATATATTTATTTGATATACTTTTGTTGCATCGGCAGTTTTTTGCTCCAATCCCTCACACGTAACCCCCACCACACCTACACATGTCCCTCATCTATTAGATTTTGTTGTTTTTTTCTTTTGCAGTATCTGGACGTGATATGGGCGTACAATTTAGATATGATTCATCGTATCAAATAAATGAATAATGTTTTATTGATGAACATAAAATTAGACACGATGGATACATACACGGGCGGAGTCATGTGCTCGGGTGACTTGTTTTTTCGATATTTTTTATACATAAAATTTTGTCTTATTTTTCGATAGCTCGGAAGCTCTATTTGTCAATATTAGCTCAACCATGATTTACAAAATTCTAACCCGAGGAAAAATAAAAATCTGACTCTCCCACTAGATACATGGCATATCAAAAACTATATATATAACTTTCTGAATAACTAAGAAAAAATAATGGATTTTAACATCATCTAATGGGAACAGCTGCGGATGTGAAAGTTAAATATTTGTTTAGGATACATTGTTTTGAAATTTTTTTAGTTATATTGTAACTATCGATCCAACAACAATATTGTCGATCACAATGTCTAGCAAGTGATCGGACAATCTTTTGATTTTATATGATATAAATTTAAGTTTTAAACATTTATTTTAGATTTTTTTGTAATTGTAACCATTTTTTTATCAATAATGCTGACATTATATTTTATACTACATTGATCTACATAAAAAATTATTAAATTACGAAAACAAAGATAACATTAAGACTAAAATTCGACGATAAAGAAAATCAAAATCGAAACGAGACAAACACAAAAAGACTGACTTTTTTAAATGTTGTGGTTAGTAAATATGTATTTGTGATAATTTTAGAATAAATAATTAATATTTTTTCTATTGACGGTCCAATATTGCTTACCAAACGAGGTGGCAATTCTTGAAAACTAGAATCATGGAATTAAATTGAATATGTTCAACAAGATGAATTAGGTTGATACTCTATTTATTGCGTATATAGCACATTTACTGTGGTTAAAATGATAGTTTTTATTTATGGAAAAATTGTAGAGTTCAACATTTATTAGTTAAATATAAATATGAAATGGCATTTACTTGCGAATTTAAAACGGAGTATAATAATTTTCTGTTATCATTAAATTGATATATAATAATTATATATGAAGATTTTCAATATCGAAAATTAGAAACATACCTTAATGGAATGTTCCACAAACAAAAAGAAGAGTGAAATAGAAAAAACAATGAAAAATTTCAAACAAGAAATTCATGTGTTCTTTTTCAATCAATATTTTATCCTTTTTTAAAAAAATTATTGAATCATATTTTAATATACCAAATTATATTTAAAATACCACTCATAACAAAAAAAAAAAAAATCAATATATATCACACACAAAAACAAATATTATATAATCACCTTTATGAACTCTAATAAAATTAAAACATATAAAAATATAAGTAATTATACTATGAGTAGACTCTTGTGAGACAGGTCGACTCGATTTATAACTATAGTGAAAAATAATGTTTTTAGCATAAAAAATAATATTTTTTACATATCAAATCGAGTTATACATATATATATATATATATATTTGATATGTTGCACACCTATGTGAGCACCGATGAGGTGTCGCTCACTCATTGGATACACAATTTTTCTATATTTCATCACATCTAATGGGTGAGTGACACCTCATCGGTGCTCACATAGGTGTGCACGGTAGGTGTGCAGCATATCAAAACTGATATATAACAATAAATAAATGGAAATAAAACATGAGATCATGGCATTTATTTTTTTTAATTGGAAATCTAAAAATTAATTGTTCCAAGCAATTAAATGGATTTATTAGTTAGTGCCTTAAAAAAAAAAGAAGAATAAATTTATTACATA
>NC_133317.1:6215199-6222814 GCF_012295235.1 Primulina huaijiensis | reverse complement strand
ATGTATATAATTTTATTCATTTTGATTTGTTAAACTCTCCAAAATAGAACGTAGATTATCTGTCCTATGGTAATAATATCGAAGTTTACAGTTTAACCAGTTTTCCATGGACAATGTGAAATCTTCCGTTACATCGTCACCTCATTATGGTACTCTGTATTACCATGTCGGGAAAGATGACAATACCGCGTTTCCTTGCACAGTCTCCCCCGTATATATAAATATATACGCGTATGTTTTTCTTTCCCCTGCTGAAACCCACCAAATCTCTCTACCATTCTCAAATATGCATTTGTAATCAGAGATACCACTTCCCCCGTTCCCTCTTCCTTCGTGAAAAAACCATGGAGAAAATGGTTTTTTCTTGGATGTGTCCGCTTTCGGTCCAAGTGGTTTCTCTGGCTCTCCTCCTTTGCTCACCGTTGATGTGCCTCGGAATCCGTACCTTTCCCACCGGACCTGTGACGGAGCCGGACTTCAACAGCCTCTTCGGGTATTCCGAGGCGCCGGACTACCGTAACGGAGTGCACTGTCCCAAGGCGGGGCCTTTCTCCGATCATCAACCCGGGAAATCGTTCTCCGCCTGTGATCCTTCTCTGGTGCACGTCGCGATGACCCTTGACGCGGAATACCTTCGGGGTTCCGTTGCGGCGGTGCACTCGGTCCTCCGCCACGCGTCTTGCCCTGAACACGTGTTCTTCCATTTCATCGCCGCCGAGTTTGACTCCGTCAACCCGCGGGTTTTAACGCGTCTTGTTCGATCTATATTCCCTTCTCTGAACTTCAAAATCCACATTTTCCGAGAGGATTCGGTGGTCAACCTAATTTCTTCGTCCATCCGTTCTGCGCTAGAGAATCCGTTGAACTACGCTCGAAATTATTTAGGCGACATTCTGGACTCGTGTGTGAATCGGGTCATTTACCTCGACTCGGATCTTGTCTTGGTCGACGATGTTATGAAGCTGTGGGAAGTGAAACTATCGGAGGAGAGAGCAATCGGAGCTCCGGAATATTGCCACGCAAATTTCACCAAGTATTTCACGGACAATTTCTGGTCCGACCCTGTTCTGAGCCGGGCATTCCCGTCGAGGAAACCGTGCTACTTCAACACCGGGGTGATGGTAATGGATTTGCAGAAGTGGAGGGAGGGGAATTACAGGAAGAAAATAGAGAACTGGATGGAATTGCAGAGGAGGAACCGGATATATGAGCTGGGTTCGTTGCCTCCATTTTTGCTCGTATTCGGTGGAAATGTGGAGCCAATTGACCACAGATGGAACCAACATGGGCTGGGTGGGGACAACGTCGCAGGATCCTGTAGGTCGCTGCACCCCGGTCCAGTGAGCCTGCTGCACTGGAGCGGGAAGGGCAAGCCTTGGGTTAGGCTAGATCAGAACGAGCCCTGTCCGTTGGATCATCTTTGGAAACCGTACGATTTGTACATGGGGAAATCGAGGGTACAACATCATCAGCATCATGTACAATCAAGGACTGTGTCAAGTAACTTGGTTGGTTATTCTAGTTATTTGTTTTAATCGATTCTTTGATTGGGTCATGAGCTATGTACATATCGAGTAGAGAGAAATAAGCAACTGGGATTGATTATATATATATATAAAAATAAAGGGTTCCTTCAAAGGAACCAATTTTGGGATTACATTGGTATTGTATTTAGCGAGGCATTCTTAATTCTTAAGAACATTTATTTGTTGTAATAAATATTATTGTACCAATCGGGTTATATGTGTTTATGGTCTTTGTAATAAGGCCAAGGCAAGTTGTTGACGTGGTCATATTTTAGTTTAATATTAATATTAATATGAAAATATACAAGTTGACAATGATTTATGGAACTATGTGAACTAAGATTATGTGCTTTTAATAGCTGTAAACTTCATAAATAATTTATAGTGATGTTCCAATGAACAGATGGAAATTTCATCAACGTGTAGTGTTTTTGTTTCGTTGTAATTTGGCCATTGACTTCAAAAGTTTATTCAAAAAGATGATACGATGTGGAAGATTCACGTTCTCATAAATTTTTGAATTGGTGAAATACGCGAGCGTTCGACCAGTAGCCAGGGGTTTGATTTTCGTACCAACATCTTCGAACGAGTCTTATCCAGTTTACTTGACTAATGTTGTTTGCAGCGTTAATCAAATAATTTATCAAATGCGCATGGAGTAAGGACCGGGATATGTCATAAAATAATAATAATAATTACTCTTTATGATTCACATTTGTTGACAAACATATAATGTCACATGCTATTTTGATGTTTAAGCTGTACTAATCTTATGCAAGATCCAACCACCTTGATTTATTTCAAGTTATATGGTTCACATATTCAGACATGAACTTCATATTTCCAAATACATTGCATAAAGGTCGAATTTTCCCTATTTTGATTGCATGTTCATCGTTATAATAAAATGGTCGATAGATTTTGGAAAGGGTCGTGAAGGGGAAAAATCGCCAAATTGATGTAGCTAAGAATGTAATACTAGTGGTTGGAAATTTGAATCAAATTTAGAGCTTGAATAAAAATTATGTCTCATTAATGTGGGAGTGTCTTTTGACTCTCCACATTCTTGAGTTAGTTGTGGCTCATTATTGTGGAAGTGTTTTTTGACTTTCCACATTTTTGAGTTAATTGAAGACTTTTGGCTCCTCATATTCTTGAGTTAATGAGAAGATTAATTGAGTTAATTAATCTTGCATGACTCTTGGTGTGCATTTTGAGGATTATAAATAGTGAGTTCATTTCCTCATTTTATATACATGAAAATTTTATCTCTTTCAAGCACTCTCTTGCATTACATATTGTTATCTTTTCATTTGGCCTCCGTTAAATCTCAGTGATAAAGTAAAAATACGTTTTCAGTTCGTCGTAGTAGTGCCTCGTTCTAAGTCACTGCTGGTTGTTCCATTGTATCTTGGGAAACAGACGTCCAAGACGATCCTCGAAGCACATACAAGAGGGGACGAATATGTTTTAAGGAAATTGTACTTTGTACAGGACTTGGTTTGATTTACTGTTTTATTTGTTTTATTTTATACACGATATCATACTTTCAATGGTATGCTCATTTTTGTATGCTGTTTTTGATTGTCGACTACCGAGACCTCAACAAAGCATGTCCAAAAGATGAATTCCCTCTGCCGAACATGGATACACTTATTTATCGACAGTGGTTTGAAAACTTTTCATTTATAGATTGATATATTGAGTATAATTATATAAAGATTGCTCTTGAAGATGTCACTCTGTCTGTATTTTTACGAGATTGTTTTCATTCCCTACTTCTATATTTTTGTTATTAGCAATTTGGCTAACACTAATAAGTCCAGAAAAAGGAGAAACGAACGCTGCTCCGTTGAATCTTGCATTAATTGTGTGATAAAAAGAACAACGGCAAAGAATCAAAAACTTGAAAAATGAAATAACGAAAACACTCGACAGTGTCGAGAGCTTTCTGTTTTTTGTACCTATGTACAAAACTCCAAATCTTGCAACTTTCATTACTTTACCTCAGAATCATCGTCCGAATCACTTGAACTGCTCTTCGAGTTCTGTGACATAAAATTAGCAGGCAGTTTTGGGAACCTGAAAACTCGAGGAGATTCAGGTGACGATGGTCTAACAACAGAAGATGACGACGATGATGTTGCTGGTGATGATGATGATGATGTTGATGATACAGACTTCTTCTTCTGCGCGTTTCTTGCAATGTCAATACAAACTTGATCGACCATTCCAAGAAAATCTTTAACGATGGTGAAAAGTTGAAATGTGTTTGTCCCTCTATCCTTGGACGAGAAGCCCGGTTGATAATAATCTGTTGTCTTCTTCACAAGCTCTATGACGCTTGTCAGTTCATCTTTAACTATCTGTATCTCTAATTCTGCTGTATCAAGAAAACCTGTCATTTCTCGGGCAAATCCACCATGATTACCGCATTTCACTACTATTTTACGCGTCTCCACCACTTGTTTTGCTAATTCTGAGCTTGTTTTTAGCAGCAGATCGTAGTCTAAAGTGGCTGCCTTCTTAACGTTGGAGAATTCCGCACTTAGGCCACCAACAAGGGGCAAACCGAGCATCATGTATTCCCTTTCTCTATCTTCTTTTGATAGAAACCTGTCAGTGTTTTGATTCTCAGCGGCGTGTGTGTTCTGGTTATTTGTCCTGCTTAAACTACGGTTTTTAGTGAGCACAAAGCGTTTACCCTCTGCACGAACTACTTCCTGTACGACGAATTGGAGAAGGGTTGTTTTTCCATCAGAGCTTTTCACATCAGCTAATTTTGTCAAAGCGGTAAGGTTAAAAGCCTGTGCATTTCCTCTAGATGTTCCAGCATTTAACCGATTCCCGGCTTTGAGAACAGCTTCCAAAAGTTTCAAGAAAAGCCCTCGAGTTTTCATCTCCTTGCAAGCTGATTCTAAGGATTGCAACGACTCTTTGATATGTGCATACTCAGAATCGTAGTTGCACTTGAAAAGCAATGCCTTGAAACGAGTGAATGCGGATGGAACAGCTTTGAGTAGATGGTAGAGGAAGGATTCGGCATCAGCAAGTCTTGTGGGATCGCCATGAAATGCGAGGATTTGGGATATTTCTTCATCAGCTGGAGCTATTTTCACAAGTTTTTCTATTGTGTCGTCGATTAGACCTCGTCCCTCGAGTAAACCGTTGATTAGATCTTGGCGCGTGATTCCAAGAGATTTGAGTACTATGGCTATGTTCTGAGACTTTCTCGCTTCTAAGATGAAGATCTGTTGGGGAGGACCTGATTTATCCCCGTTTCCTGTAATTGGGCCACCGTCTCCTCTTGGAGATTTTCGGTTTGTTGCAACGAATCCAAAGAGAGCTTCCATAAGATCACCATCAAACCTGAGTTACATAATTTAAGAATAAATTAGATATCACTTAAGATATAGCATATAACAGAGAAATATTTTATAAGAATGGTATTGGAGGTTCCTTACTTGAAAGAGCCCTTCTCCATTTTATCCCACACCATGGAATGCTTGACATCTGGATTAACTTTATCCCAATGCAATGGTTTCAGTTTCACCTGTCCACTCCCATTGCTCGACGAGCCTTCTGCCGCTAAGGACAGGTGCTTAGCAGGCATTTCTTTCATTGCTGGTGGTGGTGGAGGTGGAGCAGGTCCATTATTTGACGACGTTTGTGGTGGTGGAGGAGGTGGTGCAGGCATTTTTCCTTTCGGAACCGCCCCGGATGATAATATTGATTGTGGTTGCCGTGATGGTGCTCCTGGCGGTGGAGGCAGTGGTGGTACTCTCGGTGGTGGATGCAGTGGTGGTGTTAGCATTGATGGCTGGGGCGGAGGTGCAGCCATTTTTCCTTTCGGGACGGCCTCAGAAGCTAACACAGGCTGCCGTGATGGTGGTTCCAGTGGTGGTGCCAAACTATTCGATACCCGAACCGATGAATCATGATTATCGGAATCCTTGAAAGTCGCATTAGATGAAACAGTAGGGACCTTCATCATTCTCTGGTCTGACGGCTTTTTTCCCCAAAGAGGACTTTCAGAAGTTGAAAACCTCCCTTCAAGCAAAGGAGCTTCATGTAAAGGCTCCTCTTTCCTCACTCTTTCATTAGCAAATCTTTTCTCTTCTCCATTATGCTCATCTTTCAAATTCCGATATTGCTGATTCTTGAAACTAGTCCTCTTATCTCCTTCTTCCAAGTTTCTCCAATACAAAACATCCAATCCATTCTCATCAACAATCAACCCTTTAAGATTGCCATTAAATCGACTAAAATCATCCGCTCGAGGAACAGAAAGCACCATGGCATTAGTTGTCGGATTAGTAGTAGTGGTAGTAGGACTTATATCTCTTTCCCTTTTACGTTTCGAATGCCTCAAAAGCAAAAAGAAGAGAAGCCCTGATAAAACCAGAGTGCTCGCAGCTGTCACACCAATAGCCTTTCCCACAGCCGATTTCGTCGACGATTTCCCCGTCGTAGATGGTACTTGTGGTGGCGGAATCAGTGTCGTTGGAGGGACATTAGGCGGGTCGTTGGTGGGGGCCGGAGGCGGTTGGAACGTAGGTCGAGGTGGAGGAGGAATGGGAATGGAGAATGGATAGTGAGTTTGTATGTTTTGTGAATTTGATAGAGAAGAGGATGGAGGGATTGAAGAAAAGATCAAAAGAATGAATGGACAAAGAACTATACATTTTGCAGCCATGGTAGGATGTGGCAAGAACAGAAGAGTGTTTGGAAATTAATGAATTTTTTTGTGATGAATTGTGATCATTGCTTAATGATTTTGGCTCTTTTTTTTTGTTTTGTTTTTGTCTTCGGAAAGATTAGTTTAAATTTTGTTTGGTTTGGTTGCTGAATGTTTCAAAGGGGAGAAGTTAGGCTTGTTGATTTGGTATATGTTTGAGGCTTCGTGAAATGACCATCCTGTCCTTGTGTGGAGATTCAGATTGGGAAGTAAGGGTGGACTTTGGGAATGATTCATTGTTAAGGTAGTTCGAATTGTTACACAAGTTTGTCATCAGATAGGATAGACAAGTTTGTCATGCTTTCCATTATATCACCGATATTTAATTAACTTTATTTGTGAAAAATAAATTAATTTAAAATAATCCGCGTGCGATTCTGATGCTATATTTTTCGATAAATATTTTAGATTGAAAGAAACGAAATAAAGCTATTTTTTATAAAAAAAATTAGAACAATATAAACAAAATAAAAGAAAGAAATTGATTCCTCATGGCTGATCATTATTATGTATATATATTATCTTGCGGGATCGAAATATTGGAAGAAATCTTTAACGCGTAAAAAGTCAGAAGGAAGACTCCATCAACACATGTATTTCAGAAATTTTAGGTCAAAAGCCACTGAAAGTGTCATTTTGTAGCCTAATTTTTGTTATTATTATTATTATTATTATTAAATTATGACAAAGTCCCATTTGAAAAATTTTGGTGTAATTGCTTAGAAATCCTATTTTAAAGTGTAGTAGGAAAGGTGATTGCTTCTTTTGGTGTAGGCAGGGACTTTCTTATTTGAAGGTAAAAACTCGGACCTATTTTTCTCCCAACCTATAATTTTTTTTATTATGTAGTAGTGTAAATTGACATAATATAAATTTATTATTTCTTGATTTTTTTCCCTTTCTATCATAAAAATTTATTTCTCATGTGCCAAATATAATTTTCTTTATAATTCATGGGTCTCTCGATAAATTATTTATAAAATTTATTATTTCTAAATCGTTTGATAAAAACTTATTATCTGACAAATAAGGATTTGTAGTGAATTAATTGAAGAAAATAGTTGAATATTTTCCAACTCTTCACATTGTTTATAAATTCTTGTTAGTTATCTTTGATTTTATGTTTACATTAATAAGTGTAAAAAGAAGTTTCTCAAAGTTAAAGTTCATCAAAAAAAATTTCTCTAATCAATCATGCCACAAGAAAATATAGAATGAATTGGTTATGTTATCAATTGAGAAAGAAATTACTGAATAATTTGATTAGTATTTTTAGCTTATTCTAAGATGAGTTGTTTTTTAGTTATCATTTTCTACATGTTTGATCTTATTAACTCAATTATAATATATA
>NC_133317.1:6148807-6212746 GCF_012295235.1 Primulina huaijiensis | reverse complement strand
TATATATAAATCTAATTAAACAATCGTGTTTTTTGATATAGTCGCAAGTTGAGTAAGCCGTTGAATCGGCCTTATTCAGATAGTGAAAACTTGGAAGTATGAAGATAGATCCATTTTTAAAATTTAATTTTAGACTCATTATTGTCTTTAAAATTCATGTCATTTGATGTATTCATCGGGTTTGTCCGTTTTTGTGAGAGATTCTCGTGAATTTTTATCCGTGAGATGATTGATTCAATCAATAATTATAATAAAAAAATAATGTTTTGATATTTTTTATGAATTGAGTCGAGTCGAAAATTTTTTCTTCTAAAATTGATTTTTTTAAAGTATTTTGTGTTTATTTATCTAACTATTGTTTGGTAAACTTTGACTAGTTGTATTTAATTAATCGTTATACATGTTCTGACCCGACGAGTGGAGGCTAATTTCGTCAATTGCTTTTAATGAGGTTGGTGAAAAGAGAACTTGCAACTTTTTTTTTTTTTAATTTAATTAATTCGAATTGAAATCTGTGTCTCGCTGGGTCTACTCAACCTTGAAATTACATCCTTTTTTTCCCTTTATTTTTCGGGGTTTTTTCTCTCTTTTTTCCAGCGTATTAAATTTTGAATTTGTGGTGTTAAGACTTCATTTTCATACTTGAATTGGTTATTGATAGCAATTTAATTTACATTTTTTAAGGTTGGTGGGTTGATCATTTCAGATTTGGTTGTTACACCAATTATTATTGTCAATACAAAATAAAATAATTCTACACGAGTATTCCAATTATGAATAATCATATATATAAAAAGAATATGTCTCTTGTGAGACAGTTTCACGGTCAATCATATTCAAAATTAGAATAAAAATTAATATTATTTTATGAATGACTCAAATAAAATTATATAAGTATTACAAAATTGATCTGTGAGATCATTTCAAATAAATTTGTGTGATATAAAAAAGCATATTTGTAATAATTATTAGTGGTGTATTATTGCCAACATCTGGTGGCAAAGATTATTGGTGCATATCATGATATGATATTAAATTATATATTTTTTCGTTTCACCCAATATTGAACTCAAATTATACAAATGATCATAATCATACATTATTCATATATATATTAATCATCGATATATTTTACTTTTTTTTTATCATCTGACATCATTAACCAAACCATATGAATTTATCTTAAAAGGTAATTTAGATTTTAATTAGTTTCACAATTGAACTCTTGATTGGAGGTCGTTGTGCTTCTTCGATCGAGCTCTTCGTTAATTTATTTTTCTAATTGAGCTCTTGAAGATCGTCACGAGAATCTTTAAACTCAAATATTCATATGCGATTGTCTTACGTGTCGATTTTGTTATATGAATCTCTTATCAGACCCAACTCATAAAAAACATTATTTTGTATATTAAAAGAATTGTTTTTGACTATAAGTATGGACCAAATCGATTGGGGCTCACATATATAGATTCGTGAAACCGTCTCATAGAAGATAAACTTTTCTTTAAAATATACTAAAGCTTGTATATTAATTTGACTTGTTTGGATTAACAAAATCTACGTGAATTTCAAGTCCACTCTATATCAAAGTTAAATATATATTTTTATAGTAGTATTTGTGACGGATTTCGAATACATTCGTTGTAAGTGTAATTTGAAATTACATACTTGTTCAAATCAAATCTTTCTACTCAAATGCAACATTGTATAACAAATTTGTTTTTCTAACACAAATTTTGTTGAAAAATATTTCAAATGTTCAAAGTATATATATAATATCGTAATCAAAAGATACTATCTATCAGTCCATTGAAATCAGATCAAAATAAAATTCCGACTAATTTTCTCAGCTGATTTACTACTTAAAGAAATTTTATCGAAAATGAAATCGTTCGAAATTTCGTCAATTCGGATATTTGTCTAATTTGGTCTTAGAGTGATCTTAGATTCCAAATGAAAATATCTTACACCTCATCAAATCTTTACAAAAGCTCATTTTGTATTTGATAGAGCTCATTAGTGCTAATGGGATTTCTTTTATAGAGATCGTTGGACTTTTTGAGAGAAGCTCACCCTAATTTAGAGCTCTTAGTGCTAAATGGATTTCTTTCCTATGGCTCATTAGATTCCTTAAATGGTGCTCTTTGTTTAAATAATGGTATGGTAAAGAAAAGATGAGATGATATCCAGTTTAGTCCCTCGATTTATGTCATGTTCCCGATTTAGTTCCGCATTTTCCAATTATCCCGAATTGGTCTTCAATTTTTGCTTGTTTTCAAGATTTGGTCCTTCGGTTAATTTTGATAGGTTAAACCGAACGGGATTTCCCATTTAAGGGAAAGATGGTAGTGACTTTTTTTCTATTTTCTCTGTGGTTTTACCCAAACAATTTTAAAGATTTGCCGCATAAAATTGTGATGTTCATTTTTATATCGATCTTCATATTATTTTATATCTCGTGATCTTATGTGGGACTAATAAGAACAATAACTATAGTTAATGGTTTTTCAATATTTTCAACGAAATAAATTTTCATTACATTTGTTGTCGGATTTAAAAATTATCAACTACGCACGGCATGAATTCTCTTTTATAAAAAGATCTGCAAAGACAAAATGGGACTGCATTTGCTGCTACGGTGTACCAGGTATGGAGTTTAAGAAACCGAGCACTCTTTGAGAATGAGATACCAGATTTGGGACAGACGATTAGGAAGATCATGATACACATATTTCATTGTTTTCCTGGCGCTAGTGATGTTTATGACATTAGTTAATGCATTATGCTTGTTGTTGAATTTCTGGAGATGTCCAGTGTAGTTGTACTGTAAACATTTTTTTACCTATTTAATGGAATTCATTTTCATTAGAAAAAAATGGTGTGCACATTCTTATTTTGAAAAAAACTATTACACACACATTAAAACACCTTGATATTTGAAAGTGGCTAAAAAATATTTTAAAATGTAGGTACAAAATATGTTGGATTTTTAAATTTACAAAAACTCTTATTAGATCCATCTCACAGATCAATTTTGTGAGACTGATCTAGTCTGATCCGACTCATGAGAAATATTATTTTTTATGTCAAAATTATTATTTATCATTGCAGTTATGAACCGTATAGACTTGTTGAGATCTTCTCGCAAAAAACTACTCTTTTAGATATTTTACTATAAATCATTTATTTTTAAAATATTTGTCTATTTGCGTAACTCTTTAATATTTCACGCACGGTTTCTTCTTCTTCTTTACTAATTAATATTCATGATATATAAAAAAATTAAAAATTTAACAGTATCATATCTTCGTTGATCATTTATAAAATTATAAATAAAATAATTTTGAATTTTGATAAGCTCTAAACATATGTTCTGAGTCATGGAGAAACGAAAAATTGAATGAAGAGGCATATCATTGTTTGGTGCTCGTACTGAATATATGGTTTCCTGACCAGAATCACAAGATTCACAATAACAACATGTCGTACCAGATACATCATCTATTGGTCGACAGATAACCACAAGTCGATCAGATGCATCATCCACCTATCGACAGATAACCACAACTCAATCAAATACATCATCCGACGAATAACCAAACTTTGACAAGTTTCATGGCTGAAATCTAAAACAGACCAACTTAACGGACAAAAATGCATTTTTCCCTAATCTTTATAAGTTATTCATATAATGGCAATATTTAATACATTATCACTCTCAACATTACGTTAGCCTGCCGAACAAGAAAATAAATAAAATAAAATAATGGCTCCATCAATAATATAAACCCACCAAAACACATAATACGTGGGGTTCAAATCCGAACCCGATATTCCTTTAGCAGACAAGAAATAACATCAAATCACAACCCCCGTATCCGAATCAAATCAATTATATATAATCCCATATATTGAATTCCAACAACAATGTATCTGTCACGTAATCTTTCAATTAGGACCATATCTCTCCAAAAAAACATCTTTCGAAAAAGTCAATTTACTAGTAATTCTCAATTATTTCAAGACAAATCGAATCCTTGTGACCATTTCTTGATATTAGTTCACTCGTCAAACCTCAATTTAGTCCGTCTCATGGGAGATTCTAACGATGTAGGTGAGCAAGGCGTAGATTGTCTTGATGGGAACGAAGAAAACGATATCGGGGAAGATGGCGAGGAGGTGGACGGTGGAGATGGACTCGATGAGTTATCGACTTGGGATGGTGACGATGGTGGAGATGGAGATGGTGATGGTAAGGATGACGAGTCGGAACTTTCACACGATTTTCTCTTATTAAAGCAACTCTCGTGTCTTTGGATCCGTCCCTCCCCTAACATGTAGCTCTTCAAACGTTCCACATCGGATAATTTCACGGGCTTTACGATGAAATCTTCGGCTCCTTCCTCCAAACATCTGAGATATCGAATAAGGACATTCTTAGAATCAAATACTATATATTTCCAAGTTTTATTTGATAAAAGAGATTCAACCATGAATTTTTCTACACATTCTTGGCATATTTTTTTAATATAAAATCTGCATCAACTTCTCTTCAATTCACATTGGATAAATCTCCGAACTAAGTAAAACACACTAGACAAATTTTATGTGACAGAATCATCAGAAAAGATATTAATAAAAACAATCGAACTCACGATCATAAATCAATCATTCAGTATATTCCACCAACTAGAATATAGAGCCATTTTGAAATCTTGCTTATATGATGAATTGTTCCCACAAGTTTATGGACTTTGCATACTTTATATATCAATTGGACCAATGCTATTATTTTGTAATACACACTAGAGATTGTCTCCTACAAGATAAAATTTTATATGTTGCAATATATTAGAATAACTTGTTTTATATCAATGGTTCATTGAATTTAGAGATTCGGGAAGTTGGTTCAAATCTACATATTATTTTAGCACACAAAGTCCACTCCTTTCAACAAATTTTTTTTAAAAAAAATATTTGTTTTCTTCAACATCAAATAATTAAAATTCATCTAATCAATCAAAATTAAAATCCAAGAAAATATATTAAAAAAATGAATGAGCTTTTTACCTATCGATCCGAGCCAATACATTTTCAGAAGACATAATCACCACTGGTATTTCTCTAAAAGTAGATGAACTCTGTTCAAATATTAGAAATAATTAGCTAATTTAATATTTAAATTGTTTCTCGTTACTGAAAATGGAAAATAATCGATTATCTTAATTTATATAAAATTGTAAACTTGAGCCAACCTTGATTTTCTTCAGTAATTCGTATCCAGTCATTCCTGGCATACAATAGTCTGTAATTATCAAATCAACCTTTAATCCCTGAAACAAAAAGATCACCAATTCATAAACATAACAACATTCTCAATCCAAAATTAAACACAAATATTTTTTGAAAAAATCTGAACTTACATCGAATTCTGCAGGGTTTTCCTCTTTATCTAAGCCTAAATATTGCAAAGCCCTCCTCCCACTGTCTACTGCTGTCACTGCGGGAAAAATATTTTCCAAATTTTAGAGAATTTAATTCATAAACAATACAACACAAATAGTTTCCATTACAAATTCAAGAGAACAGTACGTAATTACCTTTGCAAGAAGTGATTTTGAGGAGCTTCTCAATTACTTTCCTATCAATTAAACTATCATCCACAGCAAGAACATGGACTTCATGAGAATCAAAACATGGTGGCAAAGGCAAATCCTCCGACCCCTCAGTTCCCTCTGCTCTCTTTAACCTCGAAAATACCTCATTGTTTGCCATCGTGTTTGAGAAAACTCGACTGCCTAGGTGGGGAAATGGCCCAAGATTGATTACAAATAACTTCAGCTGATTAAAGAGCTCATACACCAAGTTTTTCAAGAAAACTCAATAGCCCAGATGACAATAACTTCAACTATAAAGTTCGTATATACAATTTCTTGAAGAAAACTCGAAACAGCCCAGATGAGTAAAAATGGCCAATATTTTAACTTTGGTGGAGGATCTTCAGCTCCCAAGTTCAGACAACTTTTACACCTGTTGCTATGGGTAATTATAGAGGAAGGAAATGAAATGAAAAGAAATGCTATGTATATAGTGGAAATGTGCACACATATCGGCCAAGGCGTCTGCATCAAAATTATATATATGATAAAAATGAGTCCTCGAAATCAAATCTGGAGAAATCTACTTTTTTAATGAATAAAAAAGCATTGGCTGAGATTCTGAAATCCACTTTGTTGGTGATACGATCTCCCAAATCCACGAGATGTTATTCAAGCTTTCCACGCTTTATATCTTTTCGTTGGATTTTTGGTAAAAGTCGCGTTTACTATTTTATAACGCGGACCGCTGATTATATATACTAGTGCGCCGACGTACGCGTTGCGTGCTTCTATAATATTTTTTATAATTCATTTGATTTATATTTAAATGAAGATCAAAATATAATTATAAATAGTGAGATACTATACTGTAATTTTGATATATAAATTAAAAAATAAAAAGAGATAAAAAATGATCTCAGTAAGAATTGAACATATAACCTAAATTAAAAAAGCAATGACTCTATCCGCTGAACTACATATAACTTACATTAAAATTTTAACATTTTATTAATATATATAATTATTAAAACAGACCATGACACCAAAGTTAATTACTCTAAGTGTCTTAACATTAATAAAATAGTATAGATATATTTAGTACCTTACTTTACAAAAAATTTATAACGATTTATAATATAATTGCTGAGCAATTAAAAAGCTACCTTTCATATTTAATGAATAATAATAATATTGAATTTAACAAAGAAATCGATATTTCTACAAACACTGAATTGACTAAAGATCGATAATAGTTTACGTTTATGTTAATAAATCGCCTCAAACTAAAAAATAATTGGATTCGCTCTAATATCTTATGATTACAAGTCATTGTTTATTTCATTATGTTGGAATGGGACGGAATTTTCTGATACATTTTATATTATAAATTGTGTTATATTTTGTTCAAACACATCATGCATGAAAAAATAAAATAAATCGCAGATAAAATATTTGATTCATATATTTTTTAATTAAAAAAATCAGCAATATATTTTTTTAATCATTTATCGTGTTTAAGATATAATTTTTTTATCGATTTTTAAAAAAAATAGATGAATCAAATATTTTATCTACGATTAATTATATTTTATTCTGATATTTAATAAATTTGCTTTTTAATAATAATTTATATAAACAAGACTTATTTAAACAAAATATATTACGATTTAAAACTTAGAATATGTCTCTTGTGAGACGGTTTCACGAATCTTTATCTGTGAGACGGGTCAACCCGACCGATATTCACAATAAAAAGTAATACTCTTATCATAAGAAATAATATTTTTTCATAGATGACCCAAATAAAAGATCTGGATCGTTTCACACAAATTTTTACATAAAACTTAATGTAAAATTTCTTTCCTTGAATCAGACGACTTTGGAATAGATGGAGAATCTTTGAATATTCTAAATAAAAAAATGAGTGGGTCGCATGTGAGACCGTCTCACGGATCTTAATCTGTGAGACGGGTCAGTCTTATCCATGTTCACAATATAATGTAATACTCTTAGCATAAAAAGTACTAATTTTTCATGGATGACCCAAATAAGAGATCCGTCTCACAAATACGACCTGTGAGACCGTCTCACACAAGTTTTTGTCTAAAAAAATTCCGGTTTTTTAATCAAAAGTTATTGATTTGACTAGTTATATATATTTGCTTGGTACTGTGGATTTCCAATCGTACGGCCAAAATAAAGTGGGGAAAGGGAGAATAGTGTTTAAAAATTAAATTTATTCTATGATAAAAGAAGATATAATAAATAGCGAAATGTGGGAAAATAAGATGATCTCCGATGTATTTGTGCACTATCTACAAACATATGTACGTATGCTTGCATTAACATATATAAAATATTAATGTCATTGTGATATGTAACTTTAAAAAAGTAATTTTATTTTATTCTATATCTCCATCATATCAATTCATACGTAATATCTATTACAGTGCATCATTAGCACGATGCCAAAAGTCCAAAACAAATAGAAGGGCAGCCTCATTTGTATACTCTAATGTCAAAAGACGATTGATCGACCTCATTCATATATGCTATGAAAATTTATATTTTTTCATAATTTGAATTGTGTTGGAGATTTGTCTCACAAAATCGACTTTAAGACAGCCTCTAAGTTTTTGTGTATAATAATTTGTTATCATAGTAATAATTTGGATATTTAAAAAAAAAAAAAAGAGAGAGAGAGAAATGAGAGGAAGATATTGGGGAAAGGAAGTTGGTGAAAAATCCTCAATCAAAATATTTCTTTGGGTTCACTCACTATCCACAAAATTGTGGTACAATGTCATACAAAATGTGGTACACTTCGTGTGGAAATGTGGTACTAAAAAAGTACACAGGGACTGAACACAAAAAAAATCGACGGCGGGAAACTGAAAACCAATTTCCCGTATTGGGGATCCTAGACAAATCTTTCGTGGGTCCTTTAATAATGTCCCTTTTTATTTTATGTTGGACCATGGCTGTGAAATTGATATAATAAGATAAATTCATATCATAATATCATCTCCACAATTTGAGACATATACAATGAATATTATTATTGGGCAAAAACTTGTGTGAGACGATCTCATGAATCATATTTTGTGAGACAAATATCTTATTTGGGTCATCCATGAAAGAGTATTATTTTTTATGCTAAGAGTATTATTTTTTATCGTGAATATCGATAGGATTGACCTGTTTACAGATAAAGATTCGTGAGACCGCCTCACAAGAGACTTACTCTTATTATTGTTCAAAGTCCAAAATATTGACAACAATAATTTTTTTTAACAGAAAAATAATTTATCAAATATAACATAGATGTAACTTGTTATTATTTTTCATGTTATTCAAATATTTTATTATATATTATAAAACAACTTCTAAATTATCGAAAAATGGTGAAGATTCTGTGTAAACAACAAGCCCTATCGATTGAACTTTGAGAGTGTGATTGGTTGGATTCTGACGAAATATGGGCCATCCATTTTGGGATAACTACTTTATTGGATGAGCGATGGCCCAGTAAATAAAAGAAGCCCAGTAAAATTCTGTATATTGGGTTGTCCAATATCGGTTTAATCCGGTCCGAAACTGGTCTAACCTGATCGAATCAAATTGTGTCACTCACAGTTCTACACCTCGCATCTTTACAAATCCACCACAAAAACTAAGGGTTTATAATCAATTATACAAGTTAGATCGATATTCACTGTGTTTGACATTTAGCCGTTTAGGGTACGTTTAATTTGAGTTGACTTTCAAATGTCGCGTATTATTAATTCACCTTTGACATTGTAGAACTCGCATTAACTATTTCAAGACCATCGGTATATCTATTGAGATCTAGTCTACATTGATTTAGAAGAAATTCATTGGATTCAATCGTCAATTTCCTATGCTAAATTATCTGAACTTCTCTGTTTTCACATATTGAATGTGGATTCTTTAGAATTTCGATAATCAAGATAATATAATATAAGATTTACTTCTCAGCCTTACCCCGAATAATAATAATAATTTGCTAAATATGCTGAGCCGACTTCTACCACTGACTGACAATAACGCGAGATTTTCTCTGTTAATTTGAGTTTCACACAGAAAATTTTAAGAAAATAATGGATAGTTCTTGATCATGAAGAAAATGAAGACTAGAAATTGCATATCTATGAACACGAATCAATTCTATATGAAACAAACTACCAGAAGAGAAAAATCAAGGAACCGTACCAGAAACGTTAAGCAGACAATTCATAACCCTAATCACTTAGAAAACCATATAGAAACTTCATTTTTTTAACTATTTCTTCTGCAACTTGACTTTAATCCTGCTGACTCCGACGGAGGCGCCTTCCTTGACTTTTTTCGCAACCACCTTGGTCTTCTCAAGTCCGACGGAAGCCACCGCCTTGGTTTTCTGAACGCCAGTGGCGGCCACTTCCTTGGTTCGATCGAACTTCTCGCTAAATTTCTGCGACATCTTCGGATTCGATCCGCCTAACCGCGACGGATTACCGGCGCCGTTCCTCCCTCCCCATGGATTATCATTGGATGCCATCGAATTTCTTCTGGATTGCTTGAGAAAGAGACAAGTTGGGAATAGGTTTTGTAGAATTGTGGCAAAGGGGATTCTCTTTCTTGGGGCTTTTATACAAGGCAGGATTGAGCCGGGTCACGAAGTTCTCACGCGTTTATTTTCAAGATGAATTTTGGACTCGTTTTAATTAATTTTATATAAAAATATTATTTTTTAATGATAAACATAAATAAGATTATATAAAACCGTCTTTATGAGACTTATTTTTAAAATTATAAATAAGCTTATTATAACAATGATGAATAAAAAGATGGAGAATGGTTAGTTATCTCATATAAGTGAGATAAAATCTTTAAGAGTTGTATATATATATTTGGACAATTATCTCTCTTAAACTAGTTTTTGGGATTGAGTTAGATTCAAGTCTCAATTTTAACATGATATCAGAGTTCAGATTTCACTGTTATGTGTTAGATTGTCCATAGTTGGGCCACTCGTTATGCTCATAGTTGGATCATTTGTAAATTTCACGATTCGTGTTAGTTGTTGCACATCGGTGAGATAAAATCACTGGGAATTGCATATATGTACTTGGACAATCTTCTCTCTTAAGCTAACTTTTGAGATTGAGTTAAGTCAAAATCTCAATCTTAACAAGAACTATGCATTTCATGATTTACACCACCCATATAGCAAGTTGCTCTTCAAAATTTTCCACTTCATTTGTAATATAATAAATTGTGCGTCTAAATTCCCAAAAGCCTCCATAAAAATAAAATAAAAAATAAAAAAAATAAAACCATGGTTAAGAGGTATAGTTGGACCATCAACATTGTTTTACCTCAAAAAGTCATATTACTGCGTAATCTAATTAATGTTATTTATTTGGGGAGAAAAGTCGTGACATTATTTTCTATAAAAATTTGGAGTCGACATTTTAAAGTTTTTTTCTCGAATAATCTAGCACATTCCTCATTTTTTTTCTAGGTTTGAACTCTCTCGGAAGTCGGAACCATTCCAAAAAGTCAAACTATCGTGCAAATTTGAATTAGTCTAGCAAAATAAAATGTTATGAAGACTATTCCAAGTGCTATCATATTGTTAAGTAGAATAACTTAGATTTCATAAAATTCGATATCTATACTAGGCCTGATTCGGTACGGTATACCGATTTTTTCGATATCATATTGAAATTTCGATATGACATAAATTTCATATCGTTCTTATCAAAAAACTTCGGCATAACGAAATTTCGATACAACATCGGTATAATATCGTCTATATCGAAAAATGTTAAAAAATTTGTGTTATTCTCATCACAAAAAAAGCTAAAAAGCCCAACTCAAAAAATAAGAATTAAAAGAATAAGTGAGCCCAACAACATTATATTATAATTTTTAAAATATATATAAAAAAAATTCGCTATTTCAATATATACCAAAATACCGAAATTTTTTGAATTTATACCGATATCGAGAAGTTCGGTACGATATCAAATATTCGATATAATTAGATTCGATATGTGTGTTATTTTGTATTATGATAAGTGCGATATACCAGAACAATCGATATTTTTTACCACTCATAATCTATACTTTTCTTAAATTGTCCATTTAGAATATATAGGACCAACTTGAAGATGTGTTATTTTGGGGAAATAGTTCTTTTTGGGACAAGTTGCCCGAGTTTTTAATACAAATCTATTACTATTATTAAGAATCTAGAATAAAGATAAAAATGATGTCTTGATATGTTTTTTGCTCTTTTAATTTTGCCTTTATGTGATACAAATATCACACTTTTGTTTTTATTTTTAAAATTTCAACAAACATTTTTGTATTTATTTTTTTAATTACAACAATTCACATAGCACTTTAGTCCATCAATAATTTTTCAAATTTCACTTTAGTCTCTCGATAATTATAAAAAAAATTGTACATACACGCACCGTATGTACAAAATAGCTAGTAACTAAATAAGAGTCCGGTAGGATAAAAAATTGGAGGATTAAAGTTTTTTTTTTTTTTGAAAATGATTTTATAATTTTATAAGTATTTGGATGGGTTTCCTGTCAAAAAAAAAAGTATTTGGATGGGTTTTTAGTGCTTTATAAGTGTTTTTTATTATTTGTTTATTCAAACACAAATTTAGTATAAATTTCATTTTTAAAAACTCTTTAAAAGCCCATTTATTTTTTTTTAAAAAAAAAAACACCTTTTGAAACAAAATGCTTCTTATTTCAGACGACATTAAGTCACTACTCGACTCATAAATGAGATTTTAAAAAATGGGTTTGGACAAAAGCTTTTATAAATTCTTTAATGCATATAATGTATAGTTGAATATCAAAGTAAGTTTTAACCTTTTAATCAAAATAAAACTTCTCAAGTTTTATACAATTTGTCAATTTGTATTTGACGATTTTCTTTTGGATGGTTTTTTAGTTATTTATTTTAGATTAGTATTTTTTTAGATATGAGTTTTGAGTTTGTCTTGTATATAATTTTTGTGATTTATGTTATAATTTTATTAAATGTGATAGTTTATATATGATCAATTGAAGTTTGAAGGTCATTTTTTTGTCCTTTTATTTTAATATGCTTTTTTTTTTTGCTTTAATTATTATTTGATGGATTATTTGTTAATTTTATTTAAAATGAAGGTCTATTTTGTTATATAAATTTTGAATTTTAGTTATATGTATTTAGGAATTTTTTTGGTTATGAATCTTTTGGATTGATTGACTCATTAATTGTCTGTCATTAATTAATTTGTTAATATAATTAAGGGTAAATTATTTATTAAAATTTTGATTTTTTTTGTAAAATAAAATTTATAATCTATATTTATTTTAGCTCACCTTTATGAAAATTCTCGGTTAAGCCTCTGTGATTGACGCACAATATAAGAATGATAAACCAATATAATTTCATAAAATAAATGACAAACAATATCTAATTAGTATCGAATTACTTTTGTGATACAACCAGATATTATCTAGTTCAATCGAACGATACATGTATCAGTGCTTATAGATTAGAACTGCAATTCATAGAATCCAAATATATTTTACCTACTACTCCTTCACCAATCACGCACAAAACACAAGGCAATCAATTCCATTTTGGTTTGATGCTTGGAGTGAGAGGTAACTTTTTTGATGTTTGGATCTTCTCGAACTCCTGTAATGCTGTTAAAGAGGTGACGTCGAATTCTAAGGCTCGCAACCTTCAAAGACTATTAGTCTTGAACATATTGGATATCTTAACTTCTGGTAGATTTAAAAAGTTAGATCATGTTAGTAGAAATGCAAACAAGTTAGCGCACTGTTTAGCGCATTTTGCTTTATCTCATCCTTCTCGTTCATGTTGGATGGAGGGTTTTTACCTATCATGATTTATAGATATAATTACTGTTAATTTAATTAATGCATAATATCCGATTTCTCCTCGAAAAAAATGTCTACCAATGAGACAAATGGTATTACAACCTTTTCTCTCACATGATATCAACTTTATAAAGTCATGTGTCACTATTTTTTTTTAGTAAAATACCAACAAATCATTAAATGCAATGTCACTAATTTTCGTAAGACGCCAAAAAATCATTAAATATAGTGTACTGTGATTCAAAAAAGACTAAGAAAGACAAGATAAAATTCATTTTGCAAGAGAAAAAACAAAAGTCAAACGTTGGAATCAAGAACAACTATAAATTAATAGACTCTCCGAACCGCTAAAAACAACTGGTGAACTCTGCACTCTACAAGCCTTCAAACTCTTTCAAAGATCTTGAGCACAATTATTGGAAACAACTACAATCGCTCACATTGTATGCACTCAATAATTTACTTTACTTTGCAACAACTTCTCAAACCGCATCTCACAAGTCCAGCCGCGGGTTGTTGAAGGCATTCAATCTTATGATTCATCTACTACTTTCATTCATGTGACTATTGTAGTTGTGGTATACACTGAGGTATAGTTTGATACACTGTATAAGAGAAAAAATGATAAATAATACTCGTTATCCCATGTTTGGTACTTTTTTAGAAAGCCTATGATAATATCATGAGTTCGTAATAAATAATTTTATACAAGGATAAAATATCTCTTTTATAAGATGTGATAATTTTAATTTAATGATAAAAAACACCACAAATGACTTAATTGCCTTCAATATATAAAAATCTTAAACACTACCGTTCTATCATATTAAAATCAAATAAATATTTTTATTTATTTTTATATATTATATAACATGATAATTATATAAATGATTTTTATAAATATCAATAAAATTATTAGTATAACTCGATTAACCTTAAAACTTGATATTTGGCTTGACTCACAAAATCAATGGCTCAATTATCATATTTTATATAATATATAAAATTAGGTAAAAATAAATAAATCATGCAAGCACTGTCGGCGCATGAACAGATAAGAAATATGAACTCAAGCAATGACTTTGAAATTATAAAATTTATTATGATAAGATTTATTTTGTAATTACAATCTAATATATAAATTTAATCACTCTTATTAAAATCATACCAAACATTTAAATATAATATCCTACATCTTATTTATCCTTAACTTATTCTTATATTATATATCACATATTTATCCTATTATGTGTACCAAACTATGTCTGAGAGTTTCAATTTAGATAAATGATAAGTCCTAGATTGAAGTGCGTCTGCACACAAGCTATAAAATCGAATTCTTCTAGTGAATTATTTCCTAAATAAAAGAAATTGACGTGTTAAAGGATTTTGTGTTTGAACTTTCCATAAAATCATTTGTCATTTACCTTAATCACATTTTACTTTATCGAATTTATTATTAAAAAAAATTTATATTGATATTCAAATCTAAGCGGATTATTTCCGCATTTTTAATCTATTTTAAAGTGGGAATATCTTGTCGTGTTCAAACATTCTAAAAGAATTTTAAAGTGTTTATTCGTCCCACTTAAAAAAACTTTTCCGACCCTAACATATTTATATTTTATTTATTATTTATATTTATATTTTTAATTGAAAATTGATTTTTAATAAATAAAATTAAAAAAAAAACTCATGCAATTTTTCCACTGAACTTATCATTTTAATTGGCATTTTAGATTATCACGTTTTTCTGTGAATGGTCCAAGAACGAGTCAACGACGAAAAGTTTCGCCTGAATATTATCTGTCGAGAACGCGCCAATCGAGACCCTAATCGAGTTGAGCATTTAATCGACAACAAAGTCTCATTAAATTCTTCTAAATTTGTTTTTTTGTGAGTGTGCCTTCCGATTTTGTATATGTTTTTCATTACTGTTTGATTTTTTGGAGTAGGTTTTGGAAGCTTTGGCCCATCGGAATGTCAGAGACTTCGAGGTCTTGGGTCACAATAACCCTCGGACGCACCGGTCAGGTAGTAATTTTTCAATACTTTCGAAATTTATTGATGATATCACGAATTCGCGCTGCCATTATGATGTCAGTATTCAGCCAAGTACAGATTTTCTCAACACTTTGATTGATTATTTGTGTTTAATAACGCCGATTGGAAATTGCGTAAAATATGTTGGGCTGTTCTTTTCCCGGATTTATGGTTTTTATGGACTTCTGCATTTGCTTGGTGATATGTATCATCAGATTCTTCTATCGCGTATGTTTTGTAGGTAGTGAAAAGGGATGGAAGTTCATATGATGGTGCTTATATCAATGCACTGCCACATGCTGGAAACAAGCGATCCGTTAGAGAAAGGCTTGGAAATTCCGTAGATTCATCTGCACAGTTCAGTAACAAGAGGTGTGTGACATTTGCTCCTCATCTATCAGTAGATAAAGTGCTTAAATCAACTATTGATCTTCCCTAGTTCGACAAGTTTTTGTTTTTTCTTTGCATTTTGTTGCTAACAGGAAATTGTGATACTTCTCGGTTGTTTTACATTTGTTGCCAATGCTAATTTCCCTTTTAGCAAGAATACAGAACACTAAAAACTGTAGATATTGTTGTAAGATGTTTGTGGGCAGATACACATAATTTTTGTTATTATGCTTTGCAGAATGAGGGGAGACGGTGGAGCTATGATTGATGCTGATGGTGATTGACTTGCTCTTGAATGGTTAAGATTCCTTGTTGTCGCTAGAGTTATTGCTAGTATATAATTTGGTTTGTTTAATTGTTTCTTATTTGGACCAAATAAAAGATATCCGTCTAAGTAGAGATGATCTCCGGCACAAAATCATTCGAAAAAATATGTGCAAGCAAAGTCATAACAGACTGGAGGATGGGGAAGATCTTCGCAACATCCTCTCGAGGCCTGCACAATCTTCAACAAATAGTGTATCTGCATGGGAAAAGCTGTCTGAAACAAATGATACTAGACCACGTTATTTGGAACCGAAAGATAGTAGACATCACATTCCAGCCTCTAGGGATGATAGACAGTTAATATCAGTCTCCAGGAGTTCTAGCAAACATTTAACCGCATCGATGGTTCATCTACTTCTCAATCCTAGGGTACAACACGTGCCTGATGCCAGAGAAAGTGGACGAATCCGTCTTGAGCCAAAGGATAGCAAATATCGTATGCCAGAACTTAGTCGTTCTAGTATGATATCTGATGTACATTGCCCAAGAACTACAAATAATGTATCCAAGATGGAGCCAGGGATAAATTCTTCTCCTCCCTGGACCTTGGATCATTTAAGGCGAAGATCACCACCCGATGAAGCTTTGATGAGCTCTGGAGGTCTTCCTGCACCTGTAAGAGATGAAGAACCAAATAGAATATATGCTGTTAGAACATTGGGTGATACCAGATCGAGTGCACTTAAAGATGCTTTTGAGTTTTCAAGACCCACAAGTTCTTCATCTTATTTGACAAAAATGGCTCCACCTGTTGGACCGATGAAGACCAGGGCTCCAATTGTCTCTACACATCCTTTACCAAGCAGTCACACACAAAATACTTCATATTTGGTACAGTGCACATAAAATTTCTTGTCCTCTACTGAGATAAATTTTTCGTAGTACTTCCCACGAAGCTGAGTTTTCTTAATCTCTTGATTCATTGGTATCCTACATAGTCGAGTGTGGCTGTGTCCAAGTGAAAAGTTTGTCTTTACTGCTTATCTTGTATTCTTCGCATGTGAAGATGACACCTGTTTGAAAACCATAATATGGATTATCGATTAGATGTTTACGGTTTATCAAGAATTATGAGAACAGTCATGTTGTTTCTTCACCAGGGAGGAGATTACTTTTAGGCTGCTAGTATACGGACAGCAATTCAGATTCGCTGCACAATACACTATCAATCTGTAAAAAAGCACGGTCTTGTCAAAATCCTATTTATTTTATCTAAGTTAAGTTTAGGCAGTTGCTGGGTAGCTGTTTCTGGGAGCACTAAAAAGTCTTCATTTTTTTTTCAAATTTTTTTATTATCTCAAAGCTTGCATGTGAGAGCATCTTATACTTTCTGACTTTATAATTTTAAAGAGTATACTCCCTTTGACTGTATAATTGTATGTATGTGTTAAAGAGTTTCATTTCTTATCAATCAAGGATCATAAACAATTCTTCTCAACATTTTATATAATTTGAGCATATATTCATATCCGATGCTATTATTTTGTTATTGATGATTTATGAATACGGGGAAAATGAGTGTTCCCAACCCCACCCACACACAAGGAAATCCTCCACAAACGAATGGAACAATGAATGACAACATTGAAAACTTCTGATATTCAAGAAAGGTTTTAAGTTATGGTTGTACTTTTGCAACTTTACAAAGAAGGATTCCACATCGGTTCAGTCATTATATTTTATGCTTGCAGGTGGATGATCACCCTACTGTCGACATCTTTCTGAGGTCACTGGACCTCGAAAAGTTTGCCATTATTTTTAAGGCCGAGGAGGTATGTAATTCCTGAAATTTTAGTTCTTCTTTCTTTTAATTAACGGCACACCCTTTTTCTCTCGCTTCCCAGAAGCCTTTATTTATTTCTAAGAACTAAAACCTGAAGACAAATTATTATATTGCAAGAATGTTGAAGTACCAGGTTTTTATTTGCCTTCACTCCTTGTTGATTTTCTAGGCTGAATCTTATCCAGTCAATTTATTGTTCATTTATTTTTTGGGTGCGCCATATATCATTCTAATCATTTTGATTTTCTAGTTTCTTTCCATTCATTTTCTGTCCTGCTATCCTTTTCATAAAATAGACGTACTTCTATTCTTTATTAATTCAATATAAATATCATTCTGCAGGTGGATATGTATTCTTTGAAGCGGATGACTGACAGTGACCTTAAAGAGTTGGGAATACCCATGGTAATAGCTTTGTCACTATCTGATATTTCATACCTTATTGCACGTAATCCATGGTAATTTTAGATTTGTTGTAAATTCTTCTTCAGATTGTGCTATGTAGGTTGAAAGACGAGAATCCGAGTGAATAGCAATTATCAGTTGCAGACAGTGGTTTACCTAGAAAACTTGCTATACTTGGTGGTTATATCACATTGCAGACCTTACCGTGGGTGATTGCTCACTCACAAACGAAAACAATTTCAAATTTTATGTATATTTTTAATGAAAAATCAAGTATCAACCCTTTCTATCAATGAGATATTAAATCATCCACATCCCCGAGAGCCAAATGATTCGCTCATGCACTCAGTTGGTCTCCTCTGGATGCATAAAAACAGGTGTATTCTAAGTAAACCGCTCTGTTATAAATGTATAGCTTTCTTGTGGGTATTATTTAGCCTCTTTTGTGGTTAAGATGTTAAAAACCAGTGAATATTATAACAGCTTTTAATCAGCATCTGAATCAACAGGTCTTTAAATCTTTTTTTGTGAGAAAATGTAAACCCTTCCTTCTTCAGAAAGATGCATCTCGTGAATCAAATTTTCAAGTGAAATTGTGTTTCGTTGGGTCTATCTTTCAAAATTTTCTGATTGACGGCTCTCAATTTGCAGGGACCAAGGAAGAAAATCATGCTGGCACTGCAACCTCGTCTTAGAAGGCAAGCATGATACGAACTCTTGATGCAAATGAGATCTGTGTGAAGCAATTGCACCATTCAACGACGAAATACAAATTTTTAATGCAAACCTTGTCTTGATTTGTCATTCAATCGTGTTGTTGAATCCCTAAGATCATTTTATCGAGTTCGGTGACAAAATCAAGAAAAAGGATCGAACTATAACTGACTTGTCATGGTATTTACATTGCTAAAAGTTATTGTTTTGATTCTAACTTCGTGTGACATATGAAGAGAGTGTTTACTTATTTAATGTTGCGTGCAAAAAGTGTTTTTATCTTAAAAAAATTATATTGCTACTTAGGTAAGTACTGAAAATTTAACCTTTTAAATTGATTGTAATATTCGGTCTTATCAACGATTAATGTAGATTGATGTAGAAGACATTTAGACTGAATGATATCCTCCGTAAAGGCAATATTCGATATTCGCTTGGAATTGTGAAGTTCAAGAAATGAGGTCGTTTCGTGTATCATTTGAGGCAAATAGGAGTATCATTACAAATTGCTCGTTCTTGTTACTTGCAATGATTAATGGTTGGATATGAGTAGAGTTGAGAAGGTTCAAAAACCTAGATATATAATATTAAACCAAATCTGGTACAATTACAGACGAAATTAAAGTAGGAGAGGGATGTCCTTCCTAGCAAACCAGACATGGAAGCTGCTTTCCTAGCAAGAGTGTGGGTAGCCTGATTCGCTAATCTAAAAACAAAATCAAACTGACATATAGAAAATTCCCTAACCAGCAAGTTACAATATCTTACAATTAAGCTTAGACTAGTATAGTCTAATTTCGAACTATTCAACACTTCAATGACCAAAAGAACGTCAGATTCGATAATGATATCGGGGCAGTCCAAGGTCTTAATCCAACTTAGGGCTTCTCGAATGCTCAAGGTTTCCACAATAGTGGGGCTAAACTGTCCAGGCAGAGTACCATAAGATGCATCAATTACAACACCCTGATAATTTCGTGCAATGCAACCATAGTCAAATCGCCAAGAGCTTTCAAATACAGCAGCATCAACATTACACTTGATAACATTATCTGGAGGTTTTTTCCTTTGTCGAAGCCCAAATTGAACTGAAATCAAGCAACCAGCTGAAGCATGAGTAGCCTTTAGCCATTAAGAATGGAGATTGAAGCCTATTGGAAATTGACAGTAGCTATCTTGCTCTTGTCATTCCATACCACATCATTTTATTTTGTCGAATACACCATAGAATAGTTGCTGCTAGCTCAATAACTTGCTGCTCACATTGTTGTACTAAGTTATCCCACCACATTGACAGAGAATGCAAAGAAGAGACATCATAAGTTTCTTGCAAAAGGGCAAGATACCAGACCATGAAAGTCATCTTCTATCTTATTATGGCAAAGCGAACAGCATTCGGTCACTGCCACACTTCTCGACTGTAATGCCTTCAAAGTTGGCAAACATGAAGAAAGGATCGCCATAGGAAGTTGTTGATCTTAGCTGGCACCTTAAACCTCCAAATGCACCTCCAATTAATACCATCTGTGTGATAGGATTGAAACCTCTTGCACTCAATAATAATCTATAACCACTTTTAACAGAATATGTGCATGGAGAGTTAAGATCATCTCCAAATTCATGAACTCATTATAAAGTAGCATAGGCTTCATTATTTAGGCTTGCATGATCTTTTAAGTCATAAATTTTGGCCACCAAACTGAAGTGTTTTAGGGATATGAAAAAACACACTTATTATTATTTTTTAAATAACATAGGAATTCATGATCGACGTATACTTATTTTATGTGATTTATCTAACTTACATGATTTATAAACTAAAAATTGTGGTGAGAGAAATCTGAGTTTAATAAGAACTGGAACCGATCTAATAATGATAAAAAAAAAAGTATTGGAGGTCACTGTGGAATCGAGACCTTGGATATCGTACCTCTTGGTTCGCCTTTCACTAAAATCGAAGTAGTTGAGTCCAGCTCAAATCTGGCAATACTATTTACGCCGTTATGATTCAACTTGTTGAAATCGATATAATTCGAAGGACACCCGAGTTACTATTTAAATTTAGGAACTTGGTGAAATACTTTTGATAAATATTTGTCAAGATGCAATGTATAGTATAGAATTAAAATTTAGATTAGAATTTAGTATCAGGAAACCCGTAACATCGATCTAAAACATTGGGATCTGGGATAATTTTTAAAAATCTTGTGTTTACAGGCCACACGCCCACACCCATTGATTGAAACAAAAAATAAATGAATGTGGATAATCCAACTGGAATATGGCTGTATTCCTCCGAGATTATCTGCAAACTTAGTACAATTTTTGCCGGTACGTCCAGGGACACTGCAGGTCGACTTACTACCAATCTTTGAATCAATATTTCCTAATGACTATACCGATTAAACCATAAATTGAATTCAACATAATTCTTTTCTTTGAGAACAAAATATATAAATATAATATTTCAAAATAAATTTGAATATTTAGTTGGATTACTCGAAGGGAACAGGCCCTTAATTTTTTTTTTGGGGAAAAACAAAGGATGATGGGACTGCTTTGGCCGATTAACAGAAGTGGGGCCTAATTAGAAATGATGACGCAAAAATGGACAAGAGAGACACAGAGTACCTCGTTCCAGCACCCCCGCAAAATATACTCCTATAAATCCATCAAGCACTCGAAAGAAGAAAATTATCCAATTTTGCAAATTAGTAACAAAAAAGAGTAATAATAATTAATGGCTTCTTCTTCTCGTAAGATAATTCTAGCTGCCCTTTTAATCTTCTTTCTGTCTCAGGTAACCAATGTAATTATTCCCGCATTTATGGTCTCTTGGTTTGTTTGTTCTTGTTGCTTTTGTTGTCGAGTTTTGTGCGTTTATCATGTTTGCCCTGGAATTTTGATTGTCAAAGGTTGGAATTGAAGAAGTGAAAGGTGCTGTTAATAGAAGGCTTTTACCGTATATAGGTATGTTTTTGTTCATATTTTTGCATTTTTCCCTTCGTAAATCCAGCGTGTTTTTAGTGGGATATTAAAAGTATGTGAGAAAAGAACATAAATCAAACTTCATGTATAAATATTTTCAAAAAGTACTTGAATATTTCTCCCAAAGCATTCTTCAAAACTTTGCAGATTGTGGAGGATTATGTGAGGCGAGGTGCAGCTTACACTCGAGGCCCAATCTGTGCACAAGGGCTTGCGGCACTTGCTGTGCCCGCTGCAAATGTGTGCCGCCGGGAACCTCCGGCAACAGGGAATTGTGTGGAACTTGCTACACCGATATGACTACACATGGAAACAAAACCAAATGTCCTTAATTGTCGATTATTAAATAAATAACCTATGATTTCCCATGTTTACTTTTCGGAATTTTATATTACAATATAAAGTAGTTATTTTCCCTATGTTGGAATCAGTCCTGAAAACTTTGTTTGGTTCTACTTCCAAGTCTCCGTGTTCTAATTTTGTTCATATATTAGTGATTATGAATTCCTTTTACCTTTTAATATCAACATTCAATCGGTCCGACCCGGTCCAACAAACCCGATACTTTGACCGGGTCACGTACTATTTTGAGTTGGTAGGGAATCCAAATGTTCAAGGCCCAACTAAGTATTCTTTCAAAGCCCAATATTTATTGTTGAGACAAGTCCAAGGATATTTTATCGAGCTACTATTAAGAGGCCCGATTGCGATTATGAAAACACTCCTAAAAGGCTACAGGAAAAGTGCATTATTGACTATAAACTAGAGTGGATTTAAATAAACCTAAAAATTTTAATTAGAGTTTGGGATATTTTAATATATACTGTATGATTTATTTGTTTCTTATCCAATAAAATAAAAATACTTCATTTAAAGAATAATACCTTATATATGTATAAAAAATTAAGTTTTTTGTGAGATGTTCTCATGAGTTTTTTTCTGTTAGACAGATAAACTCAATTCATATTTAAAGTGAAAAATAATATTTTTAGTATATAAAATATTAATTTTTTCATGAATTGGAGTTTCACATAATTAATCCGTAAAATTGTTTAACATTATATTTTCTCAAAAACATAAATACTTAACATGCCAAAAATCAATAATAAGCAAACCACAACAAATTCCGCTGTCTAGATGGACGGTTGTTGAGATATTTTTGATCGGACTAATTTTGGAGGACTCATGCTTATGTTTCTCGGCTTATGTAACGGGTTACGTAAATTTTGCACACGTCACGCATGAGGCACCTATTTATAGTCGAATTTAGATGTGTGAACCCGCGTAGGAAAACCGCGTCATCCTAAAGAAATTTCATTTGTCAAATGAATACAACTGTCTCATTAATATCTTTGTCTGTTTGTCTGCTACATTCTTCTGCCGACAGAGGTTTTGTTTTGCTTGAAAGAGGTGATGGAGAGGAAGAAAAGTGAGGCTATGGGGAGCAATGCTAGAAAATGGAGGGATTTGGCTTCTTTAAACCTTTATCTCTTATATAATATAATATATAATTGATTCAGAATATTTACGTGAATGCAGAACATAAGATAATAAATTTCATTAATCGAAATTATTAATGGGCCAGAACCCAAAGTTACATGGGCTTAATCCCAAAGAAAATTAAGCCCCTTTCTCAAAAGCTTCACAAAAATAGATCACTGAAACTGCGACTCAAAGACATGGCTTCCTCCATATCTGCTGCAACATCAATCCTCTACAATTCTCCTGCTTCGAAATTATTGTCTTCAAATATTCTTTCCTCTTTTCTAAGTACACCCAAAACTCCTCTCCTTCATCTTCATTCTTCTTCAGCTTGTGTCAAAATGAGTGACAACTTCATTTGCCGGGCCGAGAAGGAGTACAAGCTCCCAGACCCCATCCCAGAATTTGCTGATTCTGTATAGATTTTCTTCCTACTCTCAACCCGTAGCTCGATGGACTTGAGCTTGAAATGACTGTTTTAGTTTGCTTATAAATGATGTGTTTTGGTATCAGGAGACTGAGAAGTTCAGGACTCATTTGGCTAAGAAGCTGTCCAAGAAAGATATGTTTGGGGATTCAGTGGACGAAGTTGTCGGAATCTGTACTCAGGTACTTCTTTTTTTTTTATACCCATTTTTCCTGTGTTTTCATGGATTTTTATACTTTTTCTCCTTGTTGGCTGAATGTGTAGACATGATGTTTGCAAAAATGCTGAAATTATAGACAATAAATTTTTAGACGCTGCCAAACTGGTTTCGTGCATTTAGACACTTCCTCCTCAATGTGCATATTCGTACAAATGTTAGGTTACTAAACCCCCCAGATTTTTTAACAGATCTTCAGTGATTTCTTGCACACGGAATACGGTGGTCCAGGAACTCTACTGGTGATTCCATTTATCGACATGGCCGACACTCTAAATGAGAGAGGTTTACCTGGAGGACCTCAGGCCGCTCGAGCAGCTGTAAAATGGGCTCAAGATCACGTCGACAAGGATTGGAAAGAGTGGACTACATGATAGCATGTTTGTATAATGCCTTAGATGGATGGTGCGCAATTCTTTCTGTGAGAGCTTCTTGAATTCCTCTCAAGAGTGAGTTGAGTTTTTTCTGCCCTTTCGATTCTATTCGTATTTATTGGTAAAACATTCAAGATTCAATCGCCAATGTGAGACCATAGCCAAAATCGCTCAACGTGGTTCAGATCCAGCAACCTCCTGAAATATATGATATGCCGCTAATAAACATGCCCATTTGCTAAACGATAGTGAACATAAACAGTTAGAAATTTTTGTACGTTTATATTGACTCTTCAAAAACGGATAGAGCAAATGGCACAGGGTCAATAACAAAAACACAGAATAAGATCGCAGAACTTCATAAAATGTAAAGATGTTTTATAGAACATCAATCCCCTGACTCAACTTCCCTGTCAATTTCTCTTTATCATTCGTGCCAGGAGCCATTTCATTGATGAGGGCTCTTGTCGTAGTTCATTTTGTTGCAAATATTCACTTTTGGCATACTCACGTTTTTTCACTCATTTTCTCATCAACGGAATGTACTGTTCATAAAAGTTAAGGAGGCAGTCTTCATATTTTACATCTCGTTACACCATAAATTATTTTGTAGTATATCAGAAACTATGTTGCAGAAATTTAGTTAATAGACCAAAAATTGAATCAGAAAATATCAAAACTCACCCCATAATCCAACCACAAAGCTTCCTGTGGCCTCTTCTCTGTCACAGGTTCGCTAGATGTGTCACCTCTTGAAGAAGAAAGCTGCCATGAAAAATAGGTTCTTCTAACTCAACAAAATTCCTTTGTTACTAAATCAGAGAAATTATTGCTGCTATACACATCCAGATTGCATGGCATGTAAAAGTTTGTGGGCTTGTCTCACAATGTAATTATTGAAATTTTTTACGAGAATTGAATTTGTTATTACTGAATCCACCTTCAGTTTCAGGAAAAGAATACGACTTTTTTAAAGAAGACCCAACACTATATGGATCATAAAACCAAATAGGACCCAGAATCAAAATAATCACCCTTCAACCAAATGCTAGAACCATTTTCACACCTTTTGGTAGATGAACGATTACACGATAACTAGATAAGTTAATCTAAATCAAATTTATCACAAATACGTGCAGATCATCTAACCTGAGGAGGGCAATGCACAAGGGTGCCAAAAAGATCTTGAGTAAGATCGGAAGCTCTGATGGAACAAACACCATTTTTAAGCCAACAAGAGAGAAGATACTTCTGTGTGTCCTTGGGCATGGAGTAGTCTTTGTACACACTAACAGGTGGATCACATATCTGCCACGAAAATAATATAAAAGAGGCTAGGCTAGTCAGTTTGTTAGTTCACATGAATTACATACCATTATATTAATTTTGTCATATAATTGGTAAGGAAACAAGTGAAATATATGAGATTAATTGTATTATTCCGTTACATCTGGAAAATCCGATTCACAAGAGATGGTTGAACAAACAAGACATCTGACAGGCTTTTGAGTTTGCATTATAGTTTAAGCCAATCTGATGGATTTTAGTAGGGAGNTGTCTGAAGGATTCTAAAATTTCTCAATCCATAATGCCATTCAGGATATACCCACTTTAGCAATGAATCTTTTCACTCATTTCGACAATTTTTATCCACAAACCCCCAACCTCTTCATCGACTATATGAATTTTTCTCCTTTAGTCACTCCTCCGCCAAATTCAGACAGAAAAAATAAAAAAGGAAAGCATAAAGGGCACTTTCAGCATTACATGAAGTCAACAGTTCCTTGAATCCAAGCAATTATTTTGATATACCTCATTCCAACAATAAAGTAGAAATAACTTCGAAATGATTATAACACCCATTATAAAAAAAAAAAAAAACAATACAAGCATCAGACAACACCGTAAAAATCAGCAGAAAACACAGAATCAACAGAATACAAGTAAAGACTACCGGTAAATCAGAACCCAAATGAGTGATCATCTATACTTCGAGGCAGAATGAATGATAATACCGGTAAAATATCGATGCAGCTTCAATGAACAGCAAAGCTATTGCCAATCTAGTGTTTGATGTAGGCGTGGAGGAAGGGGTAGGCTGGCCGCTTTGCTTTGCAGGGTGTGGAGGCCGGGGGAGCTTCAATTGGGCTTGGAATTATATATTTGTTAATGGGCTTTCATATTAAATCTTTAGGCATATCTGTCTAATATTCCATTACCCAATAGGCCCAATTTGTCGTGGAGCGCAGGTTTTTTTATTCAGCGATTTTTTACACGTAATAATCGTAATATGTTGGTATAAATCTTTTTTATATGTTTTTTTCTCATAATATTACAATTTAAATGTATTTCACATATTTATGTTTTTAAAATTTTTAAAATAATCAATCAGGTTAAATAAATATTTTAGAAAATTGGGGAAAAAATCCAAATATTGACGATTATTATCTATATAGGGGTATTTTGGGAAGCATAAAAAACATATCAGATTAGCGTGATTAACATGTTATTGCGTTAGCCTAGAGGTTTATCCAATACCCACCAAATTGAATAGTAGCGTTGTAAAATATTTTTTCTAAAAAAAAACTCTTGATTATTTATTTATGTGGATTCAAGATTATACAAAGATACAATTGATCAAATCCCTTTTTACGAAGTAGCAGTTCCTTTATCTTTTGGATCGCTTTATCATGATCTTTCAATTAGATTTGACAAATTGGGGGTCTTTAATCAAATTGACTTTCAAATTAATGTCATTTTCTATTGTTTAATCAAGAATTATATAATAATTAATATGGTGTGGTCATTATGTTTTTGAAAAAATATATACATTCAATGATGGTCGTTTTCAATGTTAGGAACACTGTAGACTTTGTGCCATGAAACACTCTCCTCCATTTGTATTTGTTTTCATGTCACCACCCAATAAATTAAATACTGTGTTTATATTCTCTCAAAACTACTACATATAATAACATTCGATTTTATATTAATTATTAGAAAAAAAAAATTGATATAAGTGCTAACAAGCTTAGTTTATGTTAAATGTTGGGTGTGATGAGTATAAAAATTGAGAGACTAATGGAAAATATTGTCGTGCTATCGGAAATGCTAGCATTTTAAACATTACGTCGGCATTCGGACTAAAATTAACAAAGAACCAACTTACATTATCAATACGTAATTTTGATTTTTTTGAAAATCAAAAATCAAAATAGCTCAAAAATTTAATAATGGACTTATCATCTATCCAGAATTTTAATAGGAAGAAAACAAGCATATAGATACACATATAGCTTATAAGGTAAAATTAATATTAATTAATCAATTGACACTTTAGGAAGAGTCTGAGAGTTACGACAACTTTGTGCCCGAACAGAAAATTGAAATTCAGCTGCCTAACATATGAGTAGTAATAATAATAATAATAAATTAATTAATTTGTTTGGTATAATTTTGAGAAACTAATCTGCATTAAACGTGGATATCTTAATATGTGGTTGAGTAAGTGTCTTGTGAGACGGTCTTACGAATTTTTATCTGTGAGACAAGTCAATCCTACCGATATTCACAATAAAAAATAATACTCTTAGCATAAAAAGTAATACTTTTTCATGAATGACCCAAATAAGATATCTATCTCACAAAATACGACCCGTGTCTATGCAGTTTAAGAAAAATACATGAATTTTAAAAGAGTTGTTTCTTGTCTATTGACCTTTGGCAGAAAACGTAAATATACAATTTTATTAAGTAATAAAATATTAATTATTATTGCACGCTAATCATGGTTCAAATTAAACGACAAACTGGCATTTTTTTTTATAATTAAGGGGTTTTAAAGTTAATTCACATTAGCATATCTTTTGAGTTTCGAAGGCTTTTTATTTTGTAAATAAATACCTTTCACCTTTAATATTAATGATAAATATAACACAGAGAATTTTTATTTGCAGTGTTGCATACACTCCACTTCATATATAAAACTTATGATTAAAATGGAGTGTAAATAACAATTATCAATATTTCGATATGATCATTGGAATGATTATTTTCTTAAGCTAACTACGAATTGATTAGTAATTAACTTTATAAATACACGAGATAGAATAAGAATGATAATTTTGTAACAAAAATTTGTAAATCACAACTTATTATGACATCAGTCATATGAATAATTCAAAAAAATCATAAGAAGCCTTTTCACGAGTTAATATTATGAGACATATCTTCGACCCGATACGACACGTGAAAAGCATTACGTTTTATGTTCAAAGTATTATTTTTCGCTGTAAAAATATCATTTTTTGTTAGTTATATTAAGTAGAAAAATTGTGTAATATATACTAATTTGAGAAGTGAAAATTTCATAATCCTAGAAAAATCAATGTTAATTTTTAATACTCCACTGCCCAATCACGTCGAAGGAAATAAATGGTTCGACTACGACCCAAGTAAATTAATAATTCTACACTTGCAGGTTATATATTATACTTAAAGTAACAAACAATCTTGGCGTGTGATTTAGGGGTTAAACAAATTACGACGGGGAAATTATTTTAATAAAATGGGCAAAATAATCAGTAATAAAAATAATATTCTAATTTAGTTTGCATTACATATGAAAACAAATATTTTGCCTGCTATGGGACGAAACACACGGGGCCTATTAGTTTGATCGACAGCCCTAGGAAAAAGATGGCACAATACATATAAATATACATACACGCAAAATTGTGTATGTATACATTTTTGATGTATTATAATGGAACAAGGTCCCATTAAAACTATTTTTGGTTTTTTATGTTAACATCCTAAAATGTCTCTAATTTTACTAATTAAAATTGTTTGAAAAATCGATACAAGAAGGGTAAAAAATTAATGTTCCATTTTGACTGTTACACTTTTTCAACGTATCTTTTACTCGGATCAACGATAAAATAAATATTATTTTTATGTTAAAAATATTAATTTTTATCGTAAATTTGAGCAAAATTGACCCGTCTCACAAATAAAAATCCGTAATACTTATCTAATAATAAATATGTATGAATAATGTATATGTATGTTCATCAATCATCCCACATCCAACACAACCCTGGATCTCATCCATAGGATGCGCAAAACAACTATGCCTCTCACTAGGACGTTGACTAAAATTATTTCCTTAAATAATTCCAACTTGGAATTGCATCTCACTTTTTCCTTAAATAATCAACTTGATACTCATTGAAAATTTAAGGTTCGATTTCAGTAGGTGATATTAATCCGAGTGCAGATCTCGAATTTAATATAAACTTGAAATCACAAAGGAGACCGTTAGAAAGGGACCGAGAGGGTGTCCGGACGTAGCCCCTCTAACGCTCAAGTCAGAGACTGGGTATATAATGAGATACCAGCTAAGAGTGCTGCTAAAAGTCAATATAGTGAATGAATAGTTAGACTCTCAAACCTGATATTTATAGGAAAATATTTGGGTCGGGATGAGTCAGTGAACCAAAATCTGGATAGGGCTTAATCTTGATGGGCCTCGTCGTAGGGTATGAGATCTCAAATTAGTTACGGGAGCGGGAAGTATGTTATTAACTCTAATCGATTTTTTAATAAAAAAATTTCTTACTTAATTTTCCTTTTTAAAATAAAACACAGATTTAAAATTTGTAAATTATTGGGAATCTAATAATCTATTAATGTTTTTTTATTTAAGAAAATTTGAGATCTCGTTTTAAATTTGAGATATCGATGTTATAACGAATCTCATGTGAATTCATGGGTAGATCCAATGAAAAAGGTGAGCGTACAACATGATCCCAACTTCTGAATGGAAATATTTCTAAATTAATATATGATTTTTTATTTAATTTTTTTTTGGCATAACTCGAAATCAATATATAACACTCCTTTAATTGAGAACGCAAGCTGTTTTTTGGTCTTAAGTCAAGCGGAGGCATGTGCATTTACTGTCATTTATTTAATGTAATGTAATAAATTCAGCCCAAGAAAAATTCGCCAAGGCTTTGACTCTGTAAAACTCATGTTCATATGAGTAGGTTTTTATGAGAGTGTTTCATACTTTTATATTTATATAATATATTATGAGTCTATCCAATTCATGTTTATTATTAAAAACTAATATTTTTGGAATAAAAAATATATTATGAGTCTATCTAATTCATATATATATGTGTGTGTGTGTATGTCTATATATATGTATATATATGGAAGAGAGTATTTGAAGACTCATCTAAGTAAAATTTTATTTTCAATTACACAATATTTTAAAATCTTTAATCGAACGGGTCATCCTATAACTTGGACTAGGAGGGTTGGGAACCCAGATAAATCCTATAACTCAAAGTCGGGATAAGAGCCAGCTCGGGTACCATCCCCGGAACTGAAAAAATACGGGCATTCCTTGTCACGCTCTGAAACTCAGGGTTAACACCGACGTTGTTTAACAACCACACAATCGAGGAACAACAAGCCTCGTAGTATAGTATAAACCGAAAACCAGTTTATTTCTTAAATTCCAAAGGAAACCCATTGTTTTAACAACCAGATGAAATAATAATGCGAAAGCGTTTTACAAATAAATAAACAAAAGATTCGAAATATCTAACTACTACTGGTCGCGCGAATCACTAGCCCCAAAATTGTTCGGACTCTTCTTCCTCAACCTGTTCATCGGATTTATCTGGGAAGGGGAAAGCAAGGGCGTGAGTATTTTGGGAAATACTCAGCAAGTGTGGACCGAATCGAACACAATATAACAACATGCATAAAATTTCGAAGCACAATTCATATACAACAAGACTCGTTTCACATGCATAACATTGATCAGGCACTGAGATTCCTCTATTTTCTATAGTTTACTGATACCAGTCCCTAATTTTTACTCTTCTAAGGGAGCGAGATCATATAATTATTATAATCCCACCGTGTAAGGGCCATAAACATATCATATTGAGATTCGCACCCATATACAGTCGAATCCTCGCAGTGCCTAAAACCATATGACAACCAACACAAGAAAGGAGTAGAAAAAAAATTTGTACTCTACCGAATTTTCGAAAACGAACATATGCATAATCCGAAAATTTAACTTTAAAACAAGTCCACTTACTTAGGTTTTTGAATGCTAAAAACGTGGTGCACGGGTTCGTGGATTGGATTGCTTCTTGCTCCTTGTTCGGGCAGCACTTCGGCTCACGATCTAGGCTAACTTTGGACGATTTTTTAGCAAAGTTTCGGCTAGGACAGGCAGCTGGAAATTTTGAAACTTTCAGCTATAGGTCTCGAATTGTAGCGTGTGTTGAGGAGTGGGGATGATGGCATATTTATAGGTGAGGGGAGGAGGCTTAATGTGGCAGCCAAATCTTGCTCGATTGGTATCAAAATCACACAATTTTCTTTCCATTTCGTCACCAAATCTTACAATTATTTGACTCCAATCATCCCCTTCCATGTCTGATGATTTTTCTACCAATTTGAGCTCTTTATTTCCTAATCTTTTACCCTAGGTTGGCTCGAAAATATGGTATAAGGGAGGGGAGGATTTTCTTCCATTCTTCTAACTCAAGTTGCATATCATTCAATATTCAAGCGCACCATATTTAGGCAAAAGTATAGTGGAATTCGAATTTTTGCAATATCATGCCTTAATTCCTTGTATAGTATCTCTCAATCTTGCCATAATCCTTAGAATATTTCGAAAAAATGCTTGCCTTAGTGTAGAAATTAATGACTTGGCAATAAAGATTTCCAAACAAATATTCTCCAATATGTTTATCTTATTTGATACAAGAATCAAAATCTCATGCTCTTAAAAATTTCCTTACAATGTTTAATTTAAAAGGTTTGAAAATCCAATGTTTAATTAAAAAGGTTTGAAAATCTGTCCCTTACATTCATATTGTCATAAGTAGCAACTGAGTAATGAAAACAATATCATCATTATTTATATCTATATAAATACCCAGATTTTATTAATGGTAAAGCATTCAATTTCACTTACTATTTCCATAAGCACTCGATATACATTTTATGTATTATATTTACAAACAAACGTTTAACTGGATCGTCAGAGTGGTCACATCAGAAAACCTCACGACGCCCCACAAATGTTCTTTGCTCTTTAAAGTGTACATACTATTCAGCAAGGGTACTCTCCACCTAATCTCTAGTGTGCCCAAGAAGAAATCTATCCGATCCGGTATAATCGTCCACAATGCTCAATCTGATTTGGCCTATCGATATCATTTTATTATTTAAAAATTTCAAATTTTTATATAATTAATAAGTAAAGAAATTTTACTAAAAAAAGAAATAAAAAAGATAAATCGACAAATATTACCCGAACATTTTTTATTTTAAAAAAATATATAATCATTTTATTGAAGATGGAAGAAAAGAAAATCCCGGACGTCCAACAATTTCAGGTAGCCGACGTCCACCCCTGTTTAATTGACATGACAAGCATATGTTAGCAGTCGACCCACCCATGGTATTAATGAAATGGGTTACATATATGTAACCATTGGAATTGTGAAGACAGCGCATAATTGATAAATACATTAATTCCATGATGTCCCACCCGAGGGAGCAGTTTCCTTGTTTCAGATATCCTAAACAATAATTGATTTCGATGAGATTTATGAGGTAGGCCGTAATATATTTCAAAAATATATTTAAAAAAAAATCAAGATTCAAACATAAAAAAAAAAAAAAATGAAGATTCTATTGAACCATGCCAATTTGTTACTGATAATAAATGTATGGGGCTTCACTACATTTTCAGTGTATGACTGTAATTTCAACTCGGAGTTGGTGGTTGGAAGGGCTCCATTACGAATGCATTCAAGAATTTAGTATTTGAGATTTAATCACTCAACGTTATTTGAGTTGATAGAGTAAGTAGACATTTGATCAATAGTCAAAAATTCGATTCTCCTTATCAATATTTTCTTACACAAGCTTTTTACACAATGTTTGGCAAAATTGGTTTATCTCACTGAAGTGGTTTACAAGTTATTGTGTTAGTTTGATGATTTATCCAATGAACACCACAAGGTAGTGACTGCACGTCTCGCGTCATAAAAAAATTGTTTAATATTTAAGAGATAGAAATTATGAGTAAAATATATATAAATAATTATATTTGGGAGGGTGCCAAAATACGAATTATATGAGTATAATGGATAAAAAAAAAATTTATCTATTAGTATTATCGATTAATCGGTCAGTGATAAGACAATAAAGTTATAATTGACGTTATTTACACTTTGTTTTATGTTAAATGTACTCTGTTTTATGAATAAAATAATTTTAAATTTTACTCAAAATAATTTGCAATTTATTTTATATATGTATTCTTCACATCCGTCCAAGTATTTTATTTCCAAAACTATTAATTAATTTATCTTCTTATTCCACTCAGAATAAAGTAAACTTGGTGTTCAAAATATTCGTTTTTATATAAATTCCAAACTTTTTTCTCTTTTTTTTTTAAAAAAAATTATAAAATTTTTACTAGTAAAGATAAAGATACACACACACATGCATGTAATCATCATATTTGCCTCAAGATTTTGTTTGTTAATATGGTCAAATAGAAGCTAGGCTTGGAGAAATATTAGGGTGTAATATATAATACAAAATATATGGATCTCATAAGATTTTTGTACGACTCATATATTGTCAAATGTNTATTGAAGCTTATGTAGTGTATATACACACACACACTTTCTCTATCTTTATAATATGACTAGATAAAGAATAAATCTTCTAGCATAACACATTAGTTAATATCGAGGAAATTTTATTTTTTAGTCATGTATGTTATCAAATTAGAGTTTTAGTTCTGCATCTTCTAATTTATTTACAATTTTAGTCGTTTTTCATTTCGAGTGTCGATGTGATATTATATAGGTATGTCAGCTGTACGTAAATACTGCAATGATGTCATATTAATATCATGTTGAAAAAATAATTAAATTTGCCAAGAAAACAAATATAGTAGGGCAATCTATGTTTAAAAATGAAATTTGGATATATTCAACTTACAGATAAAGGGCAATCTATGTTTATTTTAAAGAAGTTTGAGAACTTAATTAATTTAATTAATTGATTATGGATAATAATTTAAAATAGTTACTTTTGTTTGCTTTAAGAATTTTAATGAAAACCTTAAGTTCTTTGGTTTTGTAATAGCACAAACAACATTTAAGAATGGGAATGTTTTCAAATTTGGGACACGAAGGACCTAAAGAAAAAAGATCAAAAGTTATATTTATAGCTATTGAATGTGTACTAATTCCTAGGTAATCAGCAATTATCATAATGTCCGCTGTCTTTATCGAATGATTATGGCAAATATAAATTGATTATTGAATCAGTGGGAACATACAATCAAATGCACACATATATATCAGTGAAACAATGCAAATAACCATATCTAGCAATCCCCAAGATACCAAGAATGAAAAAAGAGAGATGGATGGTTTGAAATGCACCAATTTAGGGCTATTTAGAGGCGAAATACATCGTCGGACGACGTCCGATACGTACAATTTCCGACACCCAAGTGATGAAGCTTTTGTGTGGCAAAACTTAGTTTAAGAAAACCAACATCCCGGACATCGAACTCAATGTTCCGTATAACCTTAGGGCGGTTTCTGTAATATATGCACAACATGAAACTGCATGGCTTAACTTGGTTCTTGAACTTTGATTAATACCTCAGGATGTCGGAGCCTTGTTCCCGGATGCTGACATGAAGCTTGGACAGCATCTCACGAAAGTAAAAAATGTCAGATAAATTAAAACTTTGATAAAATCTCACTGGAAAAAGAAAGAACGTGTCTGAATCCATTTAAATAAGAATTTAGTACACAAAAGTTTACCATAATATAACTTTAAAATTGTAGGTCTTGGAGTCGGTTAAACTTTTTTCTGGGCTTAATTAAGATGAGGTAGATTAGTTTTATTCTATAATATGTGCACAAAAAACTCATGTGTGACGGTCTCATGGTTTAATTTTGTTAGACGAATATTCTATTTGGGTCACATATGAAAAAATATTATTTTTTATGCGAAAAATATTATTTTTTATTTTAAGTATGAGCATGGTTGAAACGTCTCACAATAGACCTACTCTGATTTACTATCACAATAATTTTTTATTTATTACTTGATGTCACATTTTACGGACATAAAAATCTCAACATCCTCAAGAATTTTATCATTAACTTCTTGGCCACACAGAAGAAATGGGTTTTGAAGGATATGGAAATGTCTGAGTCCGTAGGTCAAGGTAAAAAATGGCAAACGAATAAATGTCGACCTTTAACATTGAACCACGTACCATGGTCCGTCCCTAGAGCGTGAAATTAACAACTTTCTTATTATAAAGACATTACAATATTGTTCACATTATATATGTAATTTCAAATCTCCACGAGACTTCCGTAAAATAAAAATTCGTTTTTTTTTTTCTGGGTCATCAAATTTCTTTATTTGGAAATGTTTTTGAGGATTAAGGGAGTGTTTTGGATAGCTTATGTTTATTTTTAACTGATTATTTTAGAGATTATTTTAAAGTTTTTGAGAAGCTAAGGTAGGAAATATTTGGAAACAGAAATCTAAAGTTGGAAAAAACTTGTGTGAGACGGTCTCACGGCTCGTATTTATGAGACAGATCTCTTATTTGGGTCATCCATGAAAAAGTATTACTTTTTATGCTAAGAGTATTACTTTTTATTGTGAATATGGGTAGGGTTGACCCGTCTCACAGATTAAGATCCGTGAGACGGTCTCACATGAGACCCACTCTCTAAAGTTAATACAAGTTAAATTTTTTGGAGAATAATTGCTTCCAAGCTTTATTTTTAGTTAAATGACAACCATATCTTTAAACTATATAAAATTGATCTATTTTAATTATCTAAAATTTGATATTCACATCATTAACGATATGTTTATATAACTATTATTACATTACAAATATTATATCAAAACTAATTTGTTTTTTATAACATGAATGCTTGAAAAAATATATAAGATCCATAAAAATGACAAAATTTATATATAATATGTATAAAAAAATTCTGGTAATAAAAAAGCGGAAGAATAAAAAAAATCTCAAAATTATTTCTAGCTTTTGTTTAGAAATCATAGAAGTTAAGCAGAAGTTGAAATTAACAAATAATCCAAAGCACTTCCAGTTAGCTAGAAGTCAAGAAGTGCTTTCTATAATTTTTAAATTGGAATACTGATGTGACAGTACACATTGATACCATATCAGAACTATTTCCGATGAAAAAAATTTGAATACAAAACTCATATGAGATCATTTTATGGATCAATTTCATAAAACGGATGTCACATGTAGACTTCGTCCATAGCAGTGTAAAAAATTAACAATTTTACATAAAATTTTTATTTTTTATTGGTGGGGTAGGAGATATACGTGTATTAATTAATTGTATCTATAACTATGTATATAAGTTTAAGAAATGTTTATACAAAACAATTTAAAATCTGAAATCAAAATTTTAAAAAAAATTGAACAATAGCCAAGGTATCTCTATTTATATACATCCAAACCAATCAGGCAGCAGTGGAGTACGCAGAATCTAAACGGAACACACACAACAAAAAACTACGGTCCCCTCCACCCGCAGTCTCTGCAACCCACGTTTCCTGGTGGTATATTCCGACGAATCGCCGGTGACCTCCGAATCATAGCCCAGTAAAAGATGATCAGACCAGAATGACGAATGACCGATGGTCTCATTCGCCATGTCACTTCAGTGCTCCGACTGCTTCTCCGACCTTCTCTGCTGCGAGGACTCAAATATCATATTCTCCGGCGGCGAAGATGACTCTCCGGAATACTCATCGGATATCCAACCTCGGTTTCCCGACGTCGAGGAATCAATCGCCGGACTTCTAGAAGACGAGAGAGATCTCACCGGAACGAACATCGATAATCATCAATCGATCGATGCATCTGTCAGAACTGAATCCGTTGCATGGATTCTCAAGGTATAATCCTCTTCTAGGTCGCGATTCATGATTATCGATATTTTTTAAGCACTTCCGGTTTTCAACACTACCATGCGCTCAGTTAGCCTTCGCTTTCAAGGTTTTGATTTGTCAAATGGTAACGTTGTTCATTGTCATCTGCGTGATTATCGTATCGGCATAAGGATTTAATGAACGAGTTAAGCTGAGTGCTGTGATGCTAACACTCACCGCGATGGAACAGTGATCAGCGGCGCAGAATAGAGCAGAAGGTTCAGTTTTTGGTATTCGGGAGGATTTGACGGGTTATTTTGTTGTGCAGGTGCACCGTTATAACGGTTTCCAGCCATTAACGGCGTTTCTCTCCGTCAACTACTTTGACCGTTTTCTCTACTCCCATCAGCTGCCGGTACGATTCCCGTCACCGTCAATTCTTAAGGGATTTTATAATCATTTTTCGTGATATTTTCTTAAGTATAGCTCAATTAGTCAAAATATGATGCATTAATTTTGTAATGATATATACCAAATATTAATTCTTTTTTAAAAGATAATTCACATTTAACAAAATTGCAAATTAATGGTTGGATTAAGAAGTTATGTTGACAAGATGCAAAATTAACAAATTAATTATACCATAATTTTATTCGGCAACCCACGACTAATGAACATTTAATAATGTAATATTGTTTGGTTTGATATTGAAGACAATGTGTCACACTCGCGGAATACATATAATTAAAGGTGTTTCAATGGATTAATGGCGTAAGATGGAGACTTTTGTCCATTATGTCAGCTACATTTGCTATTAGTTAGACGCAAACTTTCCATTAATTAATTGAATTATTAAAAACCCTATTTCTGATACTTATCATAATGCTTAATTTGTTCAATGAAGTTGAATTTAGGACATGAATGAAAATTTTCATTTTTGGATTAATACGGATTTAAAAATTTGTGAAGCAAAACTTGTCGAAAATTAATTACTATAAAACTTAATTAAATCCCCTAAAAGTGTAAGTTATGGTGGTCTATTTGTCTTTATTAGTCTCTAATAATCTAGCAATGTGTTCCGATATGCATCATTATTGGTAACACCTTTGTTCTTTTGTTTGTTTTGTTACTGATAATTATGACTAATCTTTATTTTATTCTTTTTAATTTTCGTTTCTATTTATGATAAAACTAATGCATATTTTTTCAACACGGCTTGATTAAAATAATAACAGATATTGAATGGATGGCCATTGCAATTATTGTCCACTGCATGTTTGTCATTAGCAGCTAAAATGGAGGAACCTCTGGTTCCTTCTCTTTTGGATCTTCAGGTAATTATAATAATATTGTTGATCCCATGTATTAAATACGGGTCACGTGAAGATTCAATACAATTTAATTAATTCTCATTTCATAGGTCGAAGGTGCGAAGTTTATTTTTGAACCAAGAAATATTCAAAGGATGGAGCTCCTCGTGCTGAGGGTATTAGAATGGAGGCTTCGATCCATTTCTCCCTTTTGCTATCTCAGCTTTTTCGCCCTCAAAATTGACCCAACCGGAACTTATACCGGGTTCCTTGTATCAATGGCAAAAGAAATTATTATCTCTACTATACAAGGTACCAAATATATTAATTCAATTACTTTGCACAATTTTAAATATTATTGGGTTCTTTTAACTTATTTTTTAAAAAAAATAAAAATAAATCTTCAATAATATAAAATTTAAAATCTTGTATCGTCTCCAATATATTATTAAATGAATTATTTGTATTTTTTAGTAAAAATATATACGGTGAAATATAATCCACATATGACAGAGACCAGCTTTCTCGAGTTTAGACCATCTTGCATCGCTGCAGCAACAATGCTTTGTGCAGCAAATGATCTGCCGAAATTTTCCTCATTCACAGTTCAACACGCTCAGTCATGGTGTGACGGACTTCAAAAAGTACGAAAATATATTATTTACGATAAAAAATACGATCAACTTTATCATAAAGAATAATATTATTTTAATTTGCAGGAAAAAATCACGAGTTGCTACCAATTGATGAGACAAATAATGTCCAATAAGACGAATAAGCAACCAAAGGTACTCCCCCAACTCCGAGTCATGCCTCGGGTGAGTAACTTCTCTAGCGACTCGTCATCTTCCACATCTTCCTCCTCCTCGGCTCACAAAAGGAGAAAATTAAATAATTCATCATGGGTGGATGATGATCACAAAGGGAGCTCTGATTAAGGAGCGCGGGAGGGGTCTAAAATTAAAAAGAAAACCAACGACTAAATAAAATGGTGGTCCAAGGTTGTCTAAAAAAAATCCTCAATATTTTTTTATCAGAGGGTGGAGAAATGAAATTGACTAGAGGTGGTGTAGATTAATAGTGGCTATATAGTGTGTATGTACAAGAATCTGGACATTTTTGGGAGATTTTTATTTTAAAAAAAACCCTTTATTGGTGGGCATTTGCCATCAATGGATGGGATCGCAGATTCCCAAGGGAAGGGGATTTGGTACATAGTTATTATTATTCTGGTGTGAGAAATTAAAGCGAGAAGAGGAATGAATTGTTTAATGTGTGTAGTGGAATCGTGGAGTGAATGGAGTGGGGAAGTGACTGGAAAATTCAAAGGTGGTGTTGATTATTGTCATTGAATTAAGAGCTTCATGGGTGGGGACCAAAATGGGGCAGTGAAAATCAAAGAGGGCCTGTCAAAAATATAAAGATTGGACTTTGAAATTTGAGCTGTGGATGAAATACAAGTCAAACTTCTTCCTTCAATCAATGAGATCAGTGATGATACATGCAGCATATATATCGGATTCGAGTTTATATTAAATTTATGTGCACAAACCTACCATTACTGTACTAAAATCTGCAGCAAATACCCCAAGTGAAGAGAAAAGAAGATAAGATCAGATCATGGGATGACAGAGAGAACATAGATATCTTTTTTTTTTAATTTAATTTTCGAGTGGTGTAAGTTCACGCAAGGAGTGTGTTCTACACGTGTGGATTTGTGCTTTTTTGGCGGGAATTTCCCCTTTATTTCTTGTCCTGACCGTATATACTGGACTTCAATTTTTTTTTCTCTGGGTGATCATCGCAGGCACGTGTGACGGATACACGTGCATGGCATTCTTTTTATTAATTTTATGGCTTAAAGTTTGGCCTAACTATACAAAGGGTCTTTGGGGCCTTTTCTTAAAATTTTGTTTATGGGTGTTGAATTAATTTTTTATGCAATAAAAATCAGACTTTGTATGAATGAATATATATATATATATATAATAATTTCATATTTACCATGTACACAGATTTTTTATTTACTTTAATATCCCCCCCCCCCCTCCCCGACCGTCGTCCTAGTTATCAGGGACCTGGTTTGCATGTGATTGACAATGAAGATTTTGTAGCTTTGCCATTTGTTTTATTTCTATGTATGAAAAAAAAGTTTAAAGACGAAAGAGGTGGAAATCTTACCAAGGAGCAGCGATGGCTTCATTGCATGTGAATGGACAGGGTGGGTTGGTCCCTCTACTAATAAATCAATTAAAAGACCGACTCTATGATAAATGGATTGGCCCATTTGTGACCCGACCCAGTTCATGTCATCTCCCTGTTATTTTCAGACATCTGCGTATACCCTTTTTAGTTTTTTAAATATATATTTATATCTTTCAAAACGAAATAAATTACTAAGGGAAAAGCTTTCGATATTCTCCCCGTATCTTCAAGAGGAGATTGGTGGGGACAAACTGGCACGATCAAGAAAAAATTTTAATTTTAATTTTAATTTTAATTTTCTAACGTTCTAAGCCTCCATAATTAGTACAGTCTGGTTTGTCAATACACTAAAACCTCTGAACCATGGGTCCAGTTTATGTTGGTCACTTGTATTCTCGCTTGCAATTGCAGTGTGTAGTTCCAAAGTCCAAAGAGCAATATTTGTGTTATTTGAAATTTATCACAATTAATGTTAGTATACGTGTTTAGATTAAACGACAGTGGACTACTGGATTTAAAACTTACCTAAATTTAATTTATCAAACAAATCATATAAGTTTGGAACCATGAATTTAAAATTCGCGATTTCAAGTTCCTCAATCTAAGTAAACTTCAAAAATGACTGCATTACACTATATTAAATATTCATGTGGTATATAAAATTAGATGCATAAATATCCGTGGATTCTAATTGGCAACGATTTGAACACATAAAAAAAATAGAGTTATAAACATCAGTGTATTATAATTAGCTTGGCCCAATGGTCTCACTGAAATTATTCATGTATTGACTTAAGTTCGAGTCTTCCTCACCCCTAGATTAGGATATAAAAAAAAGTGTATTATAATTAGCTATAAGATTATATTCCCTAGAATAAAAAATGTATGTGCAGTAATAAACCACAAATTATGATTAGTAAAATTGAAATACACCTAGGAGAAAAGCCAAGAATCCCCAACATATAATGTTCTGACCTTGTGATTAGTTAAAGAGAATGTCACTTGCAAGACGATTTCAAGTATCTATATATGAGACACATCTACTTAATTCATATATCTAATTAAAATTAATATTTTTGAAATAAAAAAATTATATTTTTAAATAAATCGGGTCGAGTTGAAAATATTTCTATTGAAATTGATTCATAAGAGTTTTTCGTCGTTTTTGTATTAGTTAAAACCAAATATAACATGGCTCGTGTCCTTATAACGTATTGTCTCTCTGTCAAGCGAAACATGTGATGCAATTTGAAACAGTACTTTCCCAATCCATGCTGTATTTTAAATCTATCCTTACAAAAACCAAGTGTACTCAGGACGAATTATTAAGGAATTTGTCATTCATTTGTCCCCAGTAATTTGTTATATTGTTTATCGATCAACAGCTGGGTAATTTAGTGGTCCGAATTGTTTTTTAAAAAAAATAAATCAAAAAGTTCAAATAAATAAATTATCTAATCCTTGAAACACACTCGATCTACCACCATGGGAAATTTCGAAAATTGAAAAAAAAAATAAAAAAATCTAAAGGGGACCATTTAATTGATAATAATTCAGAATTACAAGTTGGGGAGATTTTGGTAATCGGGCTGATATAGACAAGTCCTTTTGAGATTGTACAAGATTTTACTGTGACAGCCCTTATGTTTTTGCCAATCTATAAATCAAGACATAATCTCCATCAGTTAGAAATCCTTCTCAGTTCCATTTTCGATTAAGAAGATTAAATTACAACTGTATGATGCATTACATTCCTCTTAGTTGTTCAACATCGATTGGATAAAATATCTTAAAGTTGTATATATGACATTTGACAATCCTCTCCTCTTGAGCTAGCTTTTGAGTTTGAGTTAGGTCCAAATTCCAATTTTAACATGGTATCAGAGCTCAAGTTCCACCGTTATGTGTTGGATTACCCGTTCTGCCCATAGTTGGATCATTTGTAAACTTCACGCTCCAGATGTTCATTCTTGTGCGTGAGGAGGTGTGTTAGTTGTCCCACATCGGTTGGATAAAATACATGAGAGTTGTATATATGAGCTTAGACAATCTTTCCCTCTTGAGATAATTTTTGGGATTGAGTCAGATTCAAATTTCGATTTTAACATTACTATTGTCAAGTTATAATAATTCAGTAAAAGTATTGAATTATTGCAAGTCGTATTTCCTTAAAAAGGACATCTACATTTTTGGTTAACTTGACCAATTAGTTACACGTGGATTGAAGTATTCATATTCAAGAACGTTTTTGAAGTAAAGATTTGAATTTGAAAATTTATGACAAATGATTTAAAATTTTTGTATATCAAATGAACCCAAACGAACTAAGATTTCAAATCCATCGATCTAAAAGCAATCTTATTTAATTTTTGTTCGAACCATTGCTCACCATATTGCTCAAAAGAGTATCATATGCCGTCCACAAAATGAGCCACAATCCTCCTTAAATCTCAAATTTTTTCTTTTAATGTTAGCTTTTATTTTACATTATATCGAAGAATTCACTTCTAAATGACGTTCTTAATCTCTATAATTTTTTTCGATTTGTGTTGTTTAGCTTGAAAACCTTTACTAAATGAACGACAAAAAAATTTATTACGACAACAGTTAAAAAGACAAAAATATTTAGATTATTGTATTTATTCAAATGAACACATGTTTATGTTTGAAATGTATTATTTATAAATAAATAAATTATAGGAGAAGGCCGTAATTATATAAAATAGCCGCCACCATGACTCGGATTATACCAAATTGAAGCTTTAAATGTTAATTAAAACGCAAAGGGATAGACACTTAAGGCTATCTTGATTAATGACAATCCATTATTAGAACATTGTAATTATCTTGACAAAGACAAAACTGAAAGAGAAATAAAGTGACCACTTTTTTTTTAAAAAAAGGAAAAAATTGGTGAAAATTTTGAATAAAGACTTTCCTTCATTTACTGCATTGTCTAGATTATTAAAAACGGATCTATCTACACAAATTAAAAGTGGGCACGCACAATCAATCATTCACTTTCAAGACAAAAACTTATGTGAGACGACATATCGTATTTTGTGAGACGGATTTCTTATTTGGGTCATCTATGAAAAAGTATTACTTTTAATACTAAGAGTATTACTTTTTATTGTGAATATCGATAAAGTTAACCCGTATCACAGATAAAGATTCGTAAGACCGTCTCATAATATACATATTCCACTCTCAAATATTAATCTTTAAATTCCATATATACTTCAATAAAAATTTAATTTTTTTCCAAAAATAATTCGGAGCGAGAAATATTATAATCTTCCTACGAAATAATATACTTTTACCAACAAAAAAAAAAAGAATTTCTTTTATATAAAAAGAAGAGTATAAAAAATTAAGCCTAATTTCGTAACCTTTTAAAAGAAATCATACTAATTTTTGTGTATATTATTACTACATCCTTCCCAATTATACATTATATTTTCCGATTTTCTAATTTGTTAGCAATCGATCAACGTGTGAAATTGTTGTCCTCTACTATTTCCAATAAACAAGAAATACGAATTTCAAAGCACACAAAAGATTCTACAACATGAAAAGCCCAAAAAAAAAAAAAGTAGCATGGACTGTAAGATGGCGACAAAGATTTCGTACATCGATCCCACACTCGTGAATTTTTATATAATAATATATACAAAATGCCTTGTTGAAACAAAATCCAAAGTAATTCCCCCTAGAAGCCAAAAATACTTTAAAATTTTTTTGACTCGCCGAATAAAAAGCTAAAGGTTTGGAGGGGCATACGGGGAGCGTTCTTTGCTCAAGTCACTCTCCTCTTTTACCACAATCACAACTTTACTAGACCCTATCGTGTGAAGGCCATCCTAAAATTCAACTTTTGATCTTAATTATTCTTTGTGTTGAGCACAGCGTGGGGTTGCCTCATCGTTTAGTTGTCCGGTTTTCGGAATAATATAATTAGAAGGTCTTGAAGGTTGATCTGACTTTGCGATATCTGATAGCATAAGTGTTACGATTATTTCCCCATGTTTTGGTGTTTACTGATGAACTCGGGATGTTTATACAAGAAGAGCACGTGAATATTTTGTAATAAATTTAAGTGGCGGATTATACACAAAACTATTAAATATGTATAGGTTGTATGAGAAGAATAAAATAAAAAAGGAGAAATTTTTTTTTTAATTATGTTTCTAACAAAAGAATAATTTCATTGGATTCCAAATGGGAAGCATCTAAAGTAGCTGAAAAACGACAGTGGCATGCAAGGGCAAGAGGGATTGTTCTGGTTATATATATATATATATATATGGAGGGGAGCGTCTCATGTTATATATTCTTTATTGCTTTTGTGCATATGATGCTTCCTGAACTGGACCTCCATTTATTTTCCAATAAGTAGAGACAAAAGGGTCATCCCTATAATCATCAACATCTCATTTCTTTCTCTTCAACTAAAAAAAAAAAATAAATTTCATATATATATATATATATCACAATGTTGATATGTTTTCTATCAAATGTGTCTGCATCCACAGTTGAAGTGTCAATCACCTATTGAACATGATGAAACATATCAAAACTGTGCATCCACTAAGTGAGTAACGCATCAACAATGGACACGGAAGTGAATACGATTGGTGGGCATCATATCAAAATTATATATTTACATATATATTCGCGATGAAGAAACTTTTGGGGTTTATTTTTAAGTCCGAAAATTGGAATCTTGTTAGTTTTTTTTTTCCCGATCGTAAGTGGGTATAGGGTTAATTAGTAGATTGAGAAAAGTAGCTTAATAATTTTAAATGGAAATGGTGTTTGTCTTTTGACACCAAGATTTGATATCAGCCTAATTTTCACCAACTTTATCCGCAAAGAAAATGTATAAAGTAAGAGTTGATCAAACCAATAACAACGCGACTCCTTTTGTTCTGATCGAATTCTTCAATTTGTATAAGTAAAGTTTAACTCGACGACAATCAATCAAAGTGATCAAATAGTAGTAGTGACCGTGAATTAATTAGTGATTTCACATCAAATTTGCTAATGTTTTTTCTAGTTAAAAAAGATGAAATTGGTGGAAGAAAATTTGCGCTATTCAAACACATGACCACAACAAGCTTGTAGTTTTGGGTTTCTTGGGACCATAAAATTTGAATACTTATTTTATTTGTATCTAATTGGAAAGTAACTGGAATAGTGCACAAAAGAGTTTACTTTAATAATCTCTTGTATTTGCATATATTTGAATTGGTCATACAACTTTTCTTGTCAAAATCATTTTTTTTTTTGCCTTCTTGGTAATGCCAAAAGGCATTATATTTCAACGAATTGCAGGACCATGTAAACTCATTTAGCAGCTAAACCAGACTAACTTTTTTCTTTTAATCAATCGATGGTTTGACATTTGAATATTTAAGCACGTTGAGATCATTGATGGGTCGAAAATTTTGACGACGAGAGATATCTTATGGCAAAAACTTTCACGTGATACTGAAATTAGAAGCCAGATTTTTATTTGATTTCTTGTCATCCTATTCTTTTTCTCTTTTTAAGTTGGATAGGAGTAATTGATCGTTTCAAACATGGTATTTTGGTCAGTTTCTGCACAAATCTCGAGCCTCGCCGACAAAAAAAGTTGAGGCCCGAGATTCAATTGGTCTGGCCCAATCAGGTTATATTTTGATGGGCTAAATGGATTTTGATTTGGATTGGCCCGTCTACTAAGCGTACATAGGCCGATTGATTTAGTTTTTGGGTACGAATTTTGGCAGATGGGCCTATTTTATTTGATACTTCCATATTAATCAAATTCTGAGTCCAAGTCAGTGCGGTCCAACATACAATTGGCCCATGAGGAAGGCCGTATACAAATTATAAGGGGGTGTATTTTGTTGGAGAGATGAGATAAACGGGATGGATTACATGGTAGTGTAATTAGCTATTTTTAAGTCAAATTATTACCAAAATAAAAATATCGAGAAAAAAAAAAAACACTATTTTCTCTCGGGTGTTGAGTAAGAAACCTAATCATTGATCCGACATATAAAATTAGGGTTCGGGTATTACCCTGATCAGGTCGGGTTGGGTGTACCCGATGCCCACCCCTAACCCTCAATATAAATTAGATAATCATTAGTTCAAATATTTGGAATTTATGTTAGATTCATATTAAAATAATAATAATAATAACAATTTATGTCATTCTACTTGCATGGTAGGTGGAATTCAACCATGAGTATGTTCGTTGGCTCATTTCTTCAAAAAAAATCCATATTTTTCATTTAAACCTAACATCATAAAAAAATCCGCCAAGGATTTATCTTATTTGGTTTTGGGGCAATCTATGTTAGAATAATTTACAATTTCTCGAAAATTTGGATAGTTAAAGTTGTGTTTAGATTGATGTATTTCAAATATATTCAAATGCATTTTTATATTTTTAGATAAGCAAGACCATAAATTTCAAATCTAGCTCTTACATGTTTTATATTGTTTCAAGTTAATTATGATAAATTTTAAGTTCACCCAATAATGGGGACACTTGAATTAAATTTTACTTAGTGTAATTAATGTGTAAATAAGTAGGATATAAATTTAATATTTTATCAATTGTTTCATTATTGACAATAAAAATATAATCGAAATCCATTGATTTCAAATTCATCCGTCAAATTTTAAAATGGAGCGATCACGACTGTGATGGGTCCTCGCGTTTGACTCCCATTAAATTTTTTTTTTCAACTTTATATTTAATTTTAGAGTAATGCTACATGTACAACCAAATTCATACAACAATTCTTACAACACAAAAAATTCAATACAAAAATTTCATTTATCAAAATCTCACGATTTTCAATACAAAATCTCACGAAATAATAACAAAATCTCACAATATAATAGCAAAATATCACGATATTTTGTTGTATATATCGTTGTACGATATTTTGGTTGTACCTATAGCATTATTCTTAATTTTAACTTAAAAAATGTCCAAGGATTTATTTGAATCAATCCCATATGTTGAAGAGTAGATCTCTTGTGAGACGGTCTCACGAATCTTTATCTGTGAAACGGGTCAACCCTACTGATATTCACAATAAAAAGTAATACTCTTAGCATAAAAAGTAATACTTTTCATGGATGATCCAAATAAGATATCTGTCTCACAAAATACGACTCGTGAGAGCGTCGCACATAAGTTTTAGCTTATACCGAAACTTCTTTCGCCTCTCGTTAATATAAATCTTGGATCCGCCCAATGATTGTAGCATACGACGCAGAGTGTCTGATCCATGTAGAAGTAAACTATTAGCTAGTTTTTGATTGAGACTCTAAGAAACATACATCTTTGAATAATGGACATGAAGCACTCTGTTCAAGTATATTATCATCGTTGACTTTTGGAAAAAAAATCCCAATCCTTTTTGCAGCTTTCAGATTGATGGCAAAATTCTTGAATTTGACTGGCATTCGTTATCTGATACAGTGGTATTCACTTGTCTTACCATTTTTCTGGAGTTCATGCATTGGAAAAGCAGCAAATACTTGATCTTGTAATGGATAATAAACTAATATCGTGTGTGCAATTCTTATAAGTTGTAAGATTGTGCAAGTAATTATTGAGATAATGATTATTGATAAGCAATATTTCTTCTCTATTAGAAGAATATCATTGATCGAAACAATGTGTTATATTTGTTAAATTTTAATTTATGTTCTTATCGATAAGTTATTGCATGTTATATTCATGAGAAGGATTATTAATTAATTATCTTCAGATGATATAAAAATATATATAACTATTCGCTGCTAGAGTTTCGTTATCTTGGGCCTAAAACGATATCGATCAGGATTCATAAATGATATTGAAAGCGATTTATTTTTTGTCAAATATCTTTATTTATAACCAAATTACCTTCAATTATTCAAGAACTTGAGGTAAAATGTGATGAAATTATTTACTGAAACTTCACCCGGGATTTCTGCATTAGTCAAGAAAATAGTCTATTTTTTGCTACCATATTCTATTAACTTATACATAGACATTACTACACAAACAATATTTTGTAGTTGATGGCGTGCAGAAACTTTCTGATCATCACCGTATTCCATTACTGATCATCAGCTCGTAGACTCCGAAATGCTTTGCAAAGATGGCCGCCACGATTTGGACCGTCCGGTGGTGGAATTTGTCGGTCCCCTCCTCTGGCGGTACTGCCTGTCCGATCTTTTGCCTTGAATCTGATTTTATATTATGGCTTTCATTAGTTTCTTTCAAAGACAACAATATGGATTTGAGTTGTTTATTTCAGAACAATAGCTTGGAATTTAAATATTTGAATTCAAGGGACGTTATATAATATTTAGTCATACATATAGTTCAAAGTGTGTGTGCTGCTGCTGCTCGCATTGTTGGTTTGTAGGCCACAAATGCTGACACGACAATTCTAGTACAGGGAATGAGTAGTAAGTATATTGCGAACTTTTGTAATTTTTTGCCTCAAAAAAATAGATTTTGCGGTTTCATAAACCAAAATTAATTAAGAACCAAGATAACAAAGGATTACCTGATGATCATTCTTCTCCAGTCCCGAGTTTTCTGCCAGAATTTCAGAACCGGTGCTCTCTATCAGCATGTTTTCACCCGAATCCAACTGGTTTCTCTTCATCTTTGCATGCTTCTTTGCTCTAAGCACTTTCATAACCTCTGCAACAAATCACCAAGTAAAATGAATCCCATCTCAAAAATTGTTGTCCGAATCTCACCTTTGTCAAAATATAGCTTAAACTAGCTATTCTTCGAAAACTGACCTTGAGTAGTGACAAGGCGATAAGCCCGGCCAAGAACCAGAGTATCACTCGGCCGGAGAAGCTTCACTCGAGTGAACCTCACGGTCCTGAAGTCGTCACCGGTATTCTCGTCGCCGGAGGCCGGCAATGGAATTATGAGAGATACATAATGTCCCGGATTCATTTTCATCACCTCATTTGCGGTGATCGACCAATACATCCTCTCAAGTTTTCCATTGGGATGCTGTATCACTAGTGCTGCTGCATCAACTGCTTGGCAATTTCCCATCTTTAATTTTCTTCTTCTCTTTTTTCCTCTGATAATTGAATTATTTAGTCCTTAAATGAGAGATTCAACGATGTTTGTGAAGAAGATGGAGATAGATAAGGGGAGAGTTACAAGAAAGAAAGGAGACAAGTTAGCCAATGGTCCCTTTCTATAGGAGTGCCCACAACCATGCAGTAAAATATAGTGGGTAAAATTGTATAAATAAATAATAATAATAATTCCTCATTTTAAATATGCCTGATAACGACATTATTTGGCTAATAATTTTGTAGTGGTTTATATATATAGTTTAATGTATTTATACATGGAACATTCAAAAATTATAATTTTCAAATTATTCTAGAAAATATTAATTATTATGAGTATTACAAAAGTACACACATTTTTCTTTTCCCTCCTTGATAGCATAATCTTTCTTTAATAAAGTTTTTTTGGTACTATAAAATAATAATAACGGAAGTTAAGGCGAAATTACAATTTTGATTTTATAACTTAAATATTTTCTATTGTCAGCCTTGTGACGACTTTTCAAGTTATAGTTTTATTCCGTTAAATTGATGATTATTCTTAACATCATGCTTTTTTCACCGGTGACCTATGGGATATGTGGCATTAGACATGCAAGCAATGTCCGGTGTCAGGTCAACGATTTTAGATGTCACATTATCAAATTTCGGTATAACGTATGCGCTATAGTAAAAATAAAATTAAAAACAAAAATAAATATCTACTTACAAGATTAAAATTATAACTTGAAAATTTGCATGACTAAAATATAGAAAACGGTCGAATTTAGATGTAAAGTAGCGTGGCTTTGACCCATTAAAACATGTCTCATTCAAGAAATTAGTGTCCCTCTTCTATACAACAATTTAAAATGGAATTGCAGTTATATACTTTATTATTAGTTGACATTATTTATATCTTATTGAAGTTTTCTTGTATATCATTTTTAGAAAATTAGGGATTAATTCCTTTAAACATTAGGGATTAATTCCTTCAAACATCAAATATAATACAATTTTTACTGCAGAGTCAATGCTAGATGAATCCTTTTTTCACTTTTCCTTTTTAGAAAATTAGGGATTAATTCCTTTAAACATCAAATATAATACAATTTTATTTTTTTGAGTAATATATAATACAACTCTTTGATACAACAAATATGAACTATTATGATTTTCTCGATCAATGATCCAATACAATACACAATACGGTTTTGTCCGTATTGTGTATCTTAGAGTTGTTGGATCATGTAAACCGGTCCACTTGATCCGGCACAAGACCAAGTTCAAAATCGATTTTTTCTGAATTTTCTATAAACACGTGGCAATCTCTTATTTGAGTTTTTTTAGTAAATTGTGTCTTTTTTTTAAATATCAAAATTGTTGGGTTGTCGGTTCGGATGTTTCGAGTATCGTATAATGTTTACAAGACATCATCAAATATTTGATGTTAAGATTAACAATATATGTAAAAATCATTCGAATTTTTTTTAAGCCGGCATTTTGTTGCTGAAATTCTGGTGGCAGTGCCACGTGGCTTGCCGTCAAAAAGCGGTTGTGTGTTACGTTGTGCTCTGAAGAGACGGCAATGAATTAGGTGGAAAATACAACATAAATAATTAATTTGTATAATCTATTTTAAAATTCAAACTCGTGTTGCGATCCGTATTTTTCTTACCCGCACGGACGACCCGACCCGAATCACCAACAGACCCTGCTCCATGATAAAGAGTAACTTATAAACTCAAAATGTTACACCGTCCAATAAACAATTCTTTTGAGATGGTACTACTCTTGAGTATATAACTTAAAATAAACTAACACCTTTGTGGATGATTTCGACTCAGGAAAAGTTTTGCAGGAGGGAATGCCAAATATCCGAGCTCATATCATGGTAACCCTTGAGTTCATGCGAATATCAGGATAAATGAAAATGAAGTATCCTAAACATAAAACACATTGACAAATCTTTTATGATAAGAATATAATATCGGATATATCAGAATATATTTAAAATTCAAAATTTATCAAAGATAAAACCAGTCAATACAAATTTCCAAGCCAATCCCGTATTTCAATAAACTTGTTTTACTAGATTTCTTTTCACACAAGTTATATCTTTCTTCTTTACTCTATAAATATCAAGTATTTTTTAACACTGATCCATAATTTTATACATTCACTATTTATTGTCACTCAACATTACTTTTATCGTACATTTAAGTTTCGTTTCGTTATTGATTTGAACATCGAAAGGGCTCCACTATCAGTTCAAAAAATCGACCTAGGCGCGATCACCAGGAGCTAGGAGCTAGGCGTCGGTGGACTGCTTGAAAAAATCTAGTCGGCCAGACTAGGCGACAATGCCTCCTAGGTGGTCCTAGGTGATTAGGACTTTTAAGTTTTTTTTAATTGGTCTTTTAACTTAAATTAAAAGTCTAACTAAACAATGAGATGTAATTTTTTTTAAATAACAAATGTTACGTTCAATAAAAAGAAAATACAATTTGTTGGCTTGTCCTAATATATGAAATTTCGCGAGAATGATTTTTCATTCATTTAAATAATGATTTATTATCCTAAAATAAAAGACTTCATCTTATTCTTGTATTAGTCATGTTCTTTCAACATATATCAAACAAGATTTAATATCTAAAATAAAATAAACACAAATTTAAAGACATTAACATATAATGTTAATAGATATTATAAAATTAATTTTAAAAAAGCACCTAGGCGCTTGTTAGTCATCCACATATCATTTTTTAGAACACTGGCTACATCGAAAATATCTCATGTGCTCTCTAATTATTGTTCGTCTGTGCATATCCGCACCAAATTTTTGTCCAACCCGAACTGATCGTTAGAGAATTATTTTGACCGATCAGACCTTATGTATACATTTTTTTACATCAAATTTATTCTTATTATACTGTTTTATACCGAAAAAATCTTACATTTTAAAATTTTTATAAATTTATTGTTCTAAAATATTATATATTTTAAAATATTTGTATATTTTTTCGGTATTTCAGTAAATACCGAAATTTTCAAATTGCATACCGTTACTGTATCGAAATATTCGGTATTGTTACTGTACCGTAACGAAATCTTCGGTATACCGAAAATTCGATATTTTTTCGGTACAGTGATCTCGGTATACCGAAAATTCGGTATTTTTTCCCACCCTTAGATAAGATAATTACAAATTGTTTGACCAACAATCGATTCATACATCAAACATGACCATATAATAAGCAATTGCATGGCATAAACTTCTTTTATCTATCTTTTTATATTTATTACTCGTGTTACATATTCATATCATTTAATCAGCTTATCTCATAAACTAAATAAGTATGTGCTATTTACAGTTCCATATTTCTTGATTTGGCTAAAATAAGATATTAGAACTAAAAAAGTAAATATTGGGTTTTAGGTAGAGAAATAATTCGTTAGTTTTCGTCTACATTAGACTTTTTGATCGAAATCTTGGACTTAAAACCAGTGGAAACCCTAGCTAGTTCTAACTATGAAGAAATTCTTGATTTTTTTATACGAGTTAATTAAATGTCAGTCAAATCAATTTTGTAAAGCCATGTGACATATTGGGGGATATTAGCTCCAAAACATTAAATGATGGAAATGGACTATAAATTATAAAATTATTATTATTATTTATATATTATATGTTGAAAATTAAGAATCTTGATGGAAATGGACTATAAATTATAAAATTATTATTATTATTTATATATTATATGTTAAAAATTAAGAATCTTGAGGGAAAATTCTAATTCTAACAGAAAGTAGAAGAAGATGGACACATAATTTAAATAAACAATAAATGATTTTTATTTTTTTAACCTTATGTGGAGACCCAATTATTATTATTATATTAAATGCTGAGAGGCTCAGTTTTCTACTGTTGGGACAGCTTTAAATTGGGATATAATTACAAATTCTATTTTTGCTCTATGGATCTGTACATTGTCGGGGACCAGACTTTACTACAAGTTGAATATTTGTTTTATTGCTGAGAAAAAAAAAACATTCTAATCTATTGGCCCTGTCTGTGAANAATCAATAAATATTAATTTTACATCAATCTTGTAAGAAGTTTTCATGGGTCAATTTTGTGAGACAGGTCATCTACTTGGGTTACTGATGAAAAAATATTATTTTTTTATATCAAAGTGTTGTTTTCTATTGTATATATGAACATGATTGATCAGTATCATAAATAAAGATTCGTGAGATCGTATAAAAAAACTACTATTAATTGTAAGTTACTACTGCATTCAATGTTTAAACGTTTTATTAAAGTGGCGGCTTTCTTCACATTTATTCTTTCTCAACAATTGCCAACATATATATGCATTATTCGAATAAGATTATAATTAAGACAACTAGAAAACGACTATGTTTGTGTCATAATATATTTTTTTTTAAAAAAAATTGAAAATCATTTGTGGATCGAGTTAGCCAATTAGGGATAATTATCCTTAGTAGAGATGACAATGAGTCGAATTTGGATATGATTTTATATCCTCAGTCTCAATTCACATTTATTATATACATTCATATCCCCATCGGATATTCAATTTCATCATCATCCTCATACTCATCGGAAGATTAGATATATATATCCTACCCAAATATATTAATATAATCTAAAATTATATTTTCTCAAATTTGAATTATTTCGAGCAAACTATCAATATTTACTAGTTTTTTTAATAAAAATAAGGAATATATATATATATATATAAATTAGTAAATTAAAAATTATAGAAAAATCATGAAATATTAGAAATAATTTATTCTAACATCATTATCCAATAAAAATATCATCAAATTTATACTAATAATTTTCTTCATTCCATCCGACTGACATAATTCAACAAAAAAAAAAATAGAATTAACAACATAGCCGAAAAATCACACACACACATATATATTAATTTGATCGGGTATTCATGTCAGGTATGAGTAGGATTTTTTAAGACCCGTCTTCATCTACATACCCGAAAATCCTCATACCCAATTTTGATGTCAGTGATGATATCGATCCCAACCCTCAAAAAATATCTTTTGTCATATTAACTTATTCATTTATTTAATCGGGTAAAAAATCTCATATATATCTTTCTTCATTCGGGTCGAATATTAGATTTTCCGTTAGGTTAGAAGAAAACTATCACCTCTAATCTTTAGTCAACTGAAAATATTTAAATTTTATGCGTAATCATTTTAATATATGCTATTAGTATAATTCACCCGTTTGTTGGAAAAAATCCCCAATCGTGCGTACAAGTCATGCTTGTAATTTTAAAAGTATATGGCTTCATACTAAGTAATTGTTTTGCTAACCACTGTTGTTGATATTGTTTCAACTAAAAAGAACCCTTTCTTAGAAATTTAATAATGGATGAGTTTCAAATCATAACTAATTTTTAAGTATTTTCATATGGATATGTCTCTTATAAGACAGTTTCACAGATCTTTATTCGTGAGACAAGATCCGAAGACGAGTCAATTATGTCCATATTTACAATAAAAAGTAATACTTTTGGCATAAAAAATAATATTTTTCATGAACAACTCAAATAAAATATTGTTAGAAAATAAGATGGAAAATGATTACTCTACCCTTGAGACATTAATGATTAATAAATAACAAATCAAATAAATTATATAAGTACTCATGAGAAATAGAATCCAGCAGTAATTTTATCATGCTATCTTGAAATCAGATGAAGATAATTCTATTTTAATTGTGCAATTAATGACATGATTTTGGGTAAAATTCAGAATATAATAAAAGTCAAAGCAGCCACAGATTCCTCGTACACTAATAGGGGTTCATTCGATGTGGCGGTAAGGATATTGCCTTGAACTAGTCGATAGATGACAAGTGGCAATCCCAATTTCAACTCATGGTTTGGATTCAAACAAAAAAAAAACTATTGTCACATGTCAAAATTTGATTGAGTCAGGGCAATGCCCACAAAAGTAGCATCGAATATTCCAACTAATATGTCAGAAGTCATTTTTTAAATTATAAAAAATAAATAATATTTCCATATATTAACAACATTAAGAGTGTACATAGTTTATTATCTTATCTTTCAAATATTTTTTCAACGTCAGTCTTTTATTCACGTGAATGTTAATGTGACACTTTATACATATATTAATTATCAATATAATGTTAACATCACATCAGAAAAATGATAAAAATTATACATTCTCACGGAAACACTAGCGTTCCTGATTGAACATACTATAAAATTTCATGTTCAATTTCCAAAAATGACACATTTGTCACAATTAAATTTTTTATTCAATAATATATAGTTTTTTTAAGTAAAAAAGAATTGTGAAGATGAAAACAGTATAGAGTTGTAAACCGTAGGTAGTCGATTAGTAACAACACGTACAAAAAAAGGGTAAAAGTGAGAGACAAGTCGACCACCTTTTCAACACTTCACCCCACTCATAATTCCATAGTGGCCCTCCATTTTCTTTTACACTTTCCATCATCCGATGGGATTCAACAATTCCATGCAAATTATTTATTTTCGTCGAGGTACAATAATTGTTTTTTTATAAAAATATTTGAAATTTGACATTAGTATTACTGTATAAATTAAAATATTAAAATCACACTGTTATCATTGGTTATAGTTTTTATAAAACCAAAAGCTATTGATTTTACTTTTTTTTTTGGTAAATGTTTATCTAATATTAATTGAGAAAATAAATTTGATTTCTTTTTTAATCAATGTGAAATTTCACTCCGGTTAATCAATTTTAAATATTTTAGATCAGATGTATTTGTTAGGTCGGACATTGTTTGCTAAACGAACCGGTCACGGAACGACACGTGTACGAGACTGTCTGCTAAATGATGCAGATGATTTTACGCAAATTTGCATGTCTGCTTGAATATATGGAGACACTAAAGTGTGAAAATTAGGATAAATTAACAAAAAGTGGTGGGCATAGTGTCCTCTCGTGTAACATATATAGTTGTTTGGTTTGTAATTTACTTTATTCGATTTATCAAAAGTTAAAGTTGTTACTAATTATGTAACTCAAATTTTTTTAAATTGCATAGTAATCCAAACAGTATGGTTTGATCGTTCTACCCAATAGAAATAATTATTGTACATCAACAATATCTTTCTCAATAATTGCACATGTTGCAATCAATAACATCGAACACATGTCATTGACTTTGATTTCAATTGTAAAATCGAACGATTGTTCCTTCAACAAAATCTATAGATGATAGTAATGATATAACATAAATTTTTTAAACTACATAACAGTCCAAATGACATAGTTCAATCGTTCTACTCAAAATACCTCGACGATTTCTGTTTTTATCATTTCCCATTGTGTGGTTTCGGACCCCATTGTCCATGTGAGATTTGTATTTTGGGGAAGTTAGTGAAAAATCCCCAATCAAAATATTTCTTTGGGTTCACTCATTACCCACAAAATTGTGGTACTATGTCGTACAAAATGTGGTACACTTCATGTGAAAATGTGGTATTAAAAAAGTACCTAAGAACTGAACACAAAAAAAATCGACGGCTGCGAACTGAAAGTCAATTTCCCAATTTCCCTTTGTATTTTTGTACCACAAAACTGCTACTGACACGTGAATTACTTTATTTCATGGATTAATAATGAAACTACATTTTGTTTTATATTGGTAAAACATCTTAGAAGTGGGAAAATATTCATATTTTTTCCTAGGCTGGTCGGTGCGATAAAAGAAGCCAATGTTATACGGGCCGATTACCTGTATGAATGTGATCAAGAAAAAATAATTTATTATTAAAATATTTGAGGTAAATGTAAAGTAATAAAGGATAAATAATAATATGTTTAGCTTAACTGATTAAATTTTATATATATAATAAATTACAATTTTATCCTTTTAAAAATTAAGAATGTTAATAAAAATCAGACATTAAGGGTGATAATGTAATTTTAGATATAATGATTTGATTAATGTATGATAAATAATTAATGTGTAAATAAATTAAAATTACAACTAAATGATTGAACCATATGTAATATTTTCTTTAGAATCAATATAGTCTTTGATTTAATTATATAACTAAATGTGAACAATGTATGGGTCATTAGGTTCGTCGGATTGGCCGTTCTACCCTGTTAAACAGATGAGTTGAGTTGACAATTTGCTAATACAATCAAATGGGGGATTGGGCCGTCCCGCTCCACCAAATGATGCGCTGTGTCGGGCTGCGGGCCAACCCCCAAATATATTATAAATTGGAGGGTTTGCAGTACGTTTCGTCCCATTTATTTGTTGGTATGGTGTAGGTCAACCCATCTAGTCGGTCCATTTTGTCTCGGTAAAGTCCATCTAGCGGTCCAGAATCAAAAAAATAATAGGAGTATGGACAAAAAAAAAAATCCATTCAAAACCCCATGTTCGTTGGATAAATGCAGACGGGTATAGATAGATTTTCGAATCTGATTGAATTTAATAGGATTTGACTTATATCATGGATATCTTTATTGGGATAGATGTAGATGAACAATCGATTACTTTAGTTGGATTATTCATAACTGCTAACTCCTTTTTAAACATCATCGAATTAAACTTTTTCTTCGATTTTTTTAATAAAGACGCGTTTATCTCGCTTGCAAACATATGTGGATCAAGACTTCCAATTGAATAAGTACGAGTAAATGGATGAATTAATAAACGTTTGAATTTTTGTCTCTCTCTCAGAGACGAAATAGAATCAACTACTCAATCTAATATTATGGTGCTGTCAAGAGAAACCATGAACCAATAATCTTTATCTTGATCCTTACGAGGCACCCCAACATTCTCAACTTGTCCGACTTTTGCTGAATCCGATTTTCACCATTATTTTTCGATCAAACTTCCATCGAAGATAAGCAAATGAAAGGCTCAAGATCAAACCTTATTGCATGATATTTACATCTCTCAATTCCAATAAAATTAAATCGGACGTTGTTGGCATTTCATCTTTCATTTTCCAGGGTCTATAATTGCCTCAAAAGGTCCAGTATAAATTTGTATAGAAAAATAATAGATAATAGATAGATTGGAGTGCCATAGCCATTCCACGGAGCAAATATGAAGTTTACTGTTCTTTGTTCCTAGAAAACACTAATGCCATCTTTGATTTGTTAACAAAATAAAGCAAGTGTTGCTGCTGAACCAAAACACACACCAAGTCCTTGAAAAACCAACTAAGAAAAAAAAGCTTGACTTCATGGCTTTGTCAATTTCTCTCTACATCTACACAGATGGGAAGAATTTGTTGAGATTGCAAGGCAAGGAATAGAACTCTTCACTTCTTGTATCAGTTTTATATGAATGGAACCTATCCCACCAATGCATGCCTCTATCTTTCCTCGTCGTGCCGTCTTTCGGAGGCAACGTGACATCCAAAATCAGGGCCAAAACTCCAGCAACGAATGGTTCGGACGAGAAAGGAACGTTGATCATATCGTTGAACTGCCAATAGGAGCCAATAATCAAATTCTTGAATTCACGTGTTGTGCAGAAATTTAGATTACGTGCTCAATGCTTACCCATTTTGCTGAGGAATGGATTGGGCCATAGCCCTTTACAGACCTGTACTCGTTGAAATATTGCGGTATGGATAATCCCATGAAGATTGAGAATGCAAGAATGAACTTTGTTCTGAAGGCATTCATGTTGCAGAATTGTAGGAAACCGAGACCTCCTACCCCTGTGTTTTCAATTCTTGAATTTCAATGGGCTAATTCATGTGAGATATATTGAAAATTATAAATAAACTTCGAAGGATCATGCATACCAACATAGGCAAACAGAATGCAATACAACGCAGCAACGATTGGAGCCGGAATTGAAGCAAAGACAGCTCCGAATTTGCCTGAATTTCGCCAAAGTCAGTATTTAAACATCATAGAGAAGTTTCTTTCTAGTTTATTTGAAATGACAAGGAAAAAATTATCCGTTTACTTGCCTAGTACTGAAAAGAATATCATAAAAACAGCAGAAACTTGTACAACTCTTCGGCTTCCAACTCGTGTCAACCCGAGCAAACCGGCATTTTCACTGTCCAATATGAGAGTTCAGAGTTTACAAATGCAAGTTTATGCTAAACCAGGGGAGCAAAAGAAAGAATCCTACATAGAAACAGATGATCCGTTTCCAGTTCCAAAAATTCCAGAAAACAATATGCCGATACCCTGAAAACGGACAGTCCATTTTGTAATTTTGTAACCAAAATAACTCAAATAACCATAGAATTCATATTCTTTTGTGATTTTGGCCGTGTCTATGAATGCAAAGTAAATGACTATAATCCCAATTACCTGCCAGCCAACCCCTCGGCTGAGAACAGAATGCGGCATAGGAGTTGCACTGGCATACCTTGACACAGCAATGAAAGCACCAGTGGACTGCCAATTGTTAAAGCAAAATAAATGTTAATTACCACGAGAATCGCTACAACTTGGGGTGTAACTGAATCAAGTCCAAGTCGAGTTTCCAGAACTTCATGGGTTCGAGTTCTATTGAAACTGCCTATGAAAATAAAACCAACAGAAACATGCAATGATTCATCGAATTATTTGTTTATAGGATTCTTGACAAAATATAAGCACCTCAACAAGGGTAACAAATGAAGTCGCCATCATGGCGAATGCTTCTCCAGCATGGAAAGTAGGAGCTCCCCATTGAAATGGATAAGGAACTCTGATCCTGTAGAAAGTCAGAATTTATCAGTAGAAGTTACCAGCTCCAAGAATCTGAGAATATTATGAACTTTTCACCCATTTCTCATGGCTGTCATATTTTCTTCAATCGAGAACCACGGAACAAAAGGTGCAATTTTACCAGGTTATGGAAACCACACAACGAGCCTTACCAAGGAGCGCCACTTATGATTCCAGCACGGTCAGTTCTACAGCTTAATTGAGTTGTTGGTGCGGCATTTTTGTATGCTCCACCAATGGTCAGTAAATGAGCATAAATCCACACTAAAATGACCGAGAATAGCACAGCAAAACGAGTAAAGACGTGTTTTCCACCTTTCATCAGATGAGGTAAGCACTGCAACAGCCATTCAGCATATTATATTAATAGAAGTTCCGAACATGGAGAGGATGGTACATGACAATATGCAATGAAACTCACTTGCGAAAAGATCACTAGTAAGATAAGCTGAGGCAATCCAATCTCCACACATTTTGCTACCTGGAAATGTAGAAAAGCAGGGAACAGTTCAGGTTTAGGGAAGCATTAAGCGACGATATTCGGAAATCAGCTTAGCTTTGAAACACTCGATTTCATTTTCTAAAAGAACACTTTAATGCTTACCAGAGGAAAACCAAGCTCATAAAGCCCAAATCCACTGAGAGCTACCAGTGGAACTGTAGAAAGTGGACTCAAGAACCTGGATTTTGCACATGAAATGAAACTGATTTAGTAACTTCTACTCAAAATTCAAAAATATAATGCATTGCAAAGAGAATTTAGATACAACACCTAGTAACGTTTCTCCAAAGGCCACTGAAGCCGATAACTATCTGAAGAGTGGAAGCTACAATCATAGCCCCCTGAATTCCTCTCATAATCCTCTTGAATCTCTACACATAACACAAATTACTGGATCAAACTAACAAATCGGACTCTTTTACGAAGGCTAAAAACGATTGGAGGGCTCATTTATCACCTCTACAGGTTCCAAAATTTCACTATATCGACCAGCCAAGACAATTGACAAAGTTGCGGGGATATATGTATAAGAACCTCCGATCACAGCTGGCAGTCGAGTCCCGAGTAATATCTGAGCTAGCGTGTTCAATCCAGCAACAAATTGTAGTGTCTGAATCATTTGAGCCTTCTCTTCCTAACCACGGAACCAGTTTTTTAGTTAAAATCAAGAAATCGTCTTAGTTCTTGAAAACCATTCAAAATTGAGCCCTTTTCAGTAAATAAAATATTTGCCTTTCCTCCTCCCATTTGAGGAGCCAGAAAGGAGGGTATGAGAACCGTAGTACCAAGCATCACAATGTAGTGCTGGAAACCAAGCAGTATTGCCTCAGCTGCATTAAGCAACAATGCAATATTAAAAAAAGAATTTAGCTAACACGCTAGATTAGCTTATCCAAAAATTTGATCAAGTGCATAACCTTCAAAATGGGAACAAAAATTCCATGCTAAATTTAAGGTTTATAATCTTGACACCAGTTAAAGATAGATTGTGTTGCTTTCCATAAGCTCGAGAGCTAACAAGTTCAAGAACCTAGAGCATAATCCTTGTACTTTTTTGTGTATTTTGTTGAGATGCTATTGGTGGATTTTGAACTATCAACCACACATCAAAACACCCAAAAAAAAACAAAACAAAATATTTAAGAAAAGCACAACACAAGTCTGAACCCAAAAATCAAGAAGATGGTGCAATTCAAAACTTTAATTTTTACAAACAATAAAATTAAATTTGAAGCTTTACAAACACGATTGCATGGAGACAAAATGGATATAGGAAGAGGACTAACGCCATGGAGGTGGGCTTGTAATGCAGTAAGAAACACCGGGGAGCTGATCTTTGACTGGATGTGGTATCAACTCATCTTGTTTTGGTGGTGGTGCAGCTGCTCCGCCTCCTGCCATTATTTGCTGTACCTTTTTTCCAACTCACTGTAAAATAAATACATAAACTCTCACTCCATACATTTTCTTACCCAGATTTACACGTAAACAAATGAAAACACTAACTAAAAATCTCCAAAATCAAGAACCCCCACCAAGAATTTCCACTCTGCCAATGATCTGCAGTAGTCTTCAGATAGACAAAACTTTCAAGAACACATGCAAAGCTATTCTAGTCAATGATAAAAGCTTTGCCAAGGTTACTTAATGTGTTGCAGAACAAAATGCTATATTCATTTCAAGAAAACATAAAGCAAATGTGAATTATGGACCTAAATGCAAAGTAGAGTGAATAAAGAGAAAAAGCAAGATAATTAAACCAAAAGTGAGAAAGAAATCAAAACAAACCATTCCTAGGGAATCTATTTGATTTCTCTCACATACGTACCATAAATTTTAAAAAAACAATATAGATTTGTTCTTCTTTCTTTAGACGTGTTATTAACTAGTCATTTGCAGAATCAATCACTTGCCTTTGTTCTTCTCTCAAGTAAAAGATAAAGTTAATGGGCATCTGCCACCTTTATTTTTTCTCATAATTATTTGGACATTATAATTATTCCATTTCTTTTTTGAGAATATTATTATTATTATTCCATTTAATCACAAGTAGACAATATAATATGCATTTTAAGCTAAATTATTTGAAATCCATAGCATGGCTAGATCTCACACCACATGCTAATTGTTTTCTTAAAATGAAAAAATATGAAATATATACCAAAATATATACATATAACATGCAGTAGCATGCTGCGTGAGTTCTTTAATTTGTTCTTCAAATACGATATTCAATGCACCCCATGTTTACTTGCATGTGAGTCTTTTGTTTCCTTTTTCTGTTCATTTTTACAGTCTCTCACTCTATATTTTGCTGCCATTTTCTATTTTTATTTTTCAGATGAATATATA
>NC_133317.1:6120924-6147009 GCF_012295235.1 Primulina huaijiensis | reverse complement strand
ATATATGAGTATATCTTTTGTGGACGATCTCACTTATTTATATCCGTGAGACGGATCGACTCGACTCATAATTGAGTGAAAATTAATATTTTTAACATAAATTATTTTCATGAGTCGAGTCTGACAGGAGTTCAGTCTCACAAAATTTACAAGTGAGACTGTCTATTTGGAGTTTTAATGTACAATTATACACACTAACGGGTAGTGGTACACGCATTGTGTGCTATCCGTATAAAAATAGATAATGAAATAGTTTTTAATAATTCTAAAAATAAAGTTTATTGTTTTTAAATTGAATTGGTATAATAATGATACTCTGAAAGTTAATTTTAATTAATATTATAAATACATAGGGAGGATTAGTGAAATCCTATTGATCGCATCTTTCTCCAAACTTCCGAAAAAAGCATGAAAAAAATGCTCCAATGGTACGATCCCTCCATCTTTATAAGAAACGCATTAACTTAGCATCTCAATTCATATTCGAGTGGAATATAATTATGGCGTAAAAATAACTTGATTTATATTAATAAAATATTTAAATAAATATTTAAATAACTTCTTAGTAATATGTTACCATTTTTATTTTCTATAATTTTCTTTCGTAAATCCCTCATTCCTTTTCAAAATTTTCAATCAATCAAGTAATACAAATTATTTAATGTTTAACATAGTTATAAATATTCTTATATTTATATTTTATTTGTTCATTCAAATTAAAAAATTAATTATATATAATTAAAAAATAAATTATATTTATTACTATTACTATTACTATTATAAATATATGAGTTTCATTTGTGAACTTGTTATTTTACTCTTTTGTTCATTTTACGATTTGTCATATTCATTAGATTCTTTAAGTCGTTTTATATGTTAGTTTAATAGAGATAATTAAATAGAATACTTAACTCATTGTTATTTTAATTTTAATTTCAATTTAACTAATTAATTTTATACATTGCAATCAAATTCGTGAAAAATCTCTACTATAATGTTATACGTTAATAAAAAAATGTTAATTTTACTAAAATTAAGGTACTAATGAGAAGACGAAGGGATATGTACTATTATAAATATATGAGTTTCATTTGTGAGCTTACTATTTTATATTTTTGTCCGTTTTGCAATTTGTCATTTCATGAGATTCTTTAAGTCATTTTCTATGTTAGTTTAATAAAATCATTAAATAGTGTACTTAACTCATTATTATTTTAATTTTAAATTTAGTTTTAACTACTTAAATTTATACATTGCAATCAAATTCATGAAAAATCACTACCATAATATTATACATTATTAAAAAAAATTGTTATTTTTATTAACATTAAGGTACTAATAGGAAGACGAAGGGAGATGAGTCGGTCATTTGTGAGCTAAATATTTTACCTTTTTTTCTTGTTTTATGTCTTCAAGTAATTTTCTATGTTAGTTTAATAGAGTCGTTAATAGCGTACTTAGCTCACTAAAACTAATTATTATTTTAATTTTACTTTTAAATTTAATTTTAATTGCTTAAATTTATACATCGTCGTCTTCATGAAAAATCTCTACCATAATATTATATATTAAAATCATTTTCTATGTTACTTTAATAGGATCATTAACAGTGTACTTAACTCAATCAAATTAATCATTATTTTAAATTTAGTTTTAATTGCTTAAATTTATACATTGCTGTCAAATTCATGGAAAAAATCTCTACAATAATATTATACATTAAAAAATATTAATAACCGATATTAAGGTAATAATAAGAAGACAAAGAGAGATGAATCGATTGAATAAAAATATTAATAAATATTAAAGTCGTAGACATTTTCTATGTTAATTTAACATGGTTATTGATAGTGTACTAACTCAATCAAGCTAAGTATTATTTTAATTTTATTTTTAAATTTAATTTTAATTTTTTAAATTTATACAATACTGTCAAATTCATGGAAAATCTCTACCATAATGTTATACATTAAAAAAATGTTAATATCACTAACATTAAGGCAATAATAGTAAGGAAGATGAGTCGTATTAAATAAAATAAATTATTAATAAATATTAATATCATATAAAACATCTTTATATCATTTAAATAGAGATATTTTCACTATTTCTGTGTCAATAGAGATACGTGATTGAAAAAAAATATTTGTATATAAGCGATTTAAATACAAACACTATTTTTAAGTTATTTGATCAAATTTTTATATATGCTTCTAAATAAATATTATTAAATAATATATGCTCCTTTTGACCAGTTTGTGCTCTTCCAATGACATTAGTTTTTTTATCCTAGATTCATAGCGTTAGCATGCTTTATTGTTATATGTTATTTGTATTGATCATATTGTATTGGATTGTTGTTATATTTGGATTGCTTATGTGATTTGTTTGTTTACGAAAATAGAGAGAGAAAAAAACATAATGTCCCACAAAAATGGTTATTTTTTAATTTCTTATTCTTGTGAGATTTCGTTAATTCTTAAATACATAATTTATGTTTTCTGTTTGATTGGACTACTTAGTTTGAAGTCTTAGAAAATATTAAAAATGCTAAAATTTTTCTTCACTTTTGCCTATTATCTCATAATATTTTTTATTTATTGAGGAAAATATATTTCCAAGCTTCAATCTGTAAATCAATATTCAAAATTTTTTACGACATTATATATTCTCTATTCAAAATTTGTTACTTAGATTGATAGAAGATATTTGAATTTGAGTTTTTATGTGCTTGTTTCTATTATTTTTGTAGTATTATTTGTTGTGCAAATAATAGGTGGACTAAAAAAAATTGCTGCCTCTTGGAATGATTGTTGATGCACGCATATATGTTTTTCATAAATCACATGTTACATATGTGCAGTATTATGAGACGATGATTGGAACTAGGAGTCCTCTTGTGGACGAAAAACATGGATAAATTGTTAAAAAAGATAACATTCAGTAGATTTTTGGCATGCGATTTTGTTCTAATTCAATTATTATTCATGATTCTAAATTTTAATTGTATCCAAAGTTAATGTATGTTTTGTTGTTTCCGTATAAATTTTGTCAGTGATCAATAATTTTTCTTTGGTTTAAGAAAAAGTATATGACTTCGTATTATATTTTTACAGTTATTTTTCTTAAGGGTTTTTTCTCAATGAATTTTTCATGATGATTTTGAGACACCATTTTCTCCTCTATGTTATTTTTAAAAAAAAGGAGTGAAATATCTATAAAAGAAATAAAAACGTTAAAAAGATGCCTTCTCTTTATTTGAAGAAAATATTGGAAAATTTAATGAGTTAGTATTTAATTTGAGATTGATTTATTCTTTTTGTTACTCGTATATATTTCAATTTCTTTGTTATTGTACCCAATAAATTATTTTTAAACTTTGAGTTCTCCCTTTTTCTTCTTATTGAGGTTGTCTGTGTTATGATTTTTTTAAATTTATTTTTGTTAGTATTCTTATCGTTAATTGACTTTTATGATATTCTATGATTTACTTTGTTGTTTATATGAAAATCGGTACGAGAGTGCACTACTCAAAGCCACAGATTTTGGGTCGTTTCACAAGATATAAAATATTATAAAATAAAATATAAACTCGATAGAAGAAAATATGTTTTGTGATTTGATTTGTATCAATTGATAAATGATACTAGACATGCACTAATTCGTTTAAATATTATCAAATTTTGTATATATATTTTCAATGGTTTAGTTGTTCACGTGCACATGATTATCCCTCGGTCTAGACGCATGGGCATTGTCCGTCCCTCAGTTTTTACCAATCTCGGGTGTGTGAGCACTTTTCTAACATATATAAATATATGTTCGGGCTACATGGGTGCCTTAAAATAACTATAACATTTTGTAATTTGAAGTCACCCCAGGTAAAACTAAAGTTCCATGATCGATGGAACCTTGAACTTTCCTGTCACATTTCAGCTTCAACTTCGGCAATGGCATCTACAGTTTCTGTATCGATTCCTCTGAACTCCCAGCCCGGACGCCATCTCCGCCGCTACCTCCAAAACCCCTTCGCCGCGAAGCTTAATTTTCCAAAACAACCTTTTCTAAGCTTCCCCAATTACAGCCGCTGCAATGTCTCCCTATCCCTCTCAGCATCCAACTCATCTTCTTCTTCTCTATCTCCTGCAGCAACGGTCTGGGTTTCTTTGGGTTTGTGTGACGAGGGAAGAAGAAATGGACATGACTGCGACTTTGTTGTCCGAGTCTTTTGCGGAATCGATGGTGATTCCTAACGGGTATGCGAAATTACTTGAATTTTTGGTGAAGAATTACTTGATTGAGAGGAGGGAAATGATGCCTCATTGCGCAACGCTTCTCTGAGTTTATAGGGAAAATGGGAAGCGGATTTTGAACTGGCTGGGACTGTGGATTGACATTTGATAAAAAGGGCTATAATTCTAGTCCTCCTACGCCTACTCCTTCCAAGAACACGCCATATATTTGTATTATGGCAGTGAGGAATCCGCTTCGAAGGTGTTTCCTAGCCTGTTACTTCAAACGATTCGTTCTGTTTCTTGATCTGGTGGGGCGAAACTTTGAGTTATTTTACGAGTGATAGATTTGTAATTAATCTGGAATAATGTGAAGCATAATGAATAAATCATTTATCCCCCATACGAAATTGTTCGTATAATAGTGCTCTACGTAGACGACAATCGTCTCTAAGATACGACGACTTCGAATCAAGATAATGCAACACAACAACTTTTGATAGCAGCGAACGAAATATGCAGAACTTCCAAACACAAAGTAAACGAGAGGAGAATGCAGCAAAGATGCAAGAAAAAAATGTGAACAATGCAGGTGGAGGAATTATTTGTAGTCTTTCCACCAGTTGCATAGAAGGAGCACAACCTTGTGGATACGAATGCAACTTGCTTTGAATGGCCCAGGGACGCACTAGATCAAACACAGCGTTTTAGATGGACGTACTGATTGATCCGAACTCAGACGGACGCACTTTTTGGTCCGAACCGAAGGTTTCTGTGATAGGTTAAGGGACACGTGTTTCCGAATGAGTGTAGTCTTTATTAAAAAATCATTTCCCAAATAAATTAATACGGTCAAAAGACCTCACCGCATCGGGCCTGACGGCCGCACGCATGTTTCATCGAGACCCAGCCTATCAACATCTTCTTCCTTCCAAAAAATTCTGGTGTCTTTTGGGGCCCAAACCCTTAGCTCAATCTTGGAGCTAATAAAGAAGAAGACTATACTTGGCTCATTTCCCAAAGTGGGACAACGCTCATTTCCTTTCATTCACTACTCACTGTTTATCCAACAAGATTCTGGTGTCTGAATTTAGCTGTTTGATTCGGAAGAGTTTCTTCTTGCGAGAAAAGTGCTAGCAAGGATGAAAATGAAGGAGTTTATGCATTGCATGTGAAACTGTGAATCCCATTCTATCAGAGAGCTCCAGTAGGGGAAGAGAGCTCCACCCTTTCTGCCCAAAAAAAAAAATCAAATCTCGTTGACTAAGTTTCCCCCCAAAAGAAAAACTTAGTTTAGTTACCGCTAATAAAATTAGGGCTCTGTTCTTGCAGTGTATGTACATAATGTGTGGGGTTAAAGTGTGTGAATGTGATCAGGTACCCCTTTAGTTTAAATGTTCATTTCAAATGTTTTGAACTAATATAAATGGTTCATAGGTTGAATTGATGAGCTATCTTCTTTATCCATGGATTCGACTCACATATTATGGAGAAATTTTTTTCCATGTTTCCAAAAGCAACATAAGATGTTCATCATCCATAAGCTTAAGCTCATACTTAACCATCACCAGTATGTCTAGAGAATCAGGCTTAGTCCAGCCATAAAGCTTCCTTTTTTATCTTGCTTAAATTCAATCTGTAAGTTTTTATTTGAAAATGTGGTACATGACAGTCCTTAGATCACCAAAAGCATTTAACACTTTTATCACTCTCGTGTTATCTGAATCTTCATATAAAAAATGATTCAGGAGAGGCATTGGTTGCCATCTATTGAAAGCGAGGGAGGAACTTTTTTTGAAAATGTGTCCCTCAAGGGAGGTCTATCTACATTGCAGGATTATTGATGAAGCTCCATGCAACATGTATACTAAAGCAGTATACGGTGTTGTTGAGACAGATAGCATACTTACCTTGTTGAAATTGCAGAGGCGTAAGCATTTAACGCGCAAGTACCTTCCTGTCCTCGAGGACGCTTCTGCAGTGGATATTCCCAAAGAGGAGCTTAGTTGATCAGCTGATGGGTATAACAAACCTTTTGAGGTAACAACCAAGTGAATACTGCACAATTTAGTTAAAAGTGAGTGATTGCTGCAAAAACTTAATTAGGTATTCATAATTTATTGTACACTGTATACCATAGAAGAAATAGAAACTACCTTTTATTCAATTTGTATTCTCTTGACCCTGAGATTTACCAATTTCCCTTTGAAATTTTCTATATTTTTTACAAACGTGTAGCATAGAATCACATATCTGTGCTACACCAATTTTTTGTGTGTTATTCATAGTCTCATGGTTTTTTCTCTGCTAAATCAGCTTGGAATTTAACTATCCAGCATAATCTTCAGGCTGCTTGGCTTATTAAATCTTCCGATTATTTTTGAGGTCCGTTGATACCCATATCAAAGCACAGCATAGCCCTGGCATCGAAATGCTTAACATGTTTTTATTTTTAGTCCGATAGCATAAAATGTTTGGCACTTATTTTCTATAGACTACACGATATTGTGGTGGCTAGCACCGAGGAATCGATTTTGTTCTTGAAGAGGTGGAAAAAGATTTTGGGTCGCAGCGCATTCAAGAAAAGATAACATTCTTAATTTCATGGCATCTCTGCAGCCAAATGAATCGTGCGAAATACAGAAGTATAACTCCGATCATTTTAGATAGTCGTTTGGAAATCAGAAGGCATCTTTTCTAGCAGTTTTATGGGAGTTGGGTATTGTTGTTACTAAACATTTTTGGCAACCATTGGCAAGTGGTTCGAAAGAATAAGACAACGTATCAAATCTTAAATCCACACTTTACTTATTTATACAATAGTATTACAAATAAAATAAATTTTAAATAAAAATATTATTGAATGGATTTGAAATTATCCAAATTAACATGAAATATCATATAAACAAACAAGAAATTGATTTGAAAGTTACAATATTATTTCTTTAAATTTAAAAAATATATTTAAAATACACCATTCCAAATGCAAACTAATGTAAATTTTGAGTTGAGAAAATATATTTACCGCACTATTACATCGGATAATGGAGTAACCTCTCACCTACGATTCTTGCAGATTTATCAACTTTTTCCAATTTTGCAATTTCTAAAAATTGTTTCGACTCGAGGAAATACATTGTTTCACAGATTTATCATCCACTTTGAAAACTGTATTTTCAAATTTTAGGAATCATGAGTCTTTGTCAGAAAATTGGAACTATACCCTTGAAACTATGTTGAATTCAAAAGTCTCGTCTGCTAACACGTAAAAATTGTGTCTATGTTGCTAACAAATTTGAGTCCATTTCTATCTACAACGAGCTTAAACAAATATTAAAGTTTTTTTTTTTTTCAATGTTTGAGGTTAGAGGTTCTGAATAGTTTCTACATTAATAAAACATATCGGATTTGAAACTCAATTGTAATAAACTCTTCATTCAACTGAAAAAAATAATTAATAAAAATAAATTGGACTTGTTTGTGGTGGATGATGTCAAACTCTTGGATCAGACTCCTTTCTGGCTTCTTGGAATAGGATTTTTCTAGGTAGGCCTCAGTTGAAATGATACATCTCTTTCACTAGATTTCTCAAATTTCAATATGAATCCCAATCATTGTTTGATTTAATATGAATCCCAAACATTGTCTGAAATCAAACAATGATTCCCTAACTTTTTACACTGATCACGTGCAAGTGCAGCTAGGATGAACAAGTTTAGATAATCTGAGATAAATTAAAGAAATGTGATCAGTACCTTAGGAAATGTGCCCACATTCTCGGGTTGATATTTAATAGAAATATGTCTATCAATTGTCTTGATATGTTAAAACTTTTTTGCAGATCAGATATATTAATTTTATATCAGCACTACCAAATTATTTAGCAACAGTGGTTAGCTAATCACCTTCAAGAAGTTAAGTAAAGAATCAAATGTTTGTCTTTGTCCATGGAACCTCTAGAGGGGCACAATCATTTCCATGACACATGGATCACCTGATTCACCCACATTATTAAACGGCAACCGATACATCAAGCCAATTCCAGAACATAACGCATGAAACCTGTCTGTCAGATAAAAGTTGAATGTTTCTGACTATAAACATCGGACCAATAACATTTGTTTAGGGCACAAACTCATACTTCCGAAAACTAGTACATTTCGAAAAACATAGGTTTGATAACATTTCTTTTTAGTAGCTACAATAGATATATATTGCTATAAGGTAAATTTTACACTAGGAAACCTACTCTAGCAAACAGACGCCATCTCCAAAGATGTAGCAATACAATATTAGCACCCAGCTAGCTATACCCCAAACTTTTAATATATCCCACCAACAAGCAATCTTGAAAAATTAAAGACAGGTGCACTAAAGATCAATGTCCATACCCATGGCTGAATCGAGAATGAATGTTACGATGATCATAAACAGGAAAACTATGGTTGAGAGGCTTAATTACCATGTTTTCTTGCTGCTTATTTTGCTCTTGCACTGCTCCAAAAACAATCTCATTGGTGTTCTCAGAGCTCTGTTCGTAGTAAGTTTGTGGTGCAGAGGAACGATATTGATGGTGATGTTGCTGCTTCTTTGTTTGCTGCTGCTGCTGAAGGTCTCCGTCCCACCCACTATAGAAAGCACGACTTTGGCGAAGCTGTTGCATTTTCTCAGAATCTTTGGACATGAAGGCATAGGTTTTCCGAGGAGTAGGGGTCCGAGTTTCAATGGCAGGAGGCTCATCCTCATCTGGAATAACAAAGCTCTCTTGCAACGGCGAAGAATTGGAATACTTTCGATGTTGGTGATACTGATTTTGGCTTTGATGTTTTGATAGATTCTTGTGGAACACAGTGAACACTCCTCCCATGATTTCAGCGGCAGACGCTCCAGTTTGGGCAACCAGTCTCCCAACAGATCCTAGAAAGCTTTCTTCTTGCTCATCTTCTGTTGGAATTAGTGGAGGCCGTTTCACAGATTTCTTTGGTTTCTGATATGTATTGGGAGGAACATTTGCTTCTACAATTTCCTGATCCAAGTAATAGAAGGTAAAGGTATGGATAATTGACTGGCTAAAGATAAAAATAGCTGTCAGTCCTTCGGAAGTTAGATGTCGTAAAACTCAAGCATGAATGTGCAACATATTAGTTAAAGCGGTCATATTCAAGTAGTTGAAGTGAATGTAATAACAGTCAAACAAATTATTTATCGTGAGAAGCATAAAATCAACTCACATCTTGAGAAGAAACAATCGAACCAACCCTTCGTTGAAGCAGGGCTAGCATATAACCAAAGAATCCAGCTGCTATAAGCACTGCAATGCCTGCAGATATTCCCTTTTGTAAATAACTTTATGCACGTACTTGAGATTAATGAGTGACGTTTGAGGTATCTTACCTATGGGGAAACCACTTCCATACTGACAAGCACAATCATCAAAATGGAGTTGTATTTCACGAACTGCCTTGTTTCCGCGGTCAATAACGAGAAGAGAGCAACTGCTCCCTATATAGATCACATCAAAATCATTTGAAAATTTTGCATCTTCACTCGGTCCATCAACATGTCCACCACCACGACCCCGTTTGCCTCCGGCAATGGTTGTGACTCCTAGAGAAAGCAAGATGACCACAATTGCAACTCAAAACCAATAAAAATGTTTTAGACTTGATGTCACTCGCCAAAACAAGGCAACGATATATAAATGTAACTATACAAACAACCATACTTCTATATAGGCTAAATGACAAATAAAAAAGAATCACCTGTATCACTAATCTTTCTGATTGCCATATTGTCCGTGTCCGCAACATAAATGTTTCCTCTGTCATCAACTGTGAGACCTTTAGGATGATTCATCTTTGCTTCCCTAAATTTTCCATCCACGTGGCCATAATATCCATCAGCAGACCCTGAAACCAACTTTGGCCGGCTGTCTGTAATATATATTACCAAATTTAGTAGGTGTGAAGGGGAACAAGGAGAGACATTGCGAAAAGGGCAAGAATCAGATCTCAAAAGTTGAGTTAATTCCCAGCAATCAACCCTGTGTTAGAATATCACGAAAAACAGATAATGGGGTCATCTAATATCATAGAAATCTTACAACACCAACTTATCACACAAATGACTTCTACTATACTACATCCAAAAAATGAAATACGCCCAATTCAGAGCTAGACCAAAAGTATGTAATATAAAACATTTCAAAACAAATGAAAAACCAAATTTAGCTAATTAACCCGTATTGGCATATCATTGTCAACAGATGTGTGGAGATAAGAGCCCAACATACTATCAACATCAGCAATTCAACATCTAATTTAGAACAAAAGTATAAAATTCCATTCGATTTCCAACAATAGGTAAATCAATATATTAATATAAGTAGAAAAGTCTAGGGCAAAAACCGCACCGCGTGATCTAAGAAAGCACCAACATATACACAATTAGCTAGAGTGATTTAACCAATAAATCGCAATAAAAGGGGAATCCCACTTTACAAACTTACAAAGGGACAAGGAAGAGGAAATCTTATAAAGATTGCTATTAGCTGAATCCAAAATTAGAAGGTCTCCATCAGGTAATGCTTCAACAGCATACGGTTCAATGCCAAGCTTGCTGCCATCAAAGACAGTCTCCACGTTATACCCACTCTCAAATTTCATCATTGGACGTCCTGATATCGCTGCGAATACCACAAAATCATCCCGATTTTCGCATTTAATGAACTAAAATTTATTAAAATAAAATATTTCAAGAAACATTCAATCTAACGATGAATTCATCTTTACCTGCTTTAGTGGTGACCTTGAGTGATAAAACCCGTTTCATCGCCATGGAAAATGCATTCGAGAAAAACCCATTAACAATCCCTGTCCAATCAGTTAAAGAAGAAATTACAAATATTTTTTCTAAAAAAAGGTGATCAAACGAAAGAATCTAAAAGAACACAATAGAAATACATATACATACAAGCAAAATGTGCAAAGGAAAACTACTTACTGGCAGGTGAGACAGTAAGTGAAACAGAGTACACACCACCAAAAAGAAGAACAACGGTGAAGAGCAAAGCCAGAACTTTTTCCCCCATCTTAAAAGCCATGTCTCAAAGCATTCGTTCAAGAAACACAGTGCACTACAAAAAATGTTCAAAAATGGAGATCAAAAGGCCGCATTGCTCGAAAGTTAAACCCTAAAAACAAAAGGGTCTGTGGGTTTGAGATTCTTTTGATAAAAAGAACCAGAGAATAAAAGGCAAAAAAGTATTGGTGTGTGTGGGCGAGGCAGTGAGTGAAGAGTGAAGCGGGTGTGAAATAAAATGTTTAATATAAGAGAAAAAGAGAAAAGAAAGCGAGACGAGAGTTAGTTTTGGGTTTACGTAAATGGTGGCTTGGAGTCCCCCCCCCACCCACCATTAAAACACAATCAAAACTCCTCTGCTCAAAACAAGATTTTGAGTAAATGGTGATTGATTACGCTAATCTGTTTAAAAACATCAAATTTAGTTGACAAATCCAACACTGATAATCAGAAAACAGGGTTGAAGTGGGGTGCGTGAAATCATATCTTAGCAAAATATGATAATGATGGGATATTTAAACAGCAAATTCATGGCTGTCAACAGCATAAGTTTTAACAGAAAATACTTTTAGAGTAAAGGGTGATTTTATTACAAAAAAGGTGGCTGAAAGTGAAATCTAATCTCTTGAATGAGTGGTTGAAATATTTTTTTTTTTGTTACATAAAAGAGAAATTGTGTGCTTGTAATCTAATTTTATAAATAATTTTGCAGATTATAAATTTCAAATATATTCAAATTTATTTTTGTATTTTATGTAAAAAACTAATACATAAATTTAGAATTTAATCTATTGTTTCATTAATAACAATAAAAATATAATCAAAATACATTGATTTCAAAATCATCCATCCAAGATTTTAGATTCGTAAAGCTTTGCTCTTTCTTTGTCATAATAATTTAGGGCAATTGGCCAAGTGTGGTACTGTAATATGTGATACGGGGTCACAGACAACATAATTATAATTGAGACATGTTATAAATATGGGCTGAGATCAAAAGTTGTCACAAATTGAAACAAGAGAAATGTTAAAAATTAAAATCAAGCTGTGATCTTTAAAAATATGAATAAAATAAAATAACCATTGTTTTATATAAAGTAAAATAACAGGCAGCTCCGAACCGCAATTAATCCATGAAAGTGTCCAACAAAGTCGCTTCATTTCAAGATGACGAGGAAGCGAAACAACAATATTTGGATAATTTAACAGTGCGGTTTACCTTATTAACATATTTTAAAAATAATCGTGTTAGTCTAGAGTTTTACCAATGACGTACAAAAAAATAACGGCTGCGAGTTCTATAGTGATTAAAAAAACATGTAACATAAATAACATCAACCTAAAACAAATATTTTTTTTATGGGCAAGAGACCGTTTTAATATTTCTCTTAGTAATTAATAAGTTTTTTTCAAAAAAATAAAATGATAAGTTTTTTTAAAAGCCTGAAGACAACGATATGATAACGTAGGAGGTAATATATTATTTCCACTTTGATTCCATAACATTATTATCCCAAAAAGCAATGAGCAAAGTTCGACATCGATATTCTCAAGATCATGATTAAAGGTGGAAATGGAATTACATAAAATTGTGTTTCTAAAAATACTAGTTTTAGGTAATAATTTATAATTTGTTTGACATTAAAATTTCGTTTTTTTTAAACGAGATATTGAGTGTTAAATCCAATTATAACAAACTAATCTTTCCAGTCCCAACTCGAATGTAAATTTTTCCCTCGTTTGCGATATGAAAGAAAAACTCATGGATCCACCACACTTTTCAATTTGGGTTTATTAAAGTTTATCATGATTTCATTCGAAAAATATCCCAATCTTATAAAATTATATGAAATATATTTAATTTTGGTTATTTAAAGTACATTAATTTGACCACTCGTCAAAGGTAGTGGCTCCTTTCTTGACACAGTACCGATTAAATAAAACAGTAACAAAGTTTCAAGAGCAATTTATTTGGGAATTGAAGAATAATTAGTAGAATGGTCGATTTCACAGAATTCTCAGACCCAGTTTCTTTTTCAAAAATTATATATAAAAAAAAGTAATAATAACCTTTAGGTTTTGAATGATAGACGAATCTTATTGAACATAGACATTTGATGTGAGAAAAGATTTGAATGATGTTAGATTTTTTTTAAATAGGACTTAACTATAATCGAGATACTCTAGCTTTTGGTTTTATTGATTATGTTGTTTATATCTATTTAAAAAGAATTAATTTTCACCAATACATGCTCGATTTTAGCGTTGGTTTATTTTCAAAAGAGTTTTACCTCAATATTCTCGCTTATCTAGACTTTACATTGTCTGAAAATTATCTCTCTTCGTACCGAATAAACCTAGCCGAGATTACGTTTGGGCTTCAATTAAAAAATATTTTGGGATGAAATATTATTGCGGGTTCTTGCCAATAACTGGGTTAATAAGCCCACACCATTCTATGCGTAACTAGAGCACCAGCTACATCAGTCCCTTTAAGGCTTTGAAATAGTATTAATCGAGCTTGATCGCGAGATTTTGGAGTCGATTTAAAAAATATTTGATATATATTCGACTTTATCAAATCTAAATTCGAACATGTTCGAATTTTTTTCCTAGCCGAATTCAAGGTAAAATTATTTTGTTTTATATATTGTGTGACGTTCAAGAACTTTAGTATTTTATTAATATAATGTAATTATATGTTAAATAAATTAAATTTTGAGATTTTCGAGTAATTATTTTCAAGTAATAATTCAAATAGTTCACGAAAATGTTCGAATCTTTCTGAGCCGAACTCAAGTTTTAATTCAAACCTAATTCGAGTAAAAAATTTTAAAATTTTCGAAATTCAAATCGAAATCAAACTCGAATATAACTAATTCGAGCTTTCAAATTTTCGTCATAGTCGTCTTGATTCGGTTCGTTGACACCCTAACTTTACCCCGACTCATCAATCAAAAAATTTTATACTACATTTTAGAATAACCTTTATACTACATTTTCATTTTTTTTAAAAAAAATTATACAATGTGAGTTTGGAAACATAAATAGTAAAAAAAATTATACAATGTGAGTTTGGAAACATAAATAGTAGCTTAAAAAACATTTAAATAAGTTCAATTTATTTATAAAAACATAAATGATTTTAAAATATATATATATATATAAATGTTGAAAAGAGGTTTTTTTTATTTTTTATCAGAAACATAAGCCAAAAATTCAGAAATTATAGCTTCTAAAAAAACTTTTTTAAGTGTTTTTTAAAACAAATTTTATAATCAAACATATTTTCTCTAAGAACGTTCTCCAATATCTAAACAAGCTCGTAGACTCCACTGTCTTCTTTTTCCACCGTGAATCAAAACCACGACGGAAAATCAAAATCAAAACTTTACCAAACAGTAAATCCATTTTATTTCAAGATTGCTAGATTCACAAACAATCCAGTCTTTGGAATTTATAACATTCGATCTATGTACATTGAATCCAATCTAAAAACACTTTCCTACAGAAAAAATAGTTATAATTTATCGTATAATTACTAAATAATAATATTTATTCAATTTCATAGTCTAACACCATACACATCGCACCAGTCTATTTTTTTTTTTGGGTACAAATGTTTAAATTAACTTAATCCATAATAAATCGGATTTTTAAATTCAATTATTAAATCATGATCCCTTATAACAATCAATCATTAAACAATATGAACACACACATACTGTTGGAATTTTATAAACCATATATTAAGATTAAGACTTGGACCTAACTCAATCCCAAAAGTTAGCTCACGGAGAGATGATTATCCAAATCCATATATACAACTCCAAGTATTTTATCTCATTGATGTGGGACAACTAACACACCATTCTCACATCTAAGAATGAACATATAGAGCATGAAGTTTACAAATGACCCAATTATGGGCCGAACGGATGTCTCAATTATAGACAATCCAACACATAACAGTGGAACATGAGCTCTGATACCATGTTAAGATTGGAACTTAGACCTAACTCAACCTCAAAAACTAGCTCAAGATAATAAGATTGTCCAAGTCCATATATGCAACTCTCAAGTATTTTATCCAACCGATGTGAGACAACTAACACACTCCTCACGCCTAGGAATGAACATCTGGTGGAGCGTGAAGTTCACAAATGACTCAACTATGGGCAGAACGGGTAGCCTAACTATAAAAAGTCCAACACATAACGTTTTAACCTAAGCTCTGATACCATGTTAAGATTGAGATTTGGACCTAACTCAACCCTAAAAGCTAGCTCACGGGGAAAAAATTGTCCAAGTCCATATATACAACTCACATGTATTTTATCCGATCAATGTGAGACAACACACAACATACACATTTTACATAAGAGACATAAATAACTCAATATATCTTTTGAGGGGTGTGTGCTCGTGCGCACATGCGCGTGTTTGTATGAAATTGAATGAAGGTATACATGCACACGTGATGTGAGGAAATCTTGAGAGCCAAGTAGATCAGCAAAGATCATGAATCAAACAAACATTACATTTTAAATTAGTTGTTCAACTATACAAAACACAATGAAGCCTTCCTTGTCACCATCTCCAACATTTGCCAAGCTGAATTTCGAGGGAATTTTTTCCCCAAAAGGCTCTTTCTTTTAGTAAAGATTTACACACCCCACCGGCAAACACAAGAAGATACCAGTCCACTCTGAATCTTCTCCTCCATAAAATTACTTCCTTTCATGTTTCATGTATTTATATGAATGACGTGTGAATTATATTTTAAAAATTATTTTAAATTTTCAAGTCACTCATCTATGTACATGAAACAACTTGATGCAAAACATCATTTGGAATATACGATCTGACCGCATCGTAGTAAGATCGCCTTAAAGGCCCACTCACCCCATCATCCACATCCTATTCGAAGTTAAGATTATGTCCCACCTCTTTGCCGGCGAAAAAAATTCACATAAGCAGGTGTCAAATTTGAAGAACCAAAACTTTATTAGAAGCCATTATCAAACTCGACCTGGAAGCGTGCACTATGCTGTCTAGGCTTTGGATTAGAAGAATTGGCAAGTCCCCGAAGCAGTTTCACAACATCCGCAGTGTCATCAAGATAATATTTAGCCTTGCTTGGTTTCTGCCCAACAGTGCAAGCAAATATTTCTGGAGCTACAGGAAGGGTCGGATTAGAAACCGTGCTTAGTATGCTCTCGAACATATCTTCATCCGATCTATCATCACCAATACACATCACGAAATTTGGAGCTTTGCCATCATTAACCATCATGGAGATCACCTTCTCCGCAACCAAACCTTTGGTCACTCCCTGCAAATCAAGAATAATTAGTTAAATCATGTGTGAACCTGACTGGACATTTTTTTATCGTGAGAAGCAAGGGACAGGGGTGTCATACTTGTGGTTTTACTTCGACAATATGCTGTCCCCTCCGAACAACAACCGGCTCGTTTGCAAGAACATTTTCCAAGTGCACCAAAAGTTCCTTGGCTTGGCAGGATCCGAAGTCAGGATCTGCATCCTGATGGTGCCACACCAATGCACTCTCTTTAATTTCCATATAAGATCCATCAGTTGCTTCTGTGTATTGTTTCATAATTGGCTCGACTATCTTTTTCCAATCAAGATCAGAAGCTAAAGCTTCCCAATCAGAGGTGCTGCTTGACCTAAATAAAGAATAAATTGACCTTCAATTCGTTGAAAAAAGGCAGGCATCAAAAAGATCAGAAATGAATCTACAAAAGTGAAGTCCAAAAACTATCTGAAAATATACCTTATAAAGTATCCATGTTCAGCAGCAAGTCCCAATTTCTCACATGGGGCAAGCCAATCACTGAGTGACGCCCTGCCTCTCCCGCTAACGATAAACACCGTGTTATTTGGATCATTACACAGAGCATCAAGCACAGTCACCACATCAGGAGTGGGAGATTTGACCATGGAGGATTGAGGAACAACGGTACCATCATAGTCCAGGAATATCGCCCTTCTACTAGTCCTTTTATACGCCGAAACTATGTGATCCACGGATAACTTCCTAAAACTAGGGGAAAGTGAAATAACTCTGAAACTGAGACCTAATCCAATACCCCAGCAACGCTTATCATAATGATCCTTGCACGCTCTCTCCAAATCCTGTATGAAACTACGAGCCCAATAAGCTATATCATGAGAACTAACGTAACGGTAGTGTTTCTCATGCCGCAGTTGCTTTTCTGCATCGGGAATGGTAATTGCCATATTCAGAGCCTCGGCCACGGCATCGATATCCCATGGATTCACCCTAATTGCTCCACTCAGAGAAGGTGAACATCCAACAAACTCTGACACAACAAGCATGCTTGTCCTAGGAGAATCTGTTTTCGTACCCATTGCTTCATCCATACCAGAAGAACCCTGCCTGCAGACTACATACTTGTAAGGGACCAAGTTCATACCATCCCTAACAGCATTAACTATGCAACATTCCGCCATAGCATAATAAGCACTCTTCTCACTGCGAGAAGCATGACGATCGATCAAAATTACGGGTGCATAACCAGGGTAGCCAAAAACCTCATTTATTCTTTTTACAGTAGAGTAAGTTTCCTTTTTGGCTTCCTGAACATCTTTCCCAGAGCTCCTAGCAGGATTCACTATTTGAATCAAAACTAGTTTTCCTTGAAACTCCCGATGCTGCTGCAGGAGTTGTTCAAAAGCAAGCAACTTAAGACTGATGCCTTTGAATATATCCATGTCATCTACACCAAGAATCAACTTCTTGTCCTGGAACTGCTCTCTGATCTCTTTGACTTTGTTACATGTAGAAGGTAAATTCAGCACAGATTCCAGCCTACCCATGTGTATACCTACTGGGAGGATTTTTATATACACTGTGCGGCCAAAATAATCAAGTCCAATGTGGCCTCTTTTAGATTCATAGTCCAAGCCTAGCATTCTACCACAACATGAGAGGAAGTGACGGGCATAGTCAAATGTATGAAAACCAATTAAATCAGAATTTAATAATCCTTTCAGAATTTCATCTCTAACAGGCAATGTTCTGTATATCTCTGACGAAGGAAATGGACTGTGAAGAAAAAACCCAAGTTTGATTCTATTGTAACGCTTCCTTAGAAATGTAGGTAGCACCATGAGATGATAATCATGAATCCAGATGAAATCATCTTCGGGATTGACTACTTCCATGACCTTGTCAGCAAAGCTCTTATTTGCAGACACGTAGGCCTGCCACAGCTGTCTGTCAAAGCGATCTCCATGATCTGGGCACATAGGTAGCATGTAGTGGAATAGAGGCCAGAGTTGTTGCTTACAGAAACCATGGTAGAATTTTCTATGGATATCTTGCGGAAGAAAAGTGGGCACACAGTTGAAATCGTCTAGAAGCCTTTGTGCAATTTCCTCCTGCTCTTTGGCTTCTATTTCAACTTTGAGAGATCCCACATATATAACCTCAGTATCGCGAGTAAATCCATCTTTCAATTGTAACAAAAGAGAATCTTCATCCAAACTAAAACTCCAGTTACCAGTCCCATTGTCCTTCTGAGCATGCAAAGGTAACATGTTTGCCACTATAATTTTCCTCTCGCGGCAAACAGATGATGTGCTGTCTGACTCCGCGTCACTGTTCCCATTACCATCAGATATGACACCAGGAAGAGTCATTACCCTTGGAAGACCTCTAGGAGTTTGAGGAACATTCAGTAATTCTTCAGAAGCCAAGTCGAAGAAATTCCCACACGACCTTGAAGCCATCATAGCAATAGATATGTCGATGTAACTTTAACTTTTCAGATCCTGATTTCCAAGAAACTGCTTTACAAGACTTGGAATAAGTGATCTCAATAGAAACATCCACAAGCCTGCATAAATAGAAAATTCAGATACACAATTTTATTCGAGGGCAGCACCTTCATTTCGCACAGATACGTTTACTCCAACTAATCATCATGTGCTAATCATCATGTGAGTATATGCAAGCTATCAAACAGATCAACGAAAACCGAAATGACCACGGCAGTAAATAAAATTAAACCGAAGAGCAACTTACATACCCACGGACATCACTTTCATGAACGTATACGAAATCATCTTCATTTTCATATGCAAATGCCAGGTGAGTCCAAAATCCACCAGGAAGTAAATAGATAACTCGAAGAAAACAGTTTTTGAACAATTAAGAATGTGAAACTACGCAAGCTACGTGGTGAACTCTACAAAATCTTCCTTCTAGCAAAAACACAACCACCGCAACGGAATATACGTGCCGTCGACGAAGTAGAAGAACAACAATCGACACATCTTCCAGCACAATCAGCGTGCAGAATCATAGCACATGATTGCAGCAAAGAATTTCAAATCTCACCAAAACATAAAACGATTATGAGTCAATAAAATACGATGTAGAATCGCGAGATTTACCAGAAACACAACTTTAGTAAAAGCTACAAAAGTAACAACACTTAATGATAAAGCGAGCATGTAGAAAATACAACTTTCATCTATCAACTTTTAATCTTTCACACGAAGCTTAAAATCCAGTAAAAAAAAAAGGAGGAAAATTAACAAAGATTTAAAACAAATTTTTTTTAACAAAATCAACCAAGTTACTTCAATTCTCCGTCATAAATGCTATAAACAAAAAAAGAAAAAAAGAAACACCGGACAAACCTATCCTCCATCACCCCACTCTTGTTCCTCATCCCGATTGATTCACACATGAAACCGAAAAACAGAGTGAAAGTACTTACATGCGATCCGAATACTCGTCAGCACGGAAGAAACGTTTCTCAATTGCTTTCCTCGGAGAGTTTTCGAGAGAGAGAGAATTAAAATGAGGAATTTGTACAGATGGATATGGTTTCCTAGAGAGAGAGTCAGATTTTGTGCTTTTGGATGGAAAAGGATAGAGATAATTAATGCGAATGGGATAAACCAAATGTACAAGCACCCCAAGCGAATCGTACAAGAGCGTGGATTATAGGAATATTTAAATACAAAATAAAGAGAAATGAGGTGGAAATTTGGTGGGAAAGAAGAGGATAGAGACGAGGCGGAGCTTAACTGTGGTTCAGTAATATCAACAACCGCAGTTTAGGGTTTTCACTTTCGAGTTTTTTCTGCCACGTCTCCCCTTTTAGATTAGCCCCCGCGGTTGTAGTATATTAACCATTTTGCCATTTTAAACTTTAATATAATAATTTATATTTTATTTCATGAAGATTTAATTTATTTTTTTAAAATGTTATATTATATTACTTTTGTTTTTGTGTGTATTTCAGATAATTAGATAATCAAATAAATTAGATAATTTATTTTCTTGCCTGATCTTATGGGAAGGGCCACTTCCTCCTTCTGTTATTTATGTTGAATTTTTTCCGGATATGAAAAAACCATAGTTTAAATAATAATAATAATAATAGCAGATTTTTTGTTATACAGTCTTATTATTTTATATTTGTGAGATATCTTGATCTGGTTCATAACTACATTGAAAAATAAAATTTTTTACATAAAAATAATAATTTATCATAAATTGGATTGGATCGAGTATCAATATGAAAAAATTATATGGTGACAAGGACTCATAAGAGTTTTTGTATAATAATAAATGTAAATTTAACCATTAATGAAGGATGCTTTAAGGGCATAATTGCAATCCGTACCAGCTAGAAAATGACTTGATGGCCCAAGTAATAAAGAATATTATCCTTCATTATACACATTTTTTTATTGAAAAAAGGTATGGAAGTAGTCCTTTCTTGAATATTTTAATTGGATAATAATTTAGGTCAGATTTAGTTACGCAAATCAACAGTACTTCCAATTTTTTATTTTTATCAACTCCAAGAAAAGAATAAAATAAAAATTGGCCACAAAATCCATTTTTTACCCCACAATCTAAGATTTCGTTTAGCATTATTTATTTTGTTTTTAATCAAATGACTATAGCTGATTGAAATGTCGATCAATTGAGAAATTTATTTTACCAAATAAGCTGCTTTAAAAACTAGTACTCAAACGAAAAATAGCTCGATTATTTTTTTTGGGTTTAATAATTGCGTCAACCCTGTAAAAATTATAAATAACATAAATCCCTAAAAATATTAACATGTTAATATATTATTACATCAATTTTATTGGATAGATTTCCGATTCGACCCAATCTATGAAAAATATTATTTTTTTATATTTAAATTATTATTTTTCACTGTTGATATGTACTGAGTCGACTTATCTCATCGATATAAATATGAAGATAGTTTATCAAGAAACATACTTTCATTTTTAATATATTGTGAACTAACTTTTATTTCTCGTGTTGATTTGTATTTAAGTTTCATTTATGACGCCTATTATACTAAGCTTATGTATAAACTAGCAATGGAGGTTACACGTTAAGTGTATATAACATAAATATATTCAAAATTTACTTTTAAAAAAATGAAATTTATTTAAATAATCCCGGTGGAGAATATATATGTGCAATATATAAATGTTTCACTCTTTTATTTTCTAAAAAAATTATTAAAAAATTGCATGTGAAACATTAACGAAATATAATAGTTTAGCTCTTTAAATATATATATAAAAAATTATTCCTCCATGTTAGCTAGCTGGTTAGTGATTATTGTAAATTGTCTTGTGTAGAGTTCTATCAATATATTTTTGTCGCTTCTAAGTAATAAAAAAAACAGAAGAAGAAAGTATATTATCTTGTATAATTAAATAAATTAAATGTTGTCTTTAAGAATAAATTAAATATATTGTTGCACACGCACGTACATTCGGATAATATAAAGAAAGAGAGTAAAAAATATATATATTTGTTGTGTGTGTGAAGTGATAAGATAGCACGACAAATTTATAATATCACAGAATATATAATAATTTCAAAAATCCTATTTATTAAAATCCCTAACTTTTTGATAGGTTGATAATGTTTTTTTTTTTTAATAATTGTAAAAATATCATCTAGCCCACATTTATTTTTTAATATAATTTCCTATCATTTTAATTTCATAAATTGGTGTATTTTTATTTAAATATAAAAATATTTTTATTTTTTATTTTTAATTTTTTTAATTTTTTTTCTAAGGTTCATACATATCATACGTACCCAATGAAATGACCATCTAATTTTTAAGGAGTTTTTAAAAAATATATTTATATGTCGTGTGTAGATGTGCAAGGTAGTGCAGGGAAACATATTCGATTCAAAATTAGTTGTTCTCATAACATTAAAAACTATATTATAACTATAGCATATATAATTGAATTAGTCTATGAAGTGCTTAATCTATCATAACTCGAATCAATCAATGGCTGGGGACTGCTTGCACTACGAATAGTGAATCAGATGTAATAAATACTTTTTGGAAGCCTTTGTCCGGTATTATCTTGAGGCCTTGTCGGATTGCTGACAATTCGTCGAGGAATATAGATCCAGGTTTCGGCAGTATCCTACTAGACCCTCGTGATTGCGAATTTCTCCCCTGATACCACATTGACTTCCCGATTCTGGAGACCTAGCATCCACATATAATATTAAGTGATCAACCGACTTCGCTTACCACTGCTTTGAAAAAAGAAAATGAGGCAAATGACGTTTAATCAGGTAATATTTCGTATCGTTCCTATAATTATCTATTAGACATGATACACTACTTGATGAAATTTTCAATTCACGACTCTCACTGTCGTGAAGAGACCGAAATCTCTCATTTCAGATCAACCATGATAGACAAGCAAATATATATAATCGAGATAAAAGTAATTACTTTTTGAAAAAAAAGAAATGAAATTATTATTAAATCGAGTCATTGCTCGTTGTGCCTAGCCCCGCCATGTGCTCTGATTTATGATTATGAAGAAAATGTAAATTGTTTAATGCTATCCGCTCACGTTATTCATGCATACATTTCTCTTTACGGAATTATTAATTAACATTTATTAATTAATTGATTCATGTGCATTTTAGATATTTAATATTTCTAAATTTTAGGAGTAAAAGCATTAATTTTTTTTAATGTTTTCAATTTTTGTCATTTTAGTTTTTTACCTATCGGGACCATTGATTGTGGAGCTATACACGTGACTCGTGAGCATCATATCAGAGTCGAATCAGCAACATATCAGTAAAAAACGGCTAAAGCTTAAAAAATACAAAGAATAACGTACTAAAACTGAAACTTAACAACATAATTAAATATCAAAATCACAACTAGATAAATTTACATAACCCAAATTACAACATTTCTTAATATTTTATTAAAATATTACATACAAAATTTACTCTTTTTAAAATAAATAAATCATATCCCGTATTATCTATTTTGAATAGTATCACCTAGTTCACCTAATTCTTATTTCATGCGTCGTCGTACTTAGTATTTTGGCGACGATCTATATACTATTAGTTGTTATAGTTATTGATTTAAGCTAACAATAGTGTATTTGACTTTATTATTTTCGTATTTTTATTATCATGGTTGACAATTTGGCTTCATTAAATTATATTGATCTTATTTATACATGCTTAATTCGGCAATTTGAGGTTTATTTCTATATTTAGTTTACTACTATTTTAATTAATTTCATTATTTTTTTCACATATTTTACTGTCCAATATATCTATTTTAGTTTAGTTAAATTTATGTAGTCAACTGCCTGTTCCATCGAAAATGTCGCATACATGAAGAGACCAAACACTAGTTTATTCGTTGACATTTTTTTAAATCAGAAACTTTACAAAAAAGTCATTATTCAAAAGAAATTTTAGCAAAAGTCAGATTTCAACCTTGAGTCGCTCTGAATCTCCAAAACTATGTTCGGTTCCGGTCCTCAGTCGTGAATCATGCCGACGCAACCGCCGTTACCGAGATGGGAGTCAACTAGTATATGAGTTTGGCCGAGGTAACAAACAGGAGCTCGGATTGATTTTGAATTGTTTAAGCAATATCTCCAACAAATTTAGGGTTTTAATGTCTTTGCCTTCCAACTACCAATTGAGCTCAAGGGGATAAAAAACCTACTTGAGCTCACATAATATTTTATTTTTAAAATAATATTTGAATTAGTTTTTTCTTGTTAAATTTATTGTAAATTACATTATGATAACAACAAAATCCATAAAGGTGATTTTATCAGTTTTGAATTTAATTTGAACCTCAAATTCATTTAGACCAATAGTCAAAAATTCAAATTTGATTGTAAATGAATTGAGACCCAAGGCTCCACAACGTTGAGCATCCCTAATCTCACTTCACTTACGAAACCAACGATTTACACCAAGACTAAAACTCACTCGATCATCCAAATAAATGTGTGTAACTATTTCATGTTAGAGTTGACAATTTATATCACATCAATACGTTATAATTTGTTGACAACTCCGAATATGTTAAGATTGGAACTTAGATCTAACTCAACCCAAAAATTAGCTCAAGAGGGGAGGATTGTCCAAGTCCATTTATGTAACTCTTATTCAACCAATGTAAAACAACTAACACACCCTCCTCACTCCCAAGAATGAACATTTGGAGCGTAAAGTTTATAAATGACCTATTTATGGGAAGAATAGGTGGCCCAACTATGGGCAGTACAACACATAACGGTGGAACCTGAGCTCTGATATCATGTTAAGATTGAGACTTGGACCTAACTTAACCCCAAAAGTTAGCTCAATGGTATTGTCCAAATCTATGTATGCAACTCTCAGATATTTTATCCGATCGATGTGAGACAACTAACACTGCACCCTCATGTCCAGGAATGAACATCTGGAACGTGGAGTTTACAAATGATCCAAATATGGGCAGAACGGGTGACCTAACTATAGACAGTCTAAGACATAACGGTGGAACATGTGCTTTGATACCATGATAAGATTGATACTTTAACCTAACTCAACGTCAAAAGTTAGCTCAAGGGGGATGATTGTTCAATTCCATATATATAACTCTCAGGTATTTTATCCAACCAATGTTGGACAACTAACAGAATACTTTCTTATTCATCTCTACATGATCCTCGCCGGATATTATTTATTGTTGGTGTTATTTTATATTTTGCATTATAATAAGGAAAAAAATACTCGGAGTTAGTATTTTAAATATGTATAAGTTAGTGAACTAGAAAAATATTTTATTAATGATCATAAGTTTGATTTCTCTTATCAATATTTTATCGTGCGAGTTTGTCATACATGATTTTGTTGAGAGTCATGTTTAAATATAAAGTAACCATCCGGGGAAAATGTATTTTCAAATAATCATAAAAATTTAATCAAAGATTATGGCACTTTTTATGTTACTTTAAGTAACGAGGTTATCAGAACGTTAGTTGGAAAAGTGGAAAAAATTAAGAAATAACTCGAATGTATCAATGAATGTACCTCGACAAGCGTGATGAAAACCTTTGATAAGAATCTTCCTTTAAAAAAAAATACACATATACAGTAGCCCCAGACCATCCATTCCAGTCGAACCACCCCGTCCGCTGCCTCCGCCGATTGTGTATATAAATACATCAATTGTGTATATAAATACATCTGATGTATTTATATACACAATCGGCGGAGGCAGGGGCGGAAGCAGTGGACGGGGTGGTCCGACTGGGATGGGTGGTCCGGGGCTACTGTATATGTGTATTTTTTTCGACTACTTAAATAGAAAGGCAAAATTATTAATTAAAAATCATCCACAATGAATATAATAGTACACGCAAAAACTAAAAAAAAAAAAAAAA